>NC_058518.1:182547649-182850679 GCF_904849725.1 Hordeum vulgare subsp. vulgare
TAGCAGTTTTGTCTGCATGTGATAAGTTTAGACCTTACATAGTTGATTCTAAAGTAACTATTCACATCGATCATGTTGCTATTAAATACCTTATGGAAAAGAAAGATGCTAAGCCTAGACTTATTAGGTGGGTGATTTTACTCCAAGAATTTGACTTGCATATTGTTGATAGTAAGGGAGTTGAAAACCCTATAGAAGATAATTTGTCTAGGATGGAAAATATTCTTGATGACCACTGCCTATTGATGATAATTTTCCCGATGAACAACTTGCTGTTATAAATACTTAACATAGTACTCCTTGGCATGCTGATTATGCTAATTACATTGTTGCTAAATATATTCCGCCAAGCTTCACCTATCAACAAAATAAAAAAATCTTTTATGATTTAAGACATTACTTTTGGGACGACCCACATCTTTATAAACAAGGAGAAGATGGTGTTATTAGACCTAGTGTACGTGAGCATGAAAATGAACATGTCCCAAGGAAATGTCATTCCGAAGGACACCATGTTGGTGATAGAACTGCACACAAGGTATTCAAATCCGGTTTCATTTGGCCTACTCTTTTTAAAGATGCTCATAAGTATGTCCTTTGATGTGATGAATGGAAAAGAGTAGGTAACTTTGGTAAACATCATGAAATTCCTATGAATTATTCACTTGCTATTGATCCATTTATTGTCTGGTCCGTTGATTTATGTGACTTTTTCCTTCCTCTAATGGGTATACTCATATTGAATTGTCGTTGATTACATTACTAAGTGGGTAGAAGGTATTCCAACTAGTATTAGTAATCATGACACCTATATTAAAATTCTTAAAGACATCATTTTCCCGAGGGTTGGAGTCCCTAGATATTTAATGACAAATGGTGGTTCACATTTTATTCATGATGCTTTCTGTAAATTTCTATCTAAATAAGATGTTAACCATAGAATTGCATCACCTAATCATCCTCAGTCTAGTGGGTACCTGAGAAATAAAGTTAATCCTGCAAAAGTCTATCAATAGGTCTAGAATTGGTCTAAGAAACTAGATGATGCTTTATGAGCTTATAGAACTGCTTATAAAAATCCCATGGGAATGCTCCTATATAAAATAGTCTATGGAAAACATCATATTTACATCTTGAGTTAGAACATCAGGATTATTGGGCAATTAATGAACTTAATTTTGATTTTAAACTTGCCAATGAAAAGTGGTTAATGATATCAGCTCATTAGATGAATGGAGGACCCAAGCCCATGAAAATGCCAAATTATTTAAATACAAGTTTAAAATATGGCAAGATAGTATAATACAAAAACAAGAATTCAATTTAGGAGATCTAGTGCTCTTTTACTATTCTCGTTTCAGATTCTTTGCTGGTAATTCCTCTCCAAATGGGAAGGTCCGTATGTTGTCGAGGAGTATTATCGCCCCGATGCTATAAATATCAATAACTTTGATGGCAAAAATAAGAAAGTGGTAAATGGGCAAATAATTGAACATTACATCTCATGTACGCCCATTAATTCTCAAACTAACATTATTCAAGTAATAACACCGAAGGAGGACTTAAGATAGACATTCCGGAACGCTCCACAAAAGTAGTAGGTACGTGAAACGATAAGAAAACCGACTCTAAAATTCCAAAAAATATGTTATGTTGGTTTTGGTATTTTAGAAAAATTGCAAAAATAAAAAAGGATTCAGGCGGACCCACGAGGGAGGCACTAGCCAAGAGGGCGGCCCACCAGCCCTGGGCGCATCTTGGCTTCTGCCTTCCTCGTGGGTCCCCCTCGGTCCTTTTTATTTCCTCATGGCTTGGGGGACCACGAGTGCCTCCTGCACTCCATTTTCTTCCCGAGCACGTATTCTGACCTCGAAAAAAATCATTATATATACTCTCGACTGTTTTGACCACTGCATCACGAGTTTCTCCTATGTTCTTATTTCTTGCTGTTTTTTTGACAGATCTTGATCGCCATGACAACACCAAGCTCCTACAAGGACAAGTTTTTTGAGAAGGTCATCAACCCTTACCTCCCGGAGGTGATGAAGTACCCTTAGGCCATCGAGATACATGAGGGGGTGCTCCACCTATGTGACATGCAAGGACCAAAAACGAGGGGATCAAGAAGGGTAGGCTTGCAGGAGTGGAGCAAGAGATCTTCAAGTGCTAAGGGATCATTGAACGTGGTTTGAGTCCAAATCTCTCTATGATGTCGGACCTCTTGTCGGAGAACTAGATGGATACTAGGAACGTGGGAGACGCTCTCTTCAAGCTTCAAGAACGGATTGAACTTCTTCAAGCTCAAATCTTTGACCTACAAAACCAAAACTGTGAGTATGAATCAAGGTTTAAAAGGATGAGCATCGCTTTTGATTTTAGGATTCCGGAGACAATATTCTCTTTCTATGATGGTGAGCCAATGCCTTGGAACGCGGAAGAACAACCTGCTGCAACATCACCACCATCACCCAGGAAGGACACCTGAGTACATGGGTATGGGCACCACCATTAGCTTGTTACAAGCTTGAGGGAGGTGCCCCAGTATCGTATCACCATCCCTTCTATCATTACCATCTATATTAGTTCAATCCTTAGCTATTTCATTATTTTTAGAAATATAAATTAATATTTTCTTTGCTTATAATTTATGCTTTCAGTTCTACCTATCCTTGTAATTGAGTATGAGAGTTATATAATAAAGATTAGTTGAATTTTTGTGCTTTACTTGTGTGCACCCATCATCATAGCATGAGGACAGGAGATTCTCATGTAAATACACTATCTTGGACATCTTTTATGATTGTGAGAACTCACTAAATATTATATAATGATCAAGTGTTAATGTCCGACATGGAAAGCAACATAATGATCATGGTAGTTTATATCCACACATAATTTATATGGGCTTGGATCCTCTAACATAATGATCATGGT
Organism: Hordeum vulgare subsp. vulgare; assembly: GCF_904849725.1. NCBI lineage: Eukaryota > Viridiplantae > Streptophyta > Magnoliopsida > Poales > Poaceae > Hordeum > Hordeum vulgare. The sequence continues at coordinate 182,550,584 of NC_058518.1, forward strand.
GCTTGCTTTAGATCATTTTCTAGCTCAAAAACTCGCACTAAGTAGAGATTCTACTTGTGCATTCATAACTCCGAAACCCAGATTCTTTCCATGGGAGCCTACCATACCTACCCATGGATTGAGTAAGATCCTTAAGTAAGTTCTCATTTGTGCATCAAGCAATGAAAATTGCTCTTAAATATGTATGATCTTTTATTGCAGTTGAAAATATGTTTTGTATGATCTTGTGATGAAAAATAAATAAAAGCAACAGAATGCATAATAAAGTTTGTATCATAACGGGCAATATAAAGTAACATTTCTTTGCATTACGAGTTTGCACAGCCGAAAAGTTAAAAGCGCATGAGAACGTGTGCTTCCCTTTGCTTAGGGCTATCTTTTATCTTCGGGAATTCATTCATGTGTGTGAGTCAATACAATTCATTTATTTTCCTACTTATCAATTGATAGAGGGAAGCATCATGTTTTAGGAAAGATTCAGGCTTATATATCCAAGTGGATGTAGATGATCATGGTTTATTATTGTTGACATTATCCTTGAGGTAAAAGACTTGGGTGGCACATCATTTAAGCCCCTATCTTCCTATGTGTCCTCTGGAAACATGAGCTCCAAAAATATAACTTGAGCGTGAGCAATCATAGAAGATTAAAAGGTAGTTGAGTATGTGAACTTGCCAATAAGAAATCTCTTACATAGAGTCTCCTTTGAAATATGTTGAACGATGATTCTCCCAATGACTGAGAACATAGTATGTTGATTGCCTATAAAGTTTATGCATCATACTCCAACAATTGTTAGTGGATTGTTACTTGTTTATGTTGAGATATATGATAAAATACTTGCTGCTATGCTATTATTCATGATGCTCTCATGACTGTAATTTATTTTATCGACTTCTCCCTCTCAAATCATTTGGCCATTATTTTCGAACTCGGCTTTCACTTGAGGACAAGCGAGGTCTAAGCTTGGGGGAGTTGATACGCCCATTCTGCATCATGATTCTTTATTGATATTTGTGCCATTCTTGTTAATTATTCCGTATTTGCATATAATTCTTATGACCTTTCTCTCCGAATATCCAAGTTACATCACATAGAGGGAAATATCAAAAAACTGGAATTCAAGACTGGGAAACCAAGAAAAAGGCAAAAAAATCACGACACTCTAATTGACCTGAAACTTCATAGAGATTTTTTATGGAACATTTTAGAATTATTGGGCCAAAAATATACCAGAGCGCGACCACTTGCTAGACAGAGTGCAACAGGGCTACGCCCACCCGCCTCGCCGCCCTATAGGCCCTATGATGCCCCTCTTCTCCTCTATGGTGTGCTTTGACCTAGAAAAAATGATATGTAACCTTTCAGGCCGAAGTGCCCCAATCTCGAGGTGGAAACCTGGGCAGAGGCCCATTTTCTCTCCAACAATGAGACTCTACCACAGGAATTCACCACCGGGAGGGGGAAATCAAAGCAAATGTCATCACCAATGCTTCCTCCTTCATGGGAGGACCAATCTTCATCAAAATATTCACCAACACCATCTCATCTCCAACCATAGTTCATCTCTTGTATTCAATCTTTGTCTCAAAACCTCAGATTGGTACATGTGGGCTACTGGTTGTGTTGATTACGTCTTGTAGTTGATGCTTGTTGGATTACTTAGTGGAAGATACTATGTTCACATCCTTAACTATTATTGTTACACCTATGATGTTGAACATATTTATGAGGTGAGAGTAGTTACAATTGTTCCTGAGGACATAGGAGAAGTTTTGTTATAAATAATCATGTAAAGTTGGTATTCGTTTGATATTTTGATGATATGTATGTTGTGACTTCTCTTAGTGGTGTCATGTGAGAGTGGACTACATGGCAGCGTACCATATTATGGGCCTACGGGAAGTCATTGTGGAGTAACAAGTAGATGTTGGGTTGCGATAGTGATAGAAGCTTAAAACCCAGATTATGCGATGCTTCACGAGGGGCTGATTTGGATCCACACGTTTAATGCTATGGTTAGATTTATCTTAGTTATTCTTTCATAGTTCCGGTAGCTTGTGGGATAGGGTAATCATAAGTTGTTTGTTTGTTTAAGTAAGAACAGACCTCATAATGATGAACATGACTAGAGAGAAATTCCCATGTGTCCGCGCGAGCGGTTACTTAATATAAGAGTACTTTCAGGTCTGTACTTTGCTATAAAAAGGATTGGGCTACCTTGCTGCACCTTTGGTACTATTGTTACTGGTGAGTTGTTATGAAGTATCTTGCTAAAGAAATATCTATCACTGTTACTTACAACACTTGCAGAGAATACCTTGTTAAAACCCGCTTGTTGTTTTATTTCGCTCCTCATTGGGTTCGACACTCTTACTTATCGAAAGGACTATGATTGATCCCTATAGTTGTGGGTCATAACCTACGGTGCATCTAGTGGTACGCCTCGTTGAGTCTGCCTAACGCGCGTGCGGAGCTTCTGGTGCATCTAGCCAGTCGTAATTCGTGAATCTAGAACATGCTCGATGGTGACCCTTCATCCGTGCATGCTTTTTGGCTCGAAGAGGATATTTTGCAACAGTTAGGCCTGCACTAGGGACCCCCCTGGTTTTGGGCATGGAGCAATGTGAGGCATGGCTGGTGCTCTGACTCGTGGCAATGCGAGGACGAGCGCCTCTGCACGTTGTCACCCGCTGTCCGCTCTCATCACGGGGTTGTTCAAAAGTTTGGCCCTGCGCACCCTGAGAGTGATGTGCAGGGGCCATGTCCGCACGCTAGTGAGGGTCGCCCCCCTAGGGCGTTGCTTCTAGTTGCTCAACAAATAGAAATTGTCTTGCAATGGCCCAACAACGTGTGGGATCGCGGCAGTTTTCAAGGGTAGAGTATTCAACCCAAATTTGTTGGTTTGACATGAGGGGAGTGAAAGGATATTCTCCAGTATTAGCACTTGAGTTGTCGGCTCAACCACAGGTGAAATATTAGTATCTGCTAGTAGGAGATAAGCAGCAAAGGTAGTATGATAGCAACAGTGCTAGGAAAGAATCTGTTGACGATAGATTATTCCTAACTGAAGTATCAATGGCGCCAGAAAAGTATTGTACCAGATAGCAGCAATGTAACGAGTAACAGCAGTGGCAAGGAACAGCAGTAGTGACAGCAGTAGCAAGTAGCAACAGTAGTATGTAACAGCAACAGCAAGTGACAGTAGTAGCAACAGTAGTGGCAGAAGTAGCAGGACAAAGCAAGTAACAATAGAAGTGGGACAAACTCATAGGCAATGGATCGGTGATTTGTTGGGTGACATTCATCACGCAACAGTTATAACACAAAGAGATATGTGTCTAGCTCCCGTTCGTCAATGTGATGTAGGCATGCATTCCGTGTGTAGTCATACGTGCTTAGGGAAAAGAACTTGCATAACATCTATTGTCCATCCCTCCCGTGGCAGCGGGGTCCAAATGGATACTATGGGATATTAAGGTTCTCCTTTTATTAAAGAACTGGACCAATGCATTAGCACCTGGTGAACACATGAACTCCTCAAACTATGGTCATCACCGGGAGTGGTTTCGGTTATATTCACTCCGGGGTTGCTGGATCATAACACATAGTAGGTTACTACAACTTGCAAGATCGGATCTAAAACACACATATATTGGTGACAACATAATAATTTGAGATCTGAATTCATGGCACTGGGGCCCTAGTGAGAAGCATTAAGCATGGCAAAGTAGTAGCAACATCAATCTCAGAACATAGTGGATACTAGGGATCAATCCCCGTCAAAACTAACTCGATTACATGATAGATCTCATCCTACTCATCACCGCCCAGCGAGTCTACGAATAGATTACTCACGAACGATCAAGAGCTTCATGGATTGGAGAGGGAAGAAGGTTGATGATGACGATGGCGACGATCTCCTTGATCCGGAGCCCAAAACGGACTCCAGATCTGCCCTCCAGGGCAAGAACGGGATGTGGCGGCGCCTCTGGATCGTGAAACGCGATGAAATCTTCTCTCCTGATTATTTCTGGGATGAAAGGGAATAAATAGCGCTGGAATTGGGGGCGGTAGAGCCTCGTGGGCCCCACAAGCCTGGTAGCCGAGTCCAGGGGGGAGGCCGCGGCTACAGGGCTTGTGGCCCACAGGCCCGTCCCCTCTGGTGGATCTTTGCGCAGGTATTTTTCATATTTTCTAGAAATATTCTCCGTAAATTTTTAGGACGTTCCGAGAACTTTCATTTATGAACAAAAACAACACCATGGCAATTCTACTGAAAACACCGTCAGTCCGGGTTAGTTCCATTCAAATCATGCAAATTAGAGTCCAAAACAAGGGCACAAGAGTTTGGAAAAGTAGATACGATGGAGACGTATCAACTCCCCCAAGCTTAAAACCTTTCTTGTCCTCAAGCAACTCAGTTGACAAACTAAAAGAGAAAGAAAAACTTTGACAAACTCTATTTGATCTTGTTGTTGCAACTATGTCTAACTCATAACCAGAATTTCAGGAAGATCACAAGTTAACCACATAAGCAAGTGACACATAGGTCTCACGGTAAACTAATATCAATGGCATAATCAGCTAGCGAGCAAATAATAATGAGTTTCAGATACCAAAAATTCAATAAAAACAAGCATGAAGCAATATGAATAGGTGGTATCTCGCTAGCTCTTTCTGAGACCGCAAAACATAAATGCAGAGCACTTTCAAAGATCAAGGGCTGACTAAACATTGTAATTCATAGCAACGAAGATCCAGTCATAGTCATATTCAATATCAATCAAAAGCAAAGCATAAAAATGACAGAGGTGCTTTCTAATTGGTGCACATATAACAAGAGGATGACTCAACATGAAAATAAATAGACAGGCCCTTCGCAGAGGGAAGCATTTATTTGCAGAGGTGCCAGAGCTCAAGCTTTGAAAACAGAGATAATAATTTTGGGTGGCATGCTTTCATTGTCAACGCAATGACCAAGAGTTCTCAATATCTTCCATGATACTCATGCTATAGGCGGTTCCCAAATAGAAAAGTAAAGTTTTAACTCCCCCACCACCAATCAATCACACTCCAGGGCTAGCCGAATCCTCGGGTAACGTCCATACTAACATCAATCTGGGGGAGTCTTGTTTTATAGTTATGTTTTTGATTTAAGCGTGAAACTGGGCATTCCAATTACCGGCCCCTTTGTCGTGAATGACAGTGAATAAACACATGTTGAGGATAACACGCCTAACATGGAAGATACCAATAGCCCCCTGTCACCACATGAGCGGTTCGGGCATGCAAAATAGATTATTTCTTGAAGGTTTAGAGAATGGCACATGCAAATTTACTTGGAACGGTAGGTAGATACCGCAAATAGGTAGGTATGGTGGACTCTCATGGAAAAACTTTTGGGTTTATGGAAGTGAATGCACAAACAGTATTCCGCTTAGTACAAGTGAAGGCTAGCAAAAGATTGGGAAGCGACCAACTAGAGAGCGACAACAGTCATCAAGATGCAATGACTTTGACTAACATTGAGTGCACGCATGAGCAGGATATAAATCACCATGAACACGAACATCATAGAGGCTATGTTGATTTATTTCAACTACATGCATGAACATGCGCCAAGTCAAGTCACTTGAATCATTAAAATGAGAATACCATCCTGTCATACAACATCATAGTCATCTCAAAATCTATGTTGGCATTCAAGACAAACCATTATAAGCTCCTAGCTATTTAAGCATGGCATCAGAAACTATGATCTCTAAGTTGTCATTGCAAACATGGTTCTCTCTCAAAAAAGTTGAATCTGCGACAACAAGCTAGTCATATGTGCAAAAACAAAATAGATAGACTTCATACCAGCTTTTCCAGTCTCAGTCACTTCATCATATATCATCATTATTGCCTTTCACTTGCACAATCGAACGATTTGAACAATAATAAGAGTTCTCGTGCATTGGACTAAGATGAATCTGCAGGCAAACACAAAGGAGAAGACAACATAGTATGGCTCTTTAATAAATGAACAGGTATGCATGCGAGAGCCACTAAACATTGTAACCATGGTCTTCCAGCTCGACTCAAAAAAAAGAAAACTATTTACACGGGAAAGCTCCCAACAAGCAAAAGAAGAAAGGGAAATCTTTTAGGGTTTTCTCAAAAGTACACAAAACAAGAAAACAAGAAAACGACAGTAAACTAGCAAGGATAATACAGTGGCAAAGTGTAAACACCGACTAACAAAGTGAAAGCATAAGCATGAATGTAAAGTTGGTGCAAACACGTACTCCCCCAAGCTTAGGCTTTTGGCATAGCTTGGTCTACTCCCAAGGCTGGTCCAGGTGATACCCAAAGTCATAATGTGGGTTGTATGAGAGCGCTACAGCCACTGCATGAATAACTGCTTCACGGAGACGAGAAGTCTCAGCCTCCCTCTCATACTCCTCTGCTTCTCCAATGGTTATGTAATAGCTTCGTTTAAACTGAAAGTCGAAGAAGGCAGGAGTAGGAAGCATAATATGAAAAGCACGCTGTCGGTTAAATACTAACCGGTAAACAAGGGATTCCTCATCCCTCTTGAGATACTGATAGCGTGTGAGAGCGACACGATCAAGGTAGGCTGTACGGAGAGGGGGATCTCTTGAACGGATGGGTACTCCAAGAAAATTTGCTAAGCGCGTAGCATAAATCCCACCAAAGAAATCCCCATCAATGGCTTATTATTCAGCCTCCTTGCTATTATAGCTCCCATGTTAAAGCTCCTGTCACTTGTTACTGCGCTCTTATGGATACTAAGGTCGGATGCACATAGGTGACAATGTTCAACCTTGCCTTTAATGCATCTACCTATGAAGAGGGCAAAGTAGTGCAGGGCAGGGAAATGAATGCATCCTATGGTAGCTTGCGTGATGTCTCTAGTTTCTCCAACAGTAATACTAGAGACAAAATCTCTAACCGAAGACTTAGCAGGATCATTAAGACTACCCCCATCGGGTATCTTGCAAATCCTATTGAAATCCTCCAAATGCATGGTGTAGGATTTATCATACAGATCAAACAGTATGGATGAGTTACGGCCAACTGAAAATTTAAATCTACGCACGAAAGAGGCAGTGAGCATAGCATACTGTTCACATTTATCTGAGAGGAATTCTTCTAACCCAGCATTGCGGACAAGTGTATGAAACTCATCCTTGAAGCCTGCTTGGATCATGAACTCATCGGAAGGCCATTCACATGGTTGTACCGGTTCGTCCCTTAGTTGATAAGGATCGGGCTCCCGAATAGAAATACGGGGACCCTTCTTACTTGAAGAACCACCATGAAACTTCCTCCTGAGCATAATTTCTTTTTGCTGAAATTTTTTAAGTTCACGAGAAAAGTGAATAAAGACCAACCACACCTTGTAGAAACTACTCCTACTAGTGCCTAGAGACCGTATCACGCGCTAAAACTACTTGGGACTAGCTAAAATCAAAATTTCAAGCTCAAGAAAAGGGTCACCAAGGTAGCAAGAATACGTGAAGGATAAAGCACTAGAGTAGAAACTAATTGGACCAATGGAGGAGTCACTTACCAAGGAGTAATTTCCCCAAAACGGTTCGGAGAATGGTGCTTTGAGCAAGGAGATCAAAAATCACAGCCAAATGAGCAGGAACACGGGTTTGAGCTGCGAAATGATTTTTTCTAGAGGTAGAAGAAGGGGATGGGAGCTGGAATGAGTGGAGGGGGTCCCTGTGGGCCCCACAAGCTTGGTAGCCGTGGCCAGGGGGAGGCCGCGGCTACAGGGCTTGTGGCCCACTGGTGTGGCCCCTAGGCCAGCTCTCAGTCCTAGTATTTTTCAAAAAATCCAGAAAAAATCATATTTGATTTTCAGGACCATCGGAGAACTTTTATTTTCAGGGTTCTTTTCTCCGGGACGCTAAAACAGAAAACAGGGAAAATTAAACTAAATCTATCATTTTCCTTCTAAGCAGCAGAAAGTGAAAGCTTAAAACAGAGGTATGTGACTCTTTGATTCATCCATTTCATGGTCATCGAAAGAAATCCATCAATGGGGTTGATCAAATCCTCATGAAAAAACTTTTTCAAATCGCAAAAGGAAACGGAGAATTGTCGAATAGCCACTAAGTCACCTCAATGGGCATATGAATCTCCCCAACAAGCAAATCATACTTCATCTTAACACGAGGAATAGGGCATTCAAAGCTCCCAATAAGAATCGATGAAGTTTTTTCGATAGCATTGATGCAATGTACTTGATATCGTTTCTTCAGAAACTACACTGTATGCTCATTACCGTTGACATGGAAGGTGACATTGCCTTTGCTGCAATCTATAACAGCCCTTGCGGTGTTTAAGAATGGTCTTCCAAGAATGATCGCCATGGCATCATCCTCAGGAATATCCAGGATAACAAAGTCTGTTAAGATAGTAACATTAGCAACCACAAAAAGAACATCCTCGCAAATGCCGACAGGGAAAGCAGTTGATTTGACGGCCATTTGCAAAGAAATTTCAGTGGGTGTCAACTTATCCAGTTCAAGTCTACGATAAAGAGAGAGAGGCATAACACTAAGACCGGCTCCAAGGTCAAGGCAGTTCTTACGTAGTTTCCTTTAATGGAGCAAGGTATAGTGGGCACTCCGGGATCACCAAGTTTCTTAGGAGTTCCACCTTTGAAAGTGTAATTGGCAAGCATGGTGGAGATCTCAAGATCTGGTATCTTCCGTTTATTGGGTACGATATGTTTCATGTACTTGGCATATGGAGAGATTTTGAGCATATCAATTAACCGCATGTGGAGAAAGACGGGTCTCAACATTTCAATAAAGTGCTCAAAATCCTCATCATCCTTTTTCTTGGATGGCTTACGAGGAAAGGGCATGGGTCTCTGAACCCATGGCTCCCTTTCTTTACCATTCTTCCTAGCAGTGAAGTCATTCTTATCGTATCTCTTAGGTTGTGGGTTATCAGGATTAACCGTAGGTTCAATCTCCACATCCTTATCATTGCTAGGTTGAGCATTATTATGAACATCGCTGTCCATATTGTCACCAGGTTCATGTTCATCACCAGATTGTGTTTCTGCATCAGACGCAGAAATATCATTTGGTTCTTCAGGTGTGACAGTATTTGGTGAACTGACATGTAGGTTTCTATCATCATCCTTCTTCTTCTTAGGATGACTGGGTGTGTCAGCATTAATTCCTTGAGAATCTTGATAAATTCTCTTAGGATGGCCTTCAGGATACAAAGGTTCCTAAGTCATTTTGCCTCCTCTAGTAATGACTCTGACAGAGTTGTCATTTAATTCATTGAGCAAGTCATTCTGAGCTTTAAGTACTTGTTCTACCTGAGTAGTAATCATAGAGGCATGTTTACTCAGAAGCTTCAGATCATTGACATTTCTGTCTACACAAGCACTTAAATGACTAAGCATACGAGTACTTTGTTCCAATTGTCTGCTAAAATAATCATTGAAACTGTGTTGTTCGGCAACAAAGTTGTCAAATTCATCAAAGCATAGACTAGTAGGTTTGTCAAAAGGAATATCGCTCTGATTGAATCTACGCACAGAATTCACCTCTACTACTTGTATCGGGTTAGCGACACCATGTATCTCTTTGATGGGCGGTAGATTTTTGACTTCTTCAGATCTAATGCCTTTCTCTTGCATAGATTTCTTGGCTTCTTGCATATCTTTTGGACTGAGGAATAGAATACCTCTTTTCTTAGGAGTTGGCTTAGGAGGTGGTTCGGGGATAGTCCAGGCATTATCGTTGATCAAGATGTTATTTAGTAGAATCTCAGCTTGTTCTACAGTTTGTTCCCTAAAAACACAACCGGCACAACTATCTAGGTGGTCTCTAGAAGCATCGAAAAGTCCATTATAGAAGATATCAAGTATCTTGTTCTTCTTAAGAGGGTGATCAGGCAAAGCATTCTATAGCTTGGTGAGCCTCCCCCAAGCTTGTGGGAGACTCTCTTCTTTGAGTTGAGCAAAGTTGTATATTTCCTGCAAGGCAGCTTGCTTCTTAAGGGCAGGGAAATATTTCTCACAGAAGTAATAGACCATATCCTGGGGACTACTCACATATCCATGAGCAAGAGAAGTGAACCAGGATTTAGCGTCATCCTTTAGAGAGAAAGGAAACAGCTTAAGGATATTGTAGTAGTGGATCTTCTCCTCACCAGTGAAAATGGTGGCTATAGCGGTTAGTTTGGTAAGATGGGCTACGACCGTCTCAGACTCATAACCATGAAAAGGATCAGATTCGACTAGAGATAGGTGAAGTGGCAAACTTCGGGTCGTATTTCATCCTAGCTTTCAGAGACTTTTCCTTCCACTTGAGAAGTAATTTCCCAGCATCATAGGCATCCTTACACGTAAGAAAATCCTCAGCTATCTCTCCCTCCATAACGTAACCCTCAGGTATATCAGGCAATTCATATCTAGGAGAGCTAGATCTAGCAGGAGCAAAAGGAGGTTCTATCTCAATAGTATCGGCAGTTTGAGAAGCATCACGAGCATTGGCAGTAACTCTAGCAATATGAGCATCAAGGAATACCCCTAGTGGCATATCAGGCAAAGTATCATCTCTAGCAGTATCAAGCATAGCATCATCAGGCAAAGCAGTATCAAGCATAGCATCATGGATAGCAGTATCAGGCATAGCATCTCTAGCAGTATCAGGCATAGTAGCATCATAAGCATCATCAATAGCAGTAGCATCTCTAGCATCATCTAGCACAGGCGACATATCAAGATTTCTAGCGGGAGGTAGTGTCGCAAACTTACTCATAACTGAACGTGAATCAAGTGTAGAGCTAGATGGCCGTTCCTTACCTCCCCTCCTAGTTGAGGGCAAGACTTTGGTTCTTGGATCTTTCAGATTCTTCATAGTGATCAGCAGATATAAATCCCAAGTGAGTCAGAGAATATAGCTATCCTCCCCGGCAACGACGCCAGAAAAGAGTTGCTTCCAGTTGCTCAACAATTAGCAATTGTCTTGCAATGGCCCACCAGCGTGTGTGATCGAGGCAGTTTTCAAGGGTAGAGTATTCAACCAAAATTTGTTGGTTCGACATGATGGGAGTGAAAGGATATTCTCCAATATTAGCAGTTGAGTTGTCGACTCAACCACACCTGAAAGATTAGTACCTGCTAGCAGGAGATAAGCAGCAAAGGTAGTATGATAGCAACGGTGCTAGAAAGAATCTGTTGACGGCAGATTATTCCTAACTGAAGTATCAATGGCGCCAGAAAAGAATTGTAGCAGGTAGCAGCAGTGTAACGAGTAACAACAGTGGCAAGGAATAGCAGTTGTGACAGCAGTAGCAAGTAGCAACAGTAGCAAGTAACAACAACAGCAAGTAACAGTAGTAGCAACAGTAGTGGCAGAAGCAGCAGGACAAAGCAAGTAACAATAGCAGTGGGACAAACTCGTAGGCAATGGATCGGTGATTTGTTGGACGACATTCATCATGCAACAATTATAACATGGGGAGATATGTGGCTAGCTCCCGTTCGTTAATGTCATGTAGGCATGCATTCCATGTGTAGTCATACGTGCTTAGGGAAAAGAACTTGCATGAGATCTATTGTCCATCCCTCCCGTGGCGGCAGGGTCCAAAAGGATACTACGGGATACTAAGGTTTTCCTTTTAATAAAGACCCGGACCAATGCATTACACTTGGTGAACAAATGAACTCCTCAAACTATGGTCATCACGGGGAGTGGTTCCGGTTATTGTCACTCCCGGGTTGCCGGATCATAACACATAGTAGGTAACTACAACTTGCAAGGTCGGATCTAAAACACACATATATTATAGACAACATAATAATTTCAGATCTGAATTCATTGCACTTGGGCCCTAGTGACAAGCATTAAGCATGGCAAAGTAGTAGCAACATCAATCTCAGAACATAGTGGATACTAGGGATCAATCCCCGTCAAAACTAACTCGATTACATGATAGATCTCATCCTACTCATCACCGCCCAGCGAGCCTACGAATAGATTACTCACGAACGATGAAGAGATTCATGGAATTGGAGAGGGAAGAGGGTTGATGATGACGATGGAGACGAACTCCTTGATCCAGAGCCCAAAATAGACTCCAGTTCTGCCCTCCAGCGCAAGAACGGGATGTAGCGGCACCTGTGGATCGTGAAACGCGATGAACTCTTCTCTCCTAATTTTTTTCCGGGACGAAAGGGAATAAATAGCGCTGGAATTGGGGGCGGCAGAGCCACGTGGGCCCCACAAGCCTGGTAGCCGCGGCCAGGGGGGAGGCCGCGGCTAAAGGGCTTGTGGCCCACTGGCCCGTCCCCTCCGGTGGATCTTTACGCAGGTATTTTTCATATTTTCCAGAAATATTCTCCGTAAATTTTCAGGACGTTCAGAGAACTCTCATTTCCGCACAAAAACAACACCATGGCAATTCTGCTGAAAACAGCGTTAGTCCGGGTTAGTTCCATTCAAATCATGCAAATTAGAGTCCAAAACAAGGGCAAAAGAGTTTGGAAAAGTAGATACGATGGAGACGTATCACGCGTTGATTCTGGTTGTCTTGTGTAGCACGCGGTGGAGGCACCACTGTGTGCGCCATGATGTTAGTCGTGGTTTTCACCATGGTGTTTGCCATCGTTGCCGCCGTAGTTCCGCTTTCAGACCTCGCTGGTGTGTGCTAGGACATCATGATGACTGGGTTTGGGTCGCGGTGCGTAGAGCTCTCTACGGTCTTGTGTCTACACTCTCTGATGCAGAGGGTGCAATGTCTGTCCCCACCTCTGTCGCCCATAGCGGTCGACATGGGCATCTTGGACGAATATGGAACAATTGTTGTTGCTCCCCTTGCCTTCTTTGGTGCCATGGGAGTTTGATGAAGATGTTGGAGAATATACACAGTGCTATAGAAGATTCATGCACCAAAACCTCCATACGTGGCACGCCAAGATGTCGAGGTACGGCGATCTATGCAACCAACAAGGTCCCTTTTGCCATAGTTCTGCAGGGTCTACGGGCTCACAAGGAGCATCACCAACAAATGCATGCATGATGGTTTAGAAAGATTGAGGCCTCTCGGAAGTGTAAAACCCTACGTCCTATCTCTTGGTGGATTATGTGGGTGATGACAATACAAGTGCGCTCGCCCGACAAGGTTGCTCGAGGGAAGCAGCTACGCGTGTAGAATGAGCAGAGAGTAAGCTTCCTAAAGGTAGCCATGGATCTCCTTTTATAGTCCAAGGGGTTACTAGATTGGCTAAATCAGTCTTTTCGTGGGACAATAGTCCACAAGCTAACTCATGCAACTAGTGACAGAAGCAACACTGGTAAATATCTAATTCTGACACACAGATTCAGATGCATTAAATGTACCGTGTGGTGACGCGCTAGCGATGTTCCCCGACAAGAATTGCCTCTCCTTCTATGTTGTTTGCCCAACTACCTTCTATTTACTTGACATGCCATGGGACGGGTGTCATTAAAGATGTTGCATGCTTCTGACGAGGCCCACCTAACCACCTACATGCTCGACACGTCACTCATGTTGACAATCAACCTAGTCACGTGGAGCCGCAGAGATCTGGAGGGGCCTAGTCGGGCGCGGTAGCTGTCACGTATTCTTCCTCCCAGCAAGGTGGCTTGTCGGGGCCTAGTTTCTGGTATTTGCTCATTGTTGTTCGAAGGTTGATGTTGGCTTGCAGGTCCGAAGGCAGTGACTACGTGTGTACATGTCTGGGTACTAAAGCCCCATATGTTCATACATCGTCACATATTAGTTATTTTCCCTCCAAAGATAAAGGGAAAACCTTCATCTTGACTTTGTCTTCAGATAAACGTGCAAGCATAAATAATCCACAAAGCTCATCTACATATATCAGGTGATAATTAGGATGAGGTGTACCTTCTCCTGCATACGGATTAGCTAGCAGTTTCTCTAACATAACTGAAGGAATCTCATAATAAATATTATTAGTAGGTTCAATAGGTCAAGGATCAACGTTTTCCACTTTCGTTCAACATGAAAATACCCCAATCAAAGGATGGTTACCCATAGTAAGAGGCAACAATAAATTTCAGCATGTATTGAAAATGTTCCCTTACGAAGTTCCACTTACCAAAGGCACTTCACTCCCCGACAATGATGCTAGAAAAGAGTTTTGATGAACCACAAATATAGGGGACAAATTATAGTCCTTTCGATAAGTAAGTGTGTCGATCCCAATGAGGAGTAAAGGAAATGATAAGCAGTTTCAACAAGGTATTCTCTGCAGTGTTGTGAGTAACAACGATAGGTAGTTTTGTAGCAAGATAATTCGTAACAAGTGACAGGTAACAATAGTAACAAAAGACATCCTAATCCTTTTTATAGCAACGAATAGGCTTGAAAATACTCTTATATGAAGCAAGTGCTCCGGACGACACATGAGAATTTCCATCTAGTCATCTTCATCATGTTGAGTTGATTCACATTTGTTACTTTGATAATTTGATATGTGGATGGACTTGTGCTAAGGTGCTGTTTTTACTTGGACTAGAAACCAACTTATTATTTCCGCTGTCGCAAGCATCCGCAACTATGAAAGAAGAATTAAGACAAATCTAACCATAACAAGAAACATGTGGATCCAAAGTAGCCCCTTATGAAATAACGCTTAATCTAGGGTTTAAGCTTTTGTCACTCTCGTAATACATCTTCTGCTTATTACTCCACAATACCTTCCCTTAGGACCATAACTTGCTGTAGTGTAGTGTATTCGACATTCACATGACTCCAGTAAAAGAAGAAACAACATACATTATATCAAAATATCGAACAAATACCAACTTCACATGATTACTTATAACAAGTCTTCTCCCTTGTCCGCAAGAACAAAAGTAACAACTCACACATCATCAACACTTTCAAGATCATAGGTGTAATATTGATAATTAAGGATCTGAAGATAATATATTCCACAAAGTAAACCAACTAGCATCAAGTACGAGATGTAATCAATACTACTAGTAATCCACAAGAACCAATCTCAGGTTTTGAGACAAAGGTTGAATACAAGAGATGAATTAGGGTTTGAGATGAGATGGTGCTGGTGAAGATGTTGCTGAAGATTGGTCCTCCCACGAAGGAGGAAACATTGGTGATGACGATGGCTTCAATCTCGTCCTCCTGGAGGGAAGATTCCCCAGCAGAATTGATCTGCTAGAGAGCAAAAGTGCCTCTGCCCAAGTTTTTGCCTCGAGACGACGGTGCTTCGTCCCGAAAGTATCGTTCTTATTTTTTTAGGTCAAAACACGCCTCTGCCCAAGAGGGGTCAGGACACATGGTAGGATCACATAACCTAAGATGGCTCGCCCACGGGTGGGTGGGTGTGGCCTTTTGGCTTGTGGCCAGCACGTTTGCTCCCTTGAGTGTATTTTTGGCCCAATAATTCTTATAGATTCTATAAAAATTCTCCGTGAAGTTTCATGCCATTTGGAGTTCAGTGATTTTTCATCCTTTTTCTTGGCTTTCAGGTCCAGAATTCCAGTTTCACGCAATTTCCCTCTTTGTGATGTACCTTGTAAATTCAGAGTGAAATGCATAATATTTTCACCATAATGATGAATAATGGACAACAATAACATAAATAATAGGATCATAAAGCAAAATGGGCGTGTTAGTTGGCAAGAGGTTTGTCAAGCCCCTAAACTCGTTACTTGCAAGGATTAAATACTGATAGTTGATATATATAAATAAATAATAAAATAATAGTAAATAAAAGGCAACAATGTTTTTAGGTTTGTAGTAATAATATTTATGTAGAGCTAGTGCGTATTCGTGTGTATCATTTATCAAAACAAAATAATAACCCTATCAGAACAAAAAATGACCCTCAAGCCACTTCACGTCGACTAACTTAAGGCTCGGGGGCAACTATGCATTCCCATGTATGAAATAAAAATAAAATGGCTAGGATAAATCGGCACTCAATTTAGTCCTGGTAAACCGACTTAAGGCTCGGGGGCTACTGTATTCACGACGGCATAAAATCCCATATTTTCACGAGAGAAAAATTTGGACGATGCCTCAACATACTCCCTTGAGGGCTACTGGTTATACTTAGCGCATTACTCAAAATGGAAAAATAACAATACTTATATAAGATTTTCCTCAAAGCCTTTGTCTAGGCTCAGAAGCACCACCAGAATTCCGGCCTCGATAGACTCGAATTGTGTAAACGCCCTACCAAACATGGATTGGTGGTTGGAGAGGATAGAGGAGCTACTGAAAGGTACATCTACCTTTGTTTGAGAATCAAGAGCTCAGTATCCCTTTGGATGTGCAAGGGTAATGACACTCTCCTTGCTCCGTCCTCGGCTGGCGGAGTAGGGGTGTAGTTTGCTAGCGCGACGGCTTTAGAGTCATAGGAGCCGGAGACGCCAGCATATCAAGCATCGTTTCTTCCTGACCAATGGGACTCTTTTGCCGTGGTATTTTATATTTGTTTCTACCATCAAGTATTTAACCACTACCATGGAAATTTTGCCTCCACCCCTAGCATCAGGTGTTGGATGAGGGGGATGAGACGTGGCCTCCCCAAGCCTGATTTGGGTTGAGGGAGGGCCGTCTGCTATCTCGGAGGAGCATCAAGGTAGTGAAGAGAAGAGCTTGGAAGTCGCTTTTGTGAACCATCCATGCAAGGTTGGTTGCATTGTGCGCTTCAATAGAAAATGAAGATGAATTAAAATTTATGTAATAAAATGTTTTACTAGCTAAAAGTAGTTTTTGAACAAGTAAACTCTAGACGGGCGGTACCTACGACGATTGTTTTTGGATGATTCTGAACTGATCAATTCCACAGGCGATGAGGGATGGCTCGCCAGATCGACATGAGATTTCCTTGACATTTGAACTCCTGAGGAGTATCAACTTCATGGACATCCTCAGAAGCCTCCATCTTCCCATGGAAGGAGTGGACCTTGTTGGACTTGTCCTGATGGTAGGAGGTGGATTCATAAGGCTAACTCTAGTAGTTCTTTGTTGGGGCATTCAAAATGATATCCTGGATGGCTAGGTTCTTTTCCCTGGTTTTCTTATTGTTCTTCTCCTTCCTGGTCATTAATGGGACAAGTAAGGGTCCTCGACCACAAGCTTATCAAGTTCAGTGGTTAGGGGTCTTTCCCTTGTGGTGACATGAACGTGATCTTCCTAGCACAAGTGCATAACACCTACATGAAATACATCAAATTTACAAATTAGTCAAAGAGGATCAGTGGGAAATTTAACAACTAATTGAGGGGAAAACATTTACCTCGGCGGTGGTGCGGGTTTTTCATAAGTCGATATTTTCGGCTTCCCATGCGAAGGTGTTTCCCTTGAGCTTGATTAGAGGATTCCACGTCCTGTTGATGTCCTTTCCTTAAAAGAAAGTTTGGATCACCATCTATGAGTTCTCCAGCAAGTACAACCACATCAGAATAGCTCAGACTTGGAGTGTTAAGATCTGGCGATGGAGCATCACATGGACAACGTCTACTAACATGACCCGTGTCCTGACGATGGATTGCACCTTTTTCGGAGCTCCTTCACCTGCTCCTAGAACCCCGAGTTCAAAGGATGGAGGTTCAGGAGTGTGCCTATGTAGAGTGGCGGCCGAGAAGTCATGGGTCCCGTCTTGATTCCCTAATGGTATATCGTCCACGTAGAACCACTTCTCATACCATATCTTCATGTTCTTGATGGAAGTACCATTTGGCCAACAGACCTTGGAGGATCTTGCTAACCATAGACCCTCCACGTTTAGTAAGATTTGGACTGGAGTTGTGCGCTTGATGCTGTGCAGCTTTAGCCAGTTCCCGAAGTCGGGATCTATGCAAAGCAAGGCCTCACAGATGGTTATGAAAGTGGAGATATTGAGGATGGAGTTCGGGGCCAGATGGTGAAACTAGAGCCTTAAAATTACAAGAGGGAATCTGAGGCCAAAAAGGAGTTGATAAATGAAAACCACGCACCCTCATTCTGAGCTACGGGGATAGTGGAGGCCGAGCAGCTCTTGTCCTTGTCCATCGGAGACTAATACTTATCTATCCCCTTGGGTGGAAGGTAGACGTTGGAATGGAGTGTGGCTATGGTGCCAACGGTAATACTGCAGTGCATTTACTGCCCTCTCGTACTGGCCGCTTTTTACTTGGATGCCAATACGATGACACATTTCCCCTTACCGGTCATCTACTTAGGTTGGAGGAAAGAAGAATGTAGAAGAATAGAATGTGAGACAAGTCTATGTGTGCTTGAGCTCGAAGGAGTTCTTGGCGTTGAGGAGAAAGGAAGCCGCGGGTCAAATTAAATTCATATTTCCCTTTTATAGCATGGTAAAAGACCAAGGCTTACCACACCACATAGTCAAAACTGCCAGTTTGCGATGAGATGCGTAATATATGCACACATGGGATTAAGGTATCTTGCTAATGACACTGCTAAAAATGCAGGGCATGATCCTTCGTTGATGGGTATTATTGAAACAACCTTTGTTGATGGTAAGGTGTGACCATTTGGTTTTTGATCGAAAGTTGTCAGTCCATGTTCCAATTTGTCCATCACTCTCACGTGGCACACCTTCGTATTTAAGCTAATGAAATGGTTGGATCTAACGAAAAATAAAGCTTTTTACGAGAAGGGAGTTCTCAAAAGATGCCCTTTGGTATCCAGAGTGCATCATTACACAAGCTCGTGTTCAACTACACACAAAGAAGGAGCCAATGATAAAAGAACCGAAAGACTTCGCATCCCAAAGAGTCCTCATGTTTAGGTGCTGAACTTGGAGTATGGATATTAGAAACCAACAATGACTCAATATATTTTCATGAATAATATGAACATAAATCCAAAATTCATAGGATCCCAACAAACACACCGCAAAGATGACTACATGAGACAGATCACCGCCAGAATCGTGGTGATCTTTACGTTGTAGTACATATATAGAGAGAGAGCCATCTAGGTAGTAACTAAGGACCCGTAGGTCTATGCTAAACTATTCACACATCACCTGTGGTGCAACAAGGTTGAAGTAGAGGCTCTCCATGATTGATCCCCCTCAGGTAGGGCACCGGAACATGGCTCCAGATGGGGTCATGATAGAACAGAGACTTGCGGCAGTGGAAAAAGTGTTTCGTGTGGCTCTATGGTGTATTTCCCACGAAATAGAATTTATAGGAGTGGAGTTCTGTCAGGAGGACCTAGGAGGTGGCCCCAAGACTACATGGTGCAACCAACTCCCCTGGGCGAGCCCTATTGCCTTTGTTCCTGTGTCCTCCAATCTTTCCCAGAAGCTTCCGAGTCTTATTGTTGTCCTGAAAAAATCATCATAAAGTTTTGTTATGTTTGGACTCTGTTTGGTAATAGTTTTTTTAGAAAGACAAAAACACACAGAAGACAACAACTGGCACTATGCACTTGGTTAATAGGTTAGTGCTAAAAAATGATACAAAACATCCTATAAATGCATATAAAGCATCAAAGATTGATAATATAATAGCATGGAACAAACAAAATTATAGATGCGTTGGAGACGTATCAGCAGTTGTCGCTGCTCTTTTATCACCAAATTGGAAATCTTCCCTGACCACGCGTGGTCACACCACCTCTGTTGTTGTCATTTTGCACAGGCGCATGACCCACGTGGTGGACACCCATCATGGAACATGTGTCGCATGACTCCCACGCATGGAGGGCCTTGCGGAAGGATGTCGGGGGAATGAACCGGCAATGATCGATGCGATCTGGGAGGCCCCTTTTACGGTTCCATAGTGTGGATTTAGTGCATACAGAGCATCAGCCGTCCATTTCACAAGCGAGGGTTTATACAGGTTTGGGGTGCTCAGGAGCCTAAAATCCCATGTCTTGTTTGTGGTGGTAGTTAATTAGGTGGGTTGAGTATAGGAGCGCAGCTGCCCAGCAAGGATGCTCCATAGACTCAGCTACACTTGTGATTAAATAGGGTATCGACCCCTCTTCTGGTGGGCATGGATCTCCTTTTATAGGGTAAAGGGGTTACCAAAGTGGCTAAAATTGTATTTTTAGTGGGTGTACAACTCAATCTCCAACAATGGGACAACTTGCCGGAATAGGTAGTGGGAATACCTAACTCTGATGAACTAGGACTATCCCATTGAATGCGCCATGGGGTGGCTCCCGGGCGACATCTCCCGGCAAGTATTGCCTCTTTCACTATGTCGTTCACCCAACTACCTCTTATTCTGCTGCCACACCGCGAGACGGGTATCATCGTGGCTGGGACGCGCCCTGTTCCCCGGACACGTGCCCCTGGCAGCTCTGCTTGCCCATCTGCCCGCTCGACATCTCAGCTGATGTAGACAATCAACCCCTTGTTGAGGTGGAGCGGTGGGTTGGCAGGTTGGGATCTTGCTGGGCTCCGTGAGCGGACGTCCGCGTAGGCCGGTGGGAGTCTTGGCACCCCGCCTCGGCCTTGTTCTTGATTTGCCTTAGGGGCTCGAAGTGAGACCGACAAGGAGTTGCCGTCCTAGGGGTCGTGACTGCTCGTGCCTGAGGTAGGGTGACAAAGGACCCCATTTCTTAGGACACCGACAGTAGCCCTCCGGCCTGGGCCATAAATGCACGCGCTCAACATGGTTTGTCTAGGCCAAAACAGTGCACGGGCATGGATGTCCCCCTTGTCTCTAATGATGATTTTGCTGACCATCCCCACCGGATGCAGCCCCGCGCTGGATGACATTGGTGGAGAGGAGCGATCACCCAAGCAGCACGCCTCACAGTGAGTGGCACGTCGGTACACGGGCGGCCAACCCCCTGGCCTTCCTTGGGGCTTGTAATGGGGAAACAACGCGACACCTTCTCGCCTTCCACCATTGAGTGGCATCGCTCCCCCTCCTCTCTTGACCATGCCTTGGGTGACTTGCGCTTTGCCATTAATCAATGAGGGTGGCCACTGGGGCCGCGTGCGTGTGGATACGTTCTTGCCTTGGACCGTAAGGAGCGACCCCTCTCCCATTATCCTCGCACTCGTCCTTGTAAATAGGGGGAGGATCGAAGGGAGGGCGTGGCTCACTCATGGTTTCTTGCTCCTCCCCACTGTCTATTGCTTCCACCTCTTCCTCTACCATTCCTTTAGCGTGCCCCTCCCCCCACAACGATGAGGGGTCTCAGACGGGCCCAAAGCTCTAGGGGTGTTGGAAGGGGAAGCCCCAAGAGTACGATGCACATCTTGGTGACGACGACGGGGGCCGGCTCCAACTCCCCCGAAAGGGCAGCGTCCATGGGCCGTGCGAGGGCAGACCCATTGATCCACGGTGGACGCGGTGGAACTCCTCCCCTAGCCCTTTGCGGGAATTCATGCGGGGAAAAGGTGCATGAGTTCATCGTGGTAACCCCCCTAGGGGCACCGGAGCTGGTTGCGACTCCCGAACCGTTTTGCGAGGGCTTTCGTGGACAGATGACCATGCAGCTTGTGGCACCATGTGGACGTTTGCTGCAATGTACCTATGTGGGTCGTGGTCAACCTAACCCCTGGAAGCACCATGTTCTTGACATGAGTGTGGAAGTCGTCCACCCATTCCTGGGGGATTGGCCCCGGGCATATTCTGCACTTCCGGTTCGATGGCTCCACCTCTCTCTTCGTGAAGTTCTTCGGAGCGAGTGGTGTCCGCGTGGAGTGTTGTGCCAAAAGTTCAACCTGCATCGACGTCGACACCTCCAGCCAGTGGCGATGACAGCGACGTTTTTGGCGTCAAGCATGAGAGCGGCAACTCTGAGTAGCATGGCAGGCGCCATGGAGGGATTCGGAAAATATGGCCCCATTCCGTGGATCCATTGGTGAATTGGTCGCCACATCGTAGTGGAAGATCTCCTCCGGGCGCCGGTGGCGGCGTTTTAGGAAGTCATACTACAACTTAACCTCGTCACTACCACCGTCGAGCTCGGAGTATCTCCTTTTTATCTTTAAATAGTACCCAATGTAATTCTGAAAGAAAATCAAAGAAAAACGTTGGGTACTACTACTGTATCAATGACCCGACTTGCCTCTTTCGTTCTTTTTTATGTAAACTTCCTTCCGAATGTGAAACTTGCGCCCGCGTGCCCTTTAGACTTTAACGCATGATGGGAACACTTGCCGGTGAGTGTTGTCTTTCCGTAGGGCGCTTCGAAGGATAAATCCTCCGCACTCCCTTAGCGGCATTACGCCCATCAAGACTAACTTGTCATCCTTGCCGTGATCACCCGGGGGGTACTGGGCATGCCCTAATCACCTCCTAGATTGCAATGATTCTGGCAAGGGCCCAATCGCGCACAAGTTTTCTTATATGGATGGTGATTTAAATAGTAAGGAAGGTTTTTTACTTATCTTTTCCTTACACTACCAATTTGCTTGCCATGAGATGGTTTCCTTGAATGCATTTGTGGACGCATCCGCCCGCCCCGCTCCCTCTTCCCTCGGGATGACTTGTGCGCGAGGAGCGCTCTTCCAGGATACCTTGCTTTCCTTTGAGAAAAAGAAAGAAGAGAAACTAGGATGCATTAGGAGTCCTTAGAGATTCGGCAACGTTTTTGTTTCAGCTATAATCTACAACAACAATCCGCATGATGGTCATAATGTAAATATGCAATTAGGCGGAAAAGAGTTGGAGGATTTCTAGTCTTAGTAACTATGCACATGGTCATCACCTAGCTTGGCACAAATAATTACACGTAGTGCTGCGAGACTTGAAGAAAAGTAGTTTCCAGGAGTCCAACAACCGTGCCTTCCTTGGTCTTTAGGCTAACTCCAAAGATGCTCAATATTCCACGAGTTCTGCACCGGAGTACCATCCTCGGTCTTTAGGCTAACTGCACTGGGCCTGGTGACTCGTATGACCCGGTAATGGCCTTCCCACTTTGGCTTCAACTTGTTTGATCCCTTTTGGGAGTGAATCCGTCTGAGGAAAAGGACGCTTTCCTCAACAAACCAGGCGTGCACTTTGCAGCTATGGTAGAGGCGCACGGCCTGCTGGTATCTAGCAGCATGCAGTGTGGTCTGGATATTATCTTCCTTGAGGAGTGTGGCGTCGTCATGCTGTAACCTCTCTAGGTGGTCCTCGTCGAAGGCTTGCACTCTCAGTGACCCGTACGTGAGTTACGTGGGGAGAATTGCCTCCTCCCCGTATACCAGGGTGAATGGTGTCTCACCAGTGGCTCAATTGGGTGTCGTTTTGATTGATCAAAGAACCGTCGGGAGTTTCTCAATCCAGTGCCTTCCGTGCATGTGTAGCTTGTTGAAAGTCTTCGTCTTGAGTCCCCGCATCACTTCAACATTTGCCCTCTCTACTTGCCCGTTGCTGCTAGGGTGAGCAAAGGAGGCAAAGCAGACCTTGGCACCAATATCTTGACAATATTGCATGAAAGTGTTGCTGGTGAATTGTGTACCACTATTAATGATGATCCTATTTGGGATCGTGAAACAAGAAACAATCGCTCTGAGGAACATGACTGCCGCGAGACTCGTCACCTTTCTCACTGGCTACACCTTGGTCCACTTCGTGAACTTGTCGATGGCAATGAACAAGAACACAAAGCCCCCGGTAGCACGGGGGACGGGGCCAACGATTTCTATCTCCCAGATCAAGAATGGCCAGGAGAGTGGTACGCTTTGAAGTGCTTCTGCTGGTTAGTGTATTTTCTTTGTGCGGTATTGCCCTGCTTTACATGTTTTTACCACCGCTAAGGCGTCTTGAAGGGTTGTAGTCCAGTAGAAGCCTTGCTGGAACACCTTTCTGACAAGGGCTTGCTATCCTACATGGGAGCCACAAATCCCTTCGTGTATCTTTGCCAACAACCGCTATGCTTCCTCCTGGGTCATGCACCTCAATTTCACCACATTGGGTCTCCGCTTGTACAGATCGTTGTCCATGAACTGGTACATGATCGATTGTCTGGCTACTCTATCGGCTTCCTCTTACTCTTTGGGGAGGTCTCCTGTGGGTATCAAACAATCTATTGTGGCCATGACGGAGCTCGGGCTCAACGATAAGGACTAAAGGCATCTCTTCCACCGCAGGAGCGCTAGATTCGACAGCAAGGACTGCTTGTCCTATAGGAGCTTGGTGCTCACCATCGAACGCAGCATCGTCCCTGGCAACCTTCTAGGAAGCCAGAGGTGGCTCTGCCGAGAAATAGTCGTCGGAGTTGATCTTCCTCTTCTTGGCCTGCTGTCCTCACGGTGTAACTGATGGTTGAGTGAGTGGAAGAACGAAGGTGCCTGGTTCCATAGGCAACTTCTGAGTTGCTTGCTTTGACAAGTCATCAAGGATGTTGTTTTTCATCATGAGGATGTGTTCCATCTGTAGACCGTCAAAGCATTCCTCGAACTTCCTCACTTCATCATCATATGCTTCTATCAAGGGGCTTCGATATTCCTTATTGACTTGATGCACTACCAGATGCGAGTCCCCTCAGACTATTAACTTCATGATTACTAGTTTGCAGCTCTTCGCAACCCGGCAAGCAAACCCTCATACTCCACTTTATTGTTGATCCACACCCGCACCAGTGCCTTGTAGCAAGAAAGCTCCATCGAAGTACATGATCCATGCCTGGGGGTTTCCTTGTCGTGAAGGGTTGTCTCCGTGACGTCTTCATCTGGTGTTGGCGTCCACTCAGCAATGAATTCTACCAGTGCTCTGCTCTTGATGGTTGTTGTGGTCTCAAAGTTCAGATCAAAACTAGCAACCTCGATGACCCACTCAATGATCTGGCCAGTTGCTATAGGGTTCCTCGGGACTTGCTGTAGTGGGAAGCGGGTGAAAACTATGATGTAGTGCACATGGAACTAGTGACGCAGCTTGTGGGAGGCCATGAGGAGGCCAAAGAGTAGTTTCTGGATCCCACAATATCTCGTCTGAGCCTCCTGCGGGAGGGAACTGACGAAATATACTCGCTGCTGCAGCACCTTCTTGTTTTGCGCTACCCACTGTTTCCCTTCCTGTTCTACTTCTGAGTCGGGCTCTTGGCTCATTGGGATTGATTTGGGGCTGTCGGCTGCTAGGCCAGAGGCCACGGTTTCACCGTCCTCGGCCTCCCTCTCTACTACTAGTGGGGCGTGACCACCTGATTAATCGCTGCCAAATACAACACCAACGGTTCCTCAGGTCTATGCGCAACTAGGACTGGGGCAGAGGTCAAGTACTTATTTAGGTCTTGCAGTGCTGCTTCTCCTTCTGTAGTCTATGTCATTGGTCCTTCCGTGTTCAAGATCTCGAAAAACATTAGGGCCCATTCCCGGACAGGGAGATGAACCTGTTGAGAGCAGTGACACAACCCGCCAGCCGATGGATGTCCTTGACGTGCTTCGGGGCCTCAAGGTGCTCAATGGCTTTAATCTTGGCAGAGTCGGATTCTGTCTCGTGCTAAGATACGAAGAAACCAAGGATCTTACTAGATAGGACCCCGAACACGCACTTCTTGGGGTTGAGCATCAAGTGGATCTTTCGCAAGTCCCCAAAGGTCTCCTCCATGTCTTGGACTAGCGTGGTCTTGTTCTTTGTCTTGACTGCAATGTTTTTCATGTAGACTTCCACATTGTGTGAAAATACAGCACAAGGCCGATCTCGATGGCCCTCACAAACATGGAGCCTGAACTGTTCAGGACAAATGGCATGCTTCTGAAGTAGTACGTGCCGCAAGGGGTCATGAAGGATGTTTTCTCTTCATCCTCCTCGGCCATGAAGATCTGATGATAACCACAGTAGGTGTCAAGGCATGGCAACAGGTCGTAGCCGGCAGTCGAATCCATGATCTGGTCGATATGTGGCAAGGCAAAGGGGTCCTTCATGCAAGCCATGTTGACATCTGTGAAATCAATGCAAAGTGTCCACTCCCTGCTGGCCTTACGCACCACCACGGGATTCGCCAACTATGTTGGGTGGAGTACACCCCTGACAAGCCCTACTGCTTCCAACTTCTTGATTTCTTCGGCAATTAGCTATTGCCGCTCCAGATCTTGCTTTCGGACCTTCCGCTTGATGGGGCGCGCATGAGGACAAACAACAAGGTGGTCATCGATCACCTCCCTAGGAACACCAGGGATGTCAGGCGGTTCCGAGGCAAACACATCGATATTCGCCCATAGAAAGGAGACGAGCGTCCTTTCCTATTTGCTTTCGAGGGTGGCACTTATAATGAAACTACCTCTCTCACCGTCCCCTTGTGCAGCCACTTTCTTCATCTTGGGGGTGCTCACTTTGTTTCTCTTGCCCCTGGTGGCAGAAGTCTCGGGTTAGTCATCGACGGGTGCGCTCCACTCAGCGGTGCGCTCCCCGTATTCTTCACGAGTCTTGCCGGAGGTCTTGCACTTGCTTTTGTTAGGAGCTGACACATTATCAGCGGACGTTGTGACAGCCTCTCGGTAGATCTTGTTGATGCAAAGGACCACGTCCTTCTTGTATGCATGGATGGTGGTGCTGCTCATCGGCCCTCGCATCTTGAGGATGTTGTAGGCGTGGTGGGACGCTGCAATGAACTTAGCCAGCGTGATGGCCCATTATTCCATTGTATGGCAGCGACATCTTGGCGATGTCGAAGGTGACCTTCTCTGTCCTGAAATTGAGCTTGGTACCGAATGTGACTACAAGGGTTATCTTGCTCTTGGGCTTAAATCTCCCCCCGTCCACTCCTTGGAAGGAGCCTATGGCTTTAAGATCTGAATTGGGGATTTGCAGCCTCTTGATCCCATCGGGCTATATCAAGTTCAGTACGGCCCCACTGTCGACAAACATCTTCGTGATCCTGAGGTTGCAGACCGTTGGCGAGACCAACTGTGGCACGCACCCGACCGCAATGAGCGATCAGGGTGGTCCTCAGCGTCGAAGATGATGGGAGGGTTGGATCACTTGAGAGTTTTCCTTGCTTCTGCTGCCGGCTCCATCATGTTGACTTTGCGTACCCATTGCTTAAGTTGCTTCTGGGAAGAGTGCAAAGATGCGCCTCAGTCCACACACACAACATCTATAGCCTTGTGGAACTCCTGCCTGTCGGAGTCCTGTCCATCCTCGTCATCATCATTGCCCGATTGGTTGTCCCGACATTTGGCAGGCTTCTCCTTCTGTTGCTTGGCCTTGTCGCTACGGCCACGTCGGCCACCGCGGTTCTTCTTGTCGGACCTACGAACACTATCTAGGCCCTTCTCCTTGTCGTTCCATACGTACTCTTGCTTCTGCTTCTCAGCAAGTTGTTATACTTGGCTGCACTCGTTGATATCATGGCCTCTGGGTAGGTGGATCTTGCAGTATGGCTTGCCGGTCTTCTCGCCTATCATGGCCTCGTCGTCTCTGGAGCATGCGGCAACATCCTTATTGGGCTCGTCGGGCTTGGCCTTCTTACTGGTGTTAAGCTTGCCAGAGCGTCCAACAACCATCACCGCTTTTCCCTTGCCATTGTTGTTGTGCTTGCGCCCCTTGTTTGAGGAGGCGGGCACGCTTTTTTTGTCATCGGAGTCAACTTCTGCACCCGCATCCTCCATCCGCAGCCTTCTTCCCTCTTTAGCCCGCGTGCAATTGTTGGCCAGAGCATAAAGCTCGGCGACATCCCGCACCTTGTTGATGCTCATATCCTCAGGCATGCGGTGATTGCATACATTCATGTGGAATGCAGCGATCACCGCAGCAGGGTGGGTGTTTGGGATGTTGTGTTGAATGTGGCTGAATCTCTGGATGTACTTTCAGAGGGTCTCGCCGTCTCGCAGGGGTAGTACATGCAGGTCGCTAGGCTTCCCTGGGAGCTTGTGGCCCCCATGGTAGGACCCAACAAACTTGTTGCACAGATCTGCCAAGGAGGAGATGAACCCCTCCAGCAAGTTCTTCAGCCGACTCCTCACATTGGATTTGAGTGCCAATGGAAAATAGTTGGTGAGTACCTACTCGTCTCCTCCCCCGACAACCTACGACACGATGGTGTAGATGCCTAGGAACTCTCATGGTCTAATGTTGCCTCATACTTGTATACCAATTCTTGCTTGAAGGCCCTGCTGGAAGGCCAGCGGACTTGCCGCAGCTCACAAGTGAATGACGGGCATCCCACCTCATAAAGGAGGCTACCGGGTGCCCCGGGTGCGGGCTAATCAACGACTCAGTGGG
This sequence comes from Hordeum vulgare subsp. vulgare, assembly GCF_904849725.1. NCBI lineage: Eukaryota > Viridiplantae > Streptophyta > Magnoliopsida > Poales > Poaceae > Hordeum > Hordeum vulgare. The sequence continues at coordinate 182,578,723 of NC_058518.1, forward strand.
TGCGACCATCGGACTAGCGACGTGTCTTACGCCGCCTATCGATTGTGGTACGTGCATCCTCCTTGCGCCGGTCCTTCAAGACTTGACATTTATCGTCCTTGAGCCGCGGGTCCGTCGACGCTTGAGACACTTCGTCCTGCATGTCGGGCCGGCGGGTAACCTATTTCTGTCATGGGGGCGACTGCATGGTTGGTCCTCCACCGACGCCGGGCACGATGGTGGGCCCGGAAAGAGCCGCGCTCCATGCACACGAGTAGCCTATCGCGTGTGGCTCATCCTTGTTGGCGAAGGTCAGTAGGCTCTGGTGGTCACCCTCCACTCCTCCATCATGTCCGACGCAGGAGGAAAGTTCAGCAGTAGCTGAGCCTGCGCTAAAGCTTCTCCCACGGTTTTAGGGACCGGAGAGCCAAGGCACAGGTAGCGTTCTTACTTGTAGCAGTGCCAGAAGGAGCACTTCCCCGCGTCGTCTCCTACCGGAAGTCCTAACAAGGGGGGTGGCTGAGCCTGGTCCTGCGATCCTTACACAAGGGTCTTATCCGCGCGACACCCCTGATCTTTATCCCGCGAGCGCAGGTCTTGGTTTTATATTGAGGGGCATGGAGGAAGTCTGGTCGCGACCGCCACAACTGTCGTTGTGGACGTGGTGTCGCACCCGACCGCCGCCGGAGCGCTTTGCGCTAGCACGACGGCGGGGTACGAGTCGTGGCTAGCAGAACTCTACGCGGTTTTGTCGCTGCATTGACCAAAGCGTTGCGCATGCTCACCACCCTCGCCCTCATTACCCGTTGTGGTTGACGTTGGCAGCTTGGACATCAAAGGGTCGGCCGTCGTTCCACTTCTGTTTCTCTTGGACGACATGGGTGTCGATGAAGGCATGCAAAAATGCCTATGAAGATATGCGCACACGAGATCCCCCCTACCTCACACACCAAATACATCGGAAGAATGGATCAACAACAATTTACGGGACCTGGGAGGCCCCTTTTACGGTTTTGCAGGTGGGCTTCGGTGCACACAGAGCATCAACCTGCTAGATCACACGCGAGGGTTTATACAGGTACGGGTCGCTCGTGAGCATAAATCCCTACATCCTGTTTGTGGTGGTAGTTAATCAGGTGGGTTGAGTGGAGAAGCGCAGCTAGCAGGCAAGGATGCTCGAGAGGCTCAGCTACGCATGAGATTAAACAGGGTGTCGACATCTATTCCGTTGGCCATGAACCTCCTTTTATAGACTAAAGGGGTTACCAAAGTGACTAAAATGGTCTTTTTACTTGGTGTATGGTGAGTACTGTAGTGACGGGACTGCTTGTCACAATAGTTTGTGGGAAATACCTAACTTTTATAGACTTAACAGGCGCATTAAAGGCACCATGAGGTGGCGCATGGGCGATGTCTCCCGGCAAGGATTGCCTCTTTCTGTGCGCAGTTCGCAAAGCTACCTCGTATTCTGCTACCGCGCTGTAGAACGGGTGTCATCACAGCTGGGACATGCCCGCTGCCACGACCATATGCGCCTGCCAGCTGTGCCTACCCGCTCGACGCCTCCGCTAATGTAGACAATCAGTCCCCTTGTGATGTGGAGGGGCGGCTTCGCGGGCTGGGATCTTGTCGGGCGCCATGAGCGGACATCTGTGTTGCCCCATGGGATTCTTGCCGCCCCGCCTCGGCCTTGGTCTTGGTTTTCCTCGAGGCTCGGAGTGAGCCTGGCAAGGAGTTTCCATCTTGGGGGCCGGTGGCTGCCTATGCCTAAGTCAGGGGGACTAAGGACCCTGTTTCTTAGGACACCAACAAAGGTAGTCCAACTAGAGAGGCCTCGCGAGGTTGCCTAGTGCTCGAGGTGATCTTCGGTAGATCCTCTCCTTGTGGAGAGAGCCTCGCGTACGTGTCCCTCATGAAATGCCTTACTTTGCAGCACCCATAGATGGGCTGCCTCTTGAACTCTTCACCGAGTGTCGCTTCCTGATCCACAGGCACACGGCTCGGGTTACCCAATTTCCAATGTACCGGCAGTTGCCCCTAGACCCCCGACGTGCATGTGTCCATTCGTTGGGAATGAAACAACACGGGGCCTAATTAGATTTTTGGTCCCAGTTAGGGATGCATGGCCGCACGACAGGACGAACACACCCTCGCTTCCTCTATGACGCCTCGGTAACCGTCCAGCCTGCCATATAACTCACCCGCACATGGTGCGAGTACCATCATTGCCTTTCGCTGCATGATACAACTCTCTTGCATGTTGCTCCCTATGGCCTCTTCCTCCCGCTCCTAAGATTCCTTAATGACCATGGCTCCCACCGCCAAGAAGAACAAGGACCCGAAAGCACCATAGTAGAATAATGAGTGGAGTTCCATCATACTTAACAAGGAGGCGTTGGAGAACGTGCGCCCCATGGTGGCTTGCAATGACAACGAGTGGAAGACCAAACTTATATAACTTGCCTCGCGTCGGGCCCGTGATCTAGAGGGCACAACATTCCCTTTGTTTGTCCACACCATCTTCGCCTGCTTGGTGTCGCCCTTCTCCGGTTTCTTCCGTGCCATCCTCGCCCATTATCGGATCAATGCGCTCCACCTCCAAACCAACTCCGTATTCCTCCTCTCCATCTTCGCCTATCTTCGTGAGGGCTTCTTGGGTAGGATGCCCTTGGTGGCTCTCTTTCCAGTCATCTACAGACTGTGTCTGAGCGCTGCGAACCATCACTCGGGATGCACCTCATTTTGCATTGTCGACGGTGTGGTGCCATACATTATCTCCATGAAGATGACAAAGCAGGTTGAGGGCTTTAGGTTGCACTCGGTCTACATGAATGTGGTCGAGTTCAGCCCCCTTCTCCTGGTTCCAACCGCACCCACAATGAAGAGCTCCGGATTGGAGCATGCCAAGCTCACCGATGAGGGACTGGTGTCGCTCGTGGAGAGGATGAGAGCCATAAAGGGCACAGGCCTCATAGGGGCGATTGTTCCCAAGGAGTTCAGGAAGCACCATATTGCTCCCCTCAAGAAGCGCTAGCGCCCGATGTGGTCATGTTCTGGGAACGAGGACCCGATGAAGCTAAGCGCCAATAGCCTCAATGACAAGGACGCGATCATCGCGGCGATGATATGGTTCGACGAGTGGAGTTGGTCTTTTGTGAAAACATGGGGCACCGCGAGAACCCCCACTTGATTGTGCTTGTTTAAGGCGACCACTAGGACTCCGGGACCTCAACACACGCTGATGTGGGGAGCGGTAGATGAGCACCCATGCCAAGATGCTGCTAGCTACTGGTTGATGCAAACGATGATGATGATGACAATGACCGGTTTGTGGTCATGCCCTCCCGGCCCACAAGCACGGGGTGCGGGGGAGACACTGGCAAAGAGCCAACGATCCAGACACGGGGAGACCCACAGCAACCCCACTGGAGAGGATTCCAGCAGGCCTCGCGCTGCGCCCTCCAGACGGATGTCAAGTGACACTAGTAGAAAAGGGGCCTTTAGTCCCGTTTCGGTTGGGCCATTAGTCCCGGTTCGCGAACTGGGACTAATCAACCGGGACTAATGCTGGCCCCGGTTCGGCCCCAAACCGGGCTAATGGCCTTCCACATGGCGGGGCTAGGAGCGAGCGAAGGATGGGTATTAGTCCCAGTTCGTATTACGAACCACGGCTATTTCTTTCGAGTTTTTTTGAGCAATTTTTGGGTTAAGGGTTTTGCACTAGATTGGATGGGCTATTTTGCCGCGCCCTATTTTCCCATTTATTGGTTACATATATATTGCACATCGACAGGCATATATTGCACCATCTCATACATCGTTCTTTGTCGAACATATTTACAAAATGTAGACGCGAGTTACATGCACATATATGCATCTTTTTTACACTATATCATTTCATATCATTTCCGTCGAATGGCAATAGTATTCTAATCGATCATCTAACAACTCATCATCATCTTAATCATATACCAAGTTATCATATGATACACATAAAATAAAACAAAGAAACATCATTATATATAGTCATCATATGCATGCATCCTAATCGATCATGTCAAGTAATAATATAAACCAGAATAACTTGTCTCTCATAAGACCTAGTCCGCGCTCTTAGTTATAATGTCATAAAACAGAATAACATCTATGTCTCCATGATGAAGCATCGAGATCCAACGGTCTCCAACTTGTGGCTTGCGGACCTTCTTTATTTCTCTCCATGCTTCAATTTGGAGCCTTTTTGATCTTGATTTGAGGTTACTCGAGTATGGAGCATCGAACTCAGCCTTCAGCGGGCTTATAATTTTCATTTGACCTTCTGGGTGGATCAACATAGGCACTTCATCATGTGGAAGTTGTTGTTGAAGAACATAATAGTAACCTAGTTAGCAATGTAATCAACACCATTTATGCAATAGTAGAGGGTACTTAATTAGGGAACTCTTACCAAGATATTTCGTCGAATATCATCCGGACTCAACCTATGCACTAGTGGCATGTAAAATGTATAATTTTGGCAAATTCCAAAATTATACGGGAAGGTATCCCTAGAAACCAGAACACCAGCAACAAGAAAGTGGAGAAGGATGTTCTTCTCCACTTTCTTGTTGCTGGTGTTCTGGTTTCTAGGGATACCTTCCATACGTGTAGTGTGTCATGTAAATTAATTTCAGTAATTTAGTCGAAGAAACGAAATAAGTTGTAAATTATAACTTAACAAATTTAGTATATGCATGAACACCAACTATTTCTAAATATAAATGCAAATTACTTGACAAATATGGTTGAGAAACTCACATGGAGGTAAAACAGGAAGCATATCATCGACAACCACCCAAATGTCGATGTTGCCTCGCATATTATCTTATCGACGAAGATCCAAGGTTATTTCCATACCCTCCTGAAATCCATATGCCTTGCAAAGATCTTCCCATTTGGGCACCCAAATTCTGTTTGAAAAACTGAATTAAATACTTTCATAACAAATGCGTGACCATGTATAGTCCTCAGTTCAGCGATCCTGGTCTCAATTCTCTCGTGGTCTTCGAAACCGAGCTCTCCAACACATATCTTCTTGCATTGAAAGGGAGGAACATATCTCCATTCTCGTCATGCTTCATACTGAAGAACCTATCGTCTTGCAGGTGAGGCGTGTCACACATACCCCGACAGTCGCCGCAATACTCACACTCGAATTGAACATCTCTATATAAACATAGCAGCAGGTGATAACCCACAAGTATAGGGGATCGCAACAGTTTTCGAGGGTAGAGTATTAAACCCAAATTTATTGATTCGACTCAAGGGGAAGCGAAAGAATATTCTCATGTATTAGTAGTTGAGTTGTCAATTCAACCACACCTGAATGATTTAGTGTCTGCAGCAAAGTATTAGTAGCAAGGTAGTATGATAGGAGCAGTAGCAATAGTAACCAGTAGCAGCAAAGTAACAGTAGTAGCAACAGAGTTACAACAACGGTAGTGACAGCAGTAGCGGCAAAGTAACATAGCAAGGACCAGTAGTAAAAGACTCGTAGGCATTAGATCGGTGATGGATGATTATGCCGGATGTGATTCATCATGTAACATTTATAAAACAGAGAGATATGTAACTAGCTCCCGTTCATCAATCTAATGTAGGCATGTATTCCGTATGTAGTCATACGTGCTTAGGGAAAAGAACTTGCATGACATCTATTTTCCATACCTCCAGTGGTAGCGGGGTCCTAATGAGAACTACGGGATATTAAGGTTCTCCTTTCAATAGAGAACCGGACCAACGCATTAACACTTGGTGAATACATGAACTCCTCATACTATGGTCATCTCCGGGAGTGGTTCCGGCTATTGTCACTCTGGGGTTGCCGGGTCATAACACATAGTGGGTGACTACAACTTGCAGGATAGGATTTAAAACACATATATTGGCGACAACATAATAGGTGCAGATCTGAAATCATGGCACTCGGGCCATAGTGACAAGCATGAAGCATGGCAAAGTAGTAGCAACATCAATCTCTGAACAAAGTGGATACTAGGGATCAATCCCCGTCAAAACTAACTCGATTACATGACAGATCTCATCCAACTCATCACCGTCCAGCAAGCCTATGATGAGATCACTCACGAACAGTGAAAAACATCATGGAATTGGTGATGGAGGAAGGTTGATCATGACGATGGCGGCGATTTCCCCTCTCCGGAGCCCAGAATGGACTCCCAATCTGCCCTACAGATGAAGAACAGGAGGTGGCGGTGCCTCCGTATCGTAAAACGCGATGAATCATTCTCCCTGATTTTTTTCCGGGCAAGACGGACTAAATAGAGCTGAGGTTGGAAGCGTTGGAGCGTTGTGGGCCTCACAAGCCTGCGAGGCGCGGCCTGGGTGGGGGCCCGCGCCTGGTTGGCTTGTGGGCTCACGGCTCCACCTCTCCCGCTGATTATTGCGCCAGTATTTTTCATTAATTCCAGAAAAATTCTCCATAAATTTTCAAGTCATTCCGAGAACTTTTATTTCTGCACAAAAACAACACCATGGCAATTATGCTGAAAACAGCGTTAGTCCGGGTTAGTTCCATTCAAATCATGCAAATTAGAGTCCAAAACAAGGGAAAAAGAGTTCGGAAAAGTAGATACGATGGAGACGTATCAACTCCCCCAAGCTGAAAGCCTTACTTGTCCTCAAGCAATTCAGTTGACAAACTGAAAGAGACAAAAGAATAACTTTGACGAACTCTGTTTGATCTTATTGTTGCAACTATGTATAACTCATAACCAAAATTTCAGCAAGATCACAAGCAAACCACATAAGCAAATGACATCTAGGTATCACGGTAAACTCATATTAATGGCATAATCAGCTAGAGAACAAATAATAATAAGCCTCAAATGTCAACACTTCAATCAAAACAACATGAAGCAGTACAAACAGATGGTATCTCGCTAGCTCTTTCTGAGACCGCAAAACATAAATGCAGAGCACCTTCAAAGACCAAGGGCTAACTAAACATTGTAATTCGTGGCAAAGAAGATCCAGTCACAGTCATACTCAACACAGTTAAAAGCAAAGCATAAAAACGACAGAGGTGTTCTCTAATTGGTGCTACTATAAAAGGAGGATGACTCAACAGGAACATAAATAGACATGCCCTTCGCATAGGGAAGCATTGATTTGCAGAGGTGCCAGAGCTCAAGCTTTGAAAACAGAGATAATAATTTTGGGTGGCATGCTTTTATTGCCAACGCAATGACTAAGAGTTCTTATCATCTTCCACGCTACACATGCTATAGGCGGTTCCCAAACAGAAAAGTAAAATTTGACTCCCCCACCACCAATAAATCACACTCCACAACTAGCCGAATCCTCGGGTGCCGTCCATACCAACATCAATCCTGGGGGAGTTTTGTTTGCAATTATATTTTTGATTTGAGCATGGAACTAGGCATTCCAATTACCGGGCCCTTTGTCGTGAATGATAGTGAATAAACACATATCGAGAATAACACGCCTAGAATGGAAGATACTGATAGCCCCTGTCACCACATGAGCGGTTCGGGCATGCAAAACAGACTATTTCTTGAAGGTTTAGAGAGTGGCACATGCAAATTTACTTGGAACGGCAGATAGATACCGCATATAGGTAGGTATGGTGGACTAATATGGAAAACTTTGGGTTTATGGGAGTGGATGCACAAGCAGTATTCCCTCCTAGTACAAGTGAAGGCTAGGAAAAGACTGGGAAGCGACCAACTAGAGAGCGACAACAGTCATCAAAATGCAATGAGATTAACTAACATTGAGTGCAAGCATGAGTAGGACATAAATCACCATGAACATGAACATCATAGAGGCTATGTTGATTTTGTTTCAACTACATGCGTAAGCATGCGCCAAGTCAAGCCACTTGAATCATTTAAAGGAGGATACCATCCTATCATACTACAACACAGTCATCTCAACATTCATGTGGGCATCCAAGACCATTATAAGCTCCTAGCTAAGTAAGCATGGCATAAGCTCCTAGCTAAGTAAGCATGGCATATCTCAACCATTATAAGCTCCTAGCTAAGTAAGCATGGCATAAGTAACTATGATCTCTAAGTTGTCATTGCAAACATGTTTCCCTCACAACAAAGCTGAATCAGGCACGATGAGCTAGTTATATTTACAAAAACAAAATAGATCGAGTTCATACAAGTTTTTCCAAGCTCAGTCACTTCATCATATATCGTCATTATTGCCTTTCACTTGCACGACCGAATGATGTGAACAATAATAAGCGTGCTCGTGCATTGGCCTAAACCTGGAATCTGCAGGCAAACACAAAGGAGAAGACAAAGTAATATGGGTCTTTGACAGCTAAACAGGTATGCATGCGAGAGCCACTAAACATTGTAACCATTATCTTCTACCTTGACCCGAAGAAAAAGAAAACTATTTACACGGGAAATCTCCCAACAAGCAAAAGAAGAACAATAAAATATTTTTGGGTTTTATCAAACTAGACGGACACACGAAAAGAAAACGAGAAAAAGAAAATAAACTAGCATGGATGATACAGTGGCAAAGTGTGAACACCGACGAACAAAGTGAAAGCATAAGAAAGAATGTAAAGTCGGTGAGAAACACGTACTCTCCCAAGCTTAGGCTTTTTGCCTAAGTTGGTCTACTCCCAAGGAGGGAAATAACCAACTCCGAGGTACTCCGGAGTGGACTGAGGATGCCACTGCTGTGTGAGCTCCTCTGGCTCCCACTGATAAACTGGCGTCTGGTACTCGACTGGTGGCTCGGGCACGGGCACCTGTGGTTGGGCTAAGCCCCAATATACGTAGATGTGTGAGGGCATAATAATGTACCTGCCTGCATGAAGATTGAACAAAGAAGGAGCAGGCAAAGTAATAGTCTCACGAGTACCCTGACTAAATACGAGGTTATAAATCATCCTTCTATTTATATCTCTATCAAGAAAGTCAAGGCGAACCATGCTATCGTAATCTAGATATCTCTTAGGAAGAAGAATCTCTTCTTGCTCCTCCAGTCTAATAGGTATCTCAAAGTGTCTAGCAAGACGAGTAGCATAGATACCTCCATAGACAATGCCCTTAGAACGGTTCGTGTTCAACCGTTGAGGTACTATAGGGCCCAAGCTATAAGTTTTATCGTTATAAAGGGCTTCGTGCAAGACCGCAAGATCTGGGGAACTAAGTGACCCAGCTTGCCCATGGCCAATCAAACATTTTCCCACAAATAATGAGATGTAGCGAAGCACGGGAAAATGAATGCTAGCAGCTCTAGCGCCAGACACTCTTGTCTCCTATCCTACAACAATAGTATCTATGAAAGCTTCCATGTCCCGTGGATGAGGTTCATGAATATCCCCAACGTAAGGCAACTTGCACACATTGCAAAAATCCTGGAGTGACTTGCGCTGGGGGATATCATAAAGTTTGAACTCAACCATAGGAGGATTCTTCCTAGGATAGAAGTTAAATCTGTGTACGAAGATATTAGTGAGGAGGAGGTATTGCGGACACTTAACTTCAACGAAGGCGGTAAGGCCTGCGTTCTCCACCAAGTGATAAAAGTCCTCATAAATTCCAGCGGCGTGTAAGAACACGTCGCTTGGCCACTCGCACGCTCGAACTTCTACGACTCGAGGGACTAGATACTTGGGCTTCTTCTCACTTCCATCATCCTTGGGGTCACGACTTGAAGAGCCTCTTAAGAACCTCCTCATCTTTTCCCTTTTCTATCTCTGAAAATTTCTGAAATTTTTAGTGATTCTAAGGAAAAGTGAACAAGGCTCACCAAAACTCGTAGCAACTACTCCCACAAGTGCCTAGAGGCCATATTACGCATCAAAACTACTTGGGACCAGCTAAAATTAGCATGCAAAGCTCAAGAACATGGTCACCAAGGCAACAAAAATACGCGAAGTATAAGGCACTAGAGCAAAATTCTAATTGGACCAATGGAGAGTCACTTAACAAGGAGTAATTTCCCCAAAACAGTTCAGAGAATGGTGATTTGAGCAAAGAGATCGAAAATCCAAGCAAGAGGAGCAAGAACACGGGTTTGAGCTACGAAACGATTTTTTCTGGAGGTAGGAGTAGCAGATGAGACCAAGAATGAGTGGAGGGGGTGCATGTGGGCCCCACAAGCCAGGTAGGCGCGGCCAGGGGGGTGCCTGCGCCTCCAGGGCTTGTGGCCCACTGGTGCAGCTCCCAGACTAGCTCTTCGTCTCAGTATTTTTCAAAAATTCCAGAAAAATCATACTTGATTTTCAAGACGTTCGAAGAACTTTTATTTTTGGGGTAGTTTTCCACGGGACACAAACAGAAAACAGGGAAAACTAAACTAAATCTATCATTTTTCTTCTAAGCAACCGAAGGTGAAAGCTTTGAACACAGGTTTGTGACTCCTCAATTCATCCATCACATGGTCATCGAAAGAAATCCTGCAATGAGGTTGACCAAGTCTCCTCGACAAACCTTTTCGAATCGCAGAAGAGAACGAAGAATTTTCGAATAGTCACTAGGTCACCTCAATGGGGATGTGTATCTCCCCAACAAGCAAATCACAGTTCTTCTTGACACGAGGTATAGGGCATTCAAAGCTCCCAATAAGAATCGTTGAAGTTTTTTCGATAGCATTGATGCAATGTACTCGATATTGTTTCTTCGGAAAGTGCACCGTACGATCATTACCATTTACATGGAAAGTGACATTGCCTTTGTTGCGATCTATAACATCCCCTGCAGTGTTTAAAAAGGGTCTTCCGAGGTTGATCGCCATGGCATCGTCCTCGGGAATATCCAAGATAACAAAGTCTGTTAAGATAGTGACGTTAGCAACCACAAGAGGCACATCCTCGCAAATGCCGATAGGGAAAGCAGTTGATTTGTCGGCCATTTGCAGAGAGATTTTAGTGGGTGTCAACTTATCCAGTTCAAGTCTACAATAAATAGAAAGAGGCATAACACTAACATCGGCTCCAAGATCGCATAAAGCAGTTCTAACGTAGTTACCTTTAATGGACCAAGGTATAGTGGGCACTCCGGGATCACCCAGTTTCTTAGGAGTTTCACCCTTGAAGGTATAATTAGCAAGCATGGTGGAAATCTCAACCTCAGGTATCCTCCTCTTATTAGTCACAATATCCTTCATGTACTTAGCATACGGAGACGTTTTGAGCATATATGTCAAACACATTTGCAGGAAGACAGGTCTAATCATTTCAACAAATCGCTGAAATTCCTTATCATCCTTTTTCTTGGATGGTTTGGGAGGAAAGGGCATGGATTTCTGAACCCATGGTTCCCTTTCTTTACCATGCTTCCTAGCAGCGAAGTCATTCTTATCGTATCTCTTATTCTTAGGTTGTGGGTTATCAAGATCAACAGGTTCAATCTTTACATCCTTATCATTGCTAGGTTGAGCATCTTCATGAACATCACTATTGATATTATCATTAGGCTCATGTTCATCGCCAGATTGTGTCTCAGCATCAGAAAAAGAGACATTGTTTGGACTTTCAGGTATAGCAGCAACATGGTTGCTAGCATGCAAGTTCCTATCATCTTTCTTCTTCTTTCTAGGATGATTAGGTGCATCAGTGCTAACTCCTTGAGAATCTTGTTCAATTCTCTTTGGATGACCCTAAGGATACAAAGGTTCCTGGGTCATTCTACCGCCTCTTGTGACGACTTTGACGGAATTGTCATTCAACTCATTGAGCAAGTCATTCTGAGCCTTAAGTACTTGTTCTACTTGAGTAGTAACCATAGAGGCAAGTTTACTGAGCAGCTTAAGATCATTGACATTTCTGTCCACACAAGCACTTAAATGACTAAGCGCACGAGTATTCTGTTCCAATTGTCTGCTAACATAATCATTAAAACTCTATTGTTTGGCAACAAAGTTATCAAATTCATCCAGGCATAAGCTAGCAGGTTTATCAAAAGGAATATCACTCTCATCAAACCTACGCAGAGAATTTACTTGTACTACCTGTATCGGGTTATCGAGACCATGGATCTCTTCGATAGGTGGTAGATTTTTGACATCTTCAGATTTAATGCCTTTCTCTCGCATAGATTTCTTGGCTTCTTGCATACCTTCAGGACTGAGGAATAGAATACCTCTTTTCGTCGGAGTTGCCTTAGGAGGTTGTTCGGGAATAGTCCAAGCATTCTCATTGCACAAGATGTTATTCAATAGGATCTCAGCTTGTTCTACAGTTCATTCCCTAAACACACAACCATCACAACTATCTAGGTGCTCTCTAGAAGCATCAGTAAGTCCATTATAGAAGATATCAAGTATTTCATTCTTCTCAAGAGGGTTATCAGGCAAAGCATTCAGTAGCTGGATGAGCCTCCCCCAATCTTGTGGGAGACTCTCTTCTTCAGCTTGAGCAAAGTTGTATATTTCCTGCAAGGCATCTTACTTCTTATGGGCAGGGAAATATTTTTCAGAGGAGTAGTAGACCATATCCTCTGGGCTACGCACACAACCAGTAGCAAGAGAAGTGAACCAAGTCTTAGCATCATCCTTTAGCGAGAAAGGAAACAGCTTGAGGATATAGTAGTGTCGGATCTTTTCCTCACTAGTCAATAGTGTGGCTATATCGTGCAGTTTGGTAAGATGGGCTACAACCGTTTTAGACTCATAACCGTGAAAAGGATCAGATTCGACCAAAGTGATTAACTCAGGGTCGACAGAGAATTCATAATTCTTATCGGTCACAAAGATAGGCGAAGTAGCAAACTTCGGGTCGTATTTCATCCTAGCATTCAGAGCTTTTTCTTTCCACTTGAGCAGTAGTTTCTCAACATCATAGCTATCCTTACACGCAAGAAAGGCCTTAGCTATCTCTCCCTCCATAACAAAACGTTCAGGCATATCAGGCAATTCAGGCGTAGGAGAGCTAGTTCTAGCATGCAAAATAGCAGGTTCTACTTCAATAGTATCAGAGGTTTCAGGAGTATCATCACCAAGCACATGCGACATATCAAGATTTCTAGCAATAGGTGAAGTCGCAAACTTACTCATAACTGAAGGTGAATCAAGTGCAGAGCTAGATGGCAGTTCCTTACCTGTCATCGTAGTTGAGGGTAAGATTTCAGTTCTTGGATCTTTCAGATTCCTCATAGTGACCAGCAGACGTAAATCCCAAGTAACTCAGAGAATATAGTTGTGCTTCCCCGGCAACGGTGCTAGAAAATTGTCTTGATAACCCACAAGAATAGGGGATCGCAACAGTTTTCGAGGGTAGAGTATTCAACACAAATTTATTGATTCGACTCAAGTTCAAGAGAAAGAATATTCTGAAGTATTAGTAGTTGAGTTGTCGATTCAACCACACCTGAAATATTTAGTGTCTGTAGCAAAGTATCAGTAGCAAGGTAGTATGATAGCAGCAGTAGCAACAGTAACCAGTAGCAGCAAAGTAACAGCAGTAGCAACAGAGTAACAGCAATAGTAGTGACAGCAGTAGCGGCAAAGTAACGTAGCAAGGACCAGTATTAAAAGACTCGTAGGCATTGGATCGGTGATGGATGATTATGTTGGATGTGATTCATCATGTAACAGTTATAACACAGAGAGACATGCAACTAGCTCCCGTTCATCAATCTAATGTCGGCATGTATTCCATACGTAGTCATACGTGCTTAGGGAAAATAACTTGCATGACATCTATTGTCCATCCCTCCCGTGGCAGCGGGGTCCTAATGGAAACTATGGGATATTAAGGTTCTCCTTTAAATAAAGAACCGGACCAACGCATTAACACTTGGTGAATACATGAACTCCTCATACTATGGTCTTCTCCGGGAGTGGTTCCGGCTATTGTCACTTCGGGGTTGCCGGGTCATAAAACATAGTAGGTGACTACAACTTGCAAGATAGGATCTAAAAGACACATATATTGGCGACAACATAATAGGTTCAGATCTGAAATCATGGCACTCGGGCCCTAGTAACAAGCATTAAGCATGGCAAAGTAGTAGCAACATCAATCTCAGAACATATAGTGGATACTAGTTATCAATCCCCGTCAAAACTAACTCGATTACATGACAGATCTCATCCAACTCATCACCATAGAGCAAGCCTACAATGAGATTACTCACGAACGGTGAAGAGCATCATGGAATTGGTGATGGAGGAAGGTTGATGATGACGATGGCGACCATTTCCCCTCTCCGGAGCCCAGAACAAACTCCAGATCTGCCCTCGAGATGAAGAACAGGAGGTGGCAGCGTCTCCGTATCGTAAAACGTGATGAATCCTTCTCCTTGATTTTTTTCCGGGCGAGGCGGACTAAATAGAGCTGAGGTTGGAGGCAGTGGAGCGTTGTGGGTCCCACAAGCCTGCCAGGCGTGGCCAGGGGGGCCGCGCCTGGTGGGCTTGTGGGCTCACGGCTCCACCTCTCCAGCTGATTCTTGCACTAGTATTTTTCATTAATTCCAAGAAAATTCTCTGTAAACTATCAGGTCATTCCGAGAACTTCTATTTCTACGCAAAAACAACACCATGGCAATTCCGCTGAAAACAGCGTTAGTCCGGGTTAGTTACATTCAAATCATGCAAATTAGAGTCCAAAATAAGGGCAAAATAGTTCGGAAAAGTAGATACGACCGAGACGTTTCAGTAGGCACTGAAATTATCATTCAAGAACACTATCTTATAATAATTCAATTTATGCAATACTATTTGTAACTATATACCATATGCAGTAGGAACTAGAATTATCATTGAAGAACACTCTGTAATAATAGTTCAGTTTATGCAATACTACTTGACGCTATATACATTATCTTAAAAAATGCTAGCCCATATTGTATAAGCTTCTGATTCACACTTTGTCAAGTAGTAAGTGACTGTATGTGCATATTTCTCCCAACTTCTATTGAGGGGTACCATATAAGCTACCATGTGGATGGAATTCTTATGTATTTTTTTTAAGTCAAGCACACATGTATATAGCTAGCCATAAGGATCAAATTAATACACATTTTTTCCGGTCCTTCCTTCTTATGTGGCTGAAAATTCGCACAGATGTACTTCTCACAATGATGGGAAGGATTCATTTCTACCAATTATGGTAGTTTGGGCCACATAAACAGAAAATGGATGCAGCACGTCTAATCATGAAACTACCAATAAAGGTGTTTATATTGTGTTATCATTCTTTGAATACCCAAGAATTTATTCTTCAATATGTTGTTTGGAATTTATAATATTGCATATATTTTACATGTTATTAGAGTTGTGTGAATAGTTCCGCATCCATATAATATCTAGGTCATGCTGACGCACGGGTTTATGACTAGTATAGGCCACTCGGACATTCTGGCAAAACTTAGCACAACTAATTAGCAAGAATAAGTGAGTAACTCACTACTGTTTTATGCATTAACAACAAGAAAAGGATGATATTTGTAGGTTGGTGAAATATGTATGTGCCCTTTTTTTCCTCTCCAAAGTATAAATAAGTTGTTTGAAACCATTGGTTGTCTAATTCAAACCTAAGGTGCCTACTTACATGAAATATACAAACATGATTTTTTTGCTTCTTTCTAGTTAACCCATCAAAAGATCTTCAACAAACATATCTTGATTTTCTGAATAACATATATGCATCTCAAGATGACATGCATCTTGAACCGATCGATGGCCCTAAAATCAAAATGACAGCAGCCGGGTGCCTAGAGCGGGAGCGGAGGGGGGCGGCGGTGCCTGGAGGGTGGTGGGCTTACCGGAGCAGGATGGGGCCGGCTTATTACCGGAGCAGGCCGGAGAGGGGAAGGGGGCTTACCGGCCGGGAGGGCAGGGGGCGGCGGCGATGGCGAGGGAGGCAGCGGGGACAATGACGACGACGACGGCGAGGGAGGCGGCGGCGGGGACGAGTGCGGAGATGGCGATGGTGTCGGGGAAGAGTTGCACAGCCTCACGGCGTCGAGGGCGTCAGCATCGCGAGGAGGAAGAATTGATTGAAACCGCGATGTTGACATCACAAAATTCCAACTCCCGCTTATATAGGTGGAACTTTGGTCCCGAGTCGTGGCTCGAAACGGGACTAAAGACCCCCTTTAGTCCCGGGTCGAGCCACAACCAGGGACTAAAGACCCCTTTTCGGCAGGTGGAGTGGTGGGAAACGAGGGTCTTTAGTCCCGGGTCGTGCCACGAACCAGGACAAAAGGCCTGGGTTGGCTCCGGCCCGACGCAGTGCAAACCTTTAGCCCCACCTCGCCTAGCGAGAAGGGCCGGCAGTGCTTTATAAGCACCGTTGCGCATGCTCCTTCGAGCTCCTCTCTAAAGCAGGCTTACGGGCCTAAACGCACTCTAAATTTAAAAATTGAAGATATATGTGAAATTAAATACAAATGTCAACCTAAATTCAAAGTGATTCCACTTTGAATATGGGTTGATGTTTCTCTATAAATTCTCATATAGTTTCAAAAAAAATTCCATTATTTTTGTTTTCTTGTTTGCTTTATTTATTTTGTTTTTTCTGCTTACACCTAAAATTTAGTTTTGAAATTTGAATTCTTTGCATTGAATTTTTTTCTATTATATATTAGTTTTCTATTAAAGATTTTAACCAAAAAACTTTATGAAAATTCTTTTGAGTTGATCTTTTTTTGTTTCTTTTTAGTTAATGCTTTTTTTGAAATCCATACTTTTTGTGTGTTCAAAATGCACGATTCAAAGGCACATCAAATATTTTTCAACAATTTCTGACTTAATTTGGTATTTTTCGTGCATTTACTTTGTTTTTTTGAGCTAGTTGACCCTGAAATTCAAAAGCACTACAAATGAACTCTAAAAGGGTTGAAAGTTGGCATGGTATCATCATTTCACCCACATAGTATGTGCTAAAAAGTTGAGAGTGTTACCACAAAAACTGGATGCAGTTCGTGTACAAAACGGACGATCTCTCTTGAAGTATCAGGGTTTCGAACGAGAACTCATATGTTACAAAGGGATTTCATTTTTTTGAACTTATTTGAACTGCATACTTTTTGTTTGTTCAAAATGCACCATTAAAAGGCACATCACAAATTTTCAACAATTTCTCACTTCATTTCGTATTTTTCATGCATTTACTTTTTTTTGAGCTAGTTGATCCTAAAATTGAAAGCACTACAAATGAACTCTGAAAATGTTGAAAGTTTGCATGGTATCATCATTTCACCCACATAGCATGTGCTAAAAAGTTGAGAGGGTTACGACAAAAACTGGATGCACTTCGTGTACAAAACGTACAATCTCTCTCGATGTATCAGGGTTTCAAACGAGAACTCATCTGTTACAAAGGGATTTCATTTTTTGAATTTATTTGAACTCCATACTTTTGTGTGTGTTCAAAATGCACCATTCAAAGGCACATCACAAATTTTCAACAATTTCTGATTTCATTTGCTATTTTTCGTTCATT
Organism: Hordeum vulgare subsp. vulgare; assembly: GCF_904849725.1. Lineage (NCBI taxonomy): Eukaryota > Viridiplantae > Streptophyta > Magnoliopsida > Poales > Poaceae > Hordeum > Hordeum vulgare. Next base: position 182,596,148 of record NC_058518.1, read on the forward strand.
TACTTTTTTCAGCTAGTTGACCCTGAAATTGAAAAGCACTACAAATGAACTCTAAAAATGTTGAAAGTTGGCATGATATCATCATTTCACCCACATAGCATGTGCTAAAAAGTTGAGAGGGTTACGACAAAAACTGGATGCACTTCGTGTACAAAATGGACAATCACTACAGGAATTAGCTTCTTTGCCGTCTGCCATCACAAACGGCAAAGAGTCAATCCCGGACAACAAAGAGAATATCATAGACGACAAAGAATCTCATGGTCGGCAAAATTTCTGAGTCAGCCTGTGACGACATCATAGCTTATTTGCCGTCTGTCTTCCCAAAGCGGACGACAAAGAGCTTTGCTGTCAGCTTTTCATAGGAGCAGTCGGCAAAGTGGTCGAGACGGCAGCCGACAGGCGTTGCCCCCGTTAGGGGCTAACGGAGGCTTTGTCGTCAGCCTCCCCCCTCTTCTTTGTCGTCAGCCTCCCCCCTCTTCTTTGTCGTCTGCCTCCCCCCTCTTCTGTGCCGTCGGCCTCCCCTCTCCTCTTCTTTCCCGTCAGCCTCCACCTCCTCCACCCCTCCTCTGTGCCCTCTTCTTTGTCGTCTTTACCCATGGAAGTAGATGGCAAAGATATTATATGACCAGCTTCTACTGCCCAGGTTGCACAGCTGGGCGCCACGTGGCACCTTTTTTGTCGCCCAGCTGACGGCAAAGGCCTTTGCCCTCAGCTGGCAGACGCCAAAGAGCCTATATTGTCACATTTTTGCTTATTTTTCTAGTTCACAACACATATGCATATAATTCATAGCACATATATGATAAATAGGTCACAACACATATATGATATACATATAAAGCTTATCAATGCCATTTGTTCATCAACGTACATCCCATATATCAAAAGAACCAACACATACAAAGTTTCATCCATATATACATACATATAGTTGCACATATATTGTTCATCCATATATACATATACATATAGTTCCACATTGTTCATCAACTCAAATAAAAACGGAAACTAAAGCACTCCAATGCCACCAAGCATGTAGTACATCCAATCTGCAAAATGGGAATAAGAAAGTCAGAACAAGAAGAACAACAACATATATATAACAAATAAGCTAAATTGAAGAACAAAGAGAAGAAGGAAGAAGAGAACAAGGAGAAGAAAAACAATAAGAAGAAGGAGAAGGAGGAGGAGAAGGGGAAGGAGAAGGAGAAGGTGGAGGAGAAGAAGAAAAAAGAAGAGAAGGGAAGGAGAAGAAGGAGGAGAACAAGGAGGAGATAACAAGAAGGAGAAGAAGGATGGCTCCTTCTCCTTCTTCTCCTCCTTCTCCTTATTCTTCTCTTCTTCTCCTCCTCCTCCTTCTTCTTCTCCTTCTCCTTCTCCTTCTCTTATTCTTCTCTTCTTCTTCTTCTTCTTCTTCCTTCTTTTCATTTCTCCTCTTCTCCTCTTCTTGGAGCTAAATTAGCTAACTATGTCTTTTTGGAGCTAAATGGGCTAATTATGTCATTATAGAGGAAAACAAGCTAAGTATATAATATTAATGAGCTAACCAAGGTTCTTATGCCATTTTGAGCTTATAATGTCTTTTAGGAGCTAAATTAGCTAATTATATCATTGTTGGGGAAATTAAGGCAAGGATAATATGAAAGAGGAGAAGAAAGAGGAGGAGGAGGAGAAGAAGAATAAATAAAGAAGAAGGAGAAGGAGGAGGAGGAGGAGGAGAAGGTCTAGAAGGTCCTTGGCCTTCTCCTCCTCCACCACCTCCTCCTTCTTATCTTCTTCTTCTTCTTTTTTCTTTTCATTTTTCCTATTTCTTCTCCTCTTCTCCTCTTCTTGGAGCTAAATTATCTATATGTCGTTTTGGAGCTAAATGGGCTAATTATCCAATTTTAGAGAAAAACAAGTTAAGTATATAATATTAATGAGCTAACCAAGGTTCTTATGCCATTTTGAGGTTATTATGGCATTTTGGAGCTAAATGGGCTAATTATGTCATTGTTGGGGAAATTAAGGCAAGGATAATATGAAAGAGGAGAAGAAAGAGGAGGAGGAGAAGAAGAAGAAGAAATAAAGAAGAAGCAGGAGAAGGAGGAAGAGGAGGAGAAGGACTAGAAGGTCCTTGGCCTTCTCCTTCTCCTCCTCCTCCTCCTCCTCCTCCTCCTTCTCCTTCTTCTCCTCCTCCTTCTTCTCCTTCTCCTTCTCTTCTCTTTCTCTTCTTCTTTTTGTTCTTCCTTTTCATTTCTCCTCTCCTCCTCTTCTTGGAGTTAAATTAGCTAACTTTGTCTTTTTGGAGCTAAATGGGCTAATTATCCCATTTTATAGGAAAGCAAGCTAAGTATATAATATTAATGAGCTAACCAAGGTTCTTATGCCATTTTGAGGTTATTATGGCATTTTGGAACTAAATGGGCTAATTATGTCATTGTTGGGGAAATTAAGGCAAGGAGAATATGAAATAGGAGAATAAAGAGGAGGAGGAGAAGAAGAAGAAGAAATAAAGAAGAAGGAGGAGAAGGAGGAGGAGGAGAAGAAGGACTAGAAGGTACTTGGCCTTCTCCTCCTCCTCCTCCTTCTCCTTCTTCTCTTCTTCTTCTTCTTCTTCTTTCTTTTCATTTTTCCTATTTCTTCTCCTCTTCTGCTCTTCTTGGAGCTAAATTAGCTAACTATATCTTTTTGGAGCTAAATGGGCTAATTATCCCATTTTAGAGGAAAACAAGCTAAGTATATAATATTAATGAGCTAACCAAGGTTCTTATGCCATTTTGAGGTTATTATGGCATTTTTGAGCTAAATGGGCTAATTATGTCATTGTTGGGGAAATTAAGGCAAGGAGAATATGAAATAGGAGAAGAAAGAGGAGGAGGAGAAGAAGAATAATAAATAAAGGAGGAGAAGGAGGAGGAGGAGGAGAAGGACTAGAAGGTCCTTGGCCTTCACCTCCTTCTCCTCCTCCTCCTCCTCCTTCTCCTTCTTCTCTTCTTCTTCTTCTTCTTCTTCTTTCTTTTCATTTTTCCTATTTCCTCTCCTATTCTCCTCTTCTTGGAGCTGAATTAGCTAACTATGTCTTTTTGGAGCTAAATGGGCTAATTATCTCATTTTAGAGGAAAACAAGCTAAGCATATAATATTAATGAGCTAACCAAGGTTCTTATGCCATTTTGAGCTTATTATGGCATTTTGGAGCTAAATGGGCTAATTATGTCATTGTTTGGGAAATTAAGGCAAGGAGAATATGAAATAGGAGAATAAAGAGGAGGAGGAGGAGAAAAAGAAGAAATAAATAAGGAGGAGAAGGAGGAGGAGGAGGAGAAGGACTAGAAGGTCCTTGGCATTCTCCTCCTACTCCTCCTCTTCCTCCTCCTCCTACTTCTTCTCTTCTTCTTCTTCTTCTTTCTTTTCATTTTCCTATTTCTTCTCCACTTCTCCTCTTCTTGGAGCTAAATTAGCTAACTATGTCTTTTTAGAGCTAAATGGGCTAATTATGTCATTGTTGGGGAAATTAAGGCAAGGAGAATATGAAAGAGGAGAAGAGAAACTTACCGTAGTGGTCATCAAGGAGGAGAAACACGTGGAGAAGGGTCGTGCGATGCCGCTCGGGAGTTGTTCTGTAGAATAGATATTTTGCAATGTCTCAGTTAGCGTGATTACACTCAATTATTAATACTACTTTATAATGAAACTCACCGTGCCAATCGAGGAGAAGACGGGCATCAGCGGAGGGACTTGACCGCTCTTCTCGCATAGACCCTGAAGAGTGGGTCGTATTAGTTAGTAATGAAACAGACATTACACACATGATTTGGCTAATGTGAAAACAAACTTACAAAAAAAAGCTCATACACGGCCCGTTGACCCGCCTCATTCCGGGACCTCTCCTCCTCAATCAATCGTGCCGTGGTCTGGTCCCTCTCATCAAGAGCAGCCTGACTTGCCAATCTCTCTTTCTCAAGAGTAGCATGGCTTGCCAATCTCACTTTCTCAAGAGCAGCCTGGTTTGCCAATCTCTCTTTCTGAACACCAGCCTGAAACACCATTCCTCGTTACCACAGTAATGATCTATGGTGACACACATAATGAAATGGATGAAAGTGTTATAAGTCCGAACAACTAACCTCGATGGAAAGATCGACTGGCCGTGGACGACGCATTATCTCAGGACAACTGCTCGACTGGCGCACCTTGATCTTCGGGAGAGTGAGTGGACAACGTATTATCCCATCTCCAATGGCTATCGAGCCATGGGGCCTCCCGCCACCAGATATCATCACCAACTCTGGATCCAAAGGTTCCTGGCTAGGGTTAAAGTCATCCCCTTTCGTAGCCTTCCCCACGTCCCTGTATGCCACGAGCTTCTGGTGGGATGATATGTTGGTGAAGTTATTGGGATCATCCAGGTCAGACTCACAGAATGCCTTCGCCTTCTTCTACGAGGCAGTATGGGCATGCCATAATGGTCGTACAAGTGTGGCATCTCCGTCTTATTGTGATGCGCCTAAAAGAGAGGAACAAAATATTAGCATGAAAAATGAATTGCGTGAATCATGAAGCAAATCACATACCCAGTTTCGTCCGAACTGAAGTAAGTTGGCGCAGCCTTGATGGTGTGGCACACCAACCATTTGGCTACACCAATCCTTTGCATTCTCGTGGACGGCTCGCCAGCTGCCTGTGCACCACTCATCAACCAACGCCTCACAACAATCCATCTTATCCGCACACCATCTCGGGGGCACCTGTCAGTTATTAGAAAGAATTTTGAGCGCTACGCCGATGAATGAAATCAAGAAAACTACGTAGGACTGAAGAATAGGTAATTACCTTCATGTATTTCTCCTTCTTCAGAAACTTTCCGCGGCAATCCTTCTTTTGCTTCTTAATACCACGCGTGTCGTAAGTTCTGTAGTAACCGCCTACACTCGGCAATCTCGAATAGCCTGCGGCCGAGCCTCGTGGCGTAAGTTCTGTAGTAACTGCCTACACTCAGCCTCGAGAACCCTGGCCGCCTCCTCCTCATATCCATCCTCACACCTATAGAAGGTCTGCAATCAAACGTGAAAACACCGATTAGTACAATAATTAGTTATATTGTTAATTTTGGATTATGTAAAAGGATAATTTACCCAAAATCTCTTGATCACCATCTCGGCCCTCGTGTGGCACAAGACACCATCTATAATCTCCTCCAGTGGGGCCTGCGCAGCCTGGTAGTGCTCCCAGGAAAATCCTAGTGTAGGAACCTGACCCTCACCAGGCAACATGACAAACCCCGGGAAATTTGTCCGGCAAAGCACACCAAGGACGGAGTTCGGCTTGCGAACTCCAAGAGTGTGTACCCATCCCCTGTAGTATGATAAGGTCAACACATTATATATTTGAACAAACTTGAAGGCAAAAGCTAAAAAAGAGTAAATGTACTTACCTATATCATTCAGGTTTAATCACCGGCCTCTGCTCGCGGGTAGTCGGCACGACCGGGAGACGTGTACTACCACGCTTGTACACGGTGGCCCCGTCCACCTGCACATCGCCCTCACTATCCGTAAGCTCATCCTCGCCATCCCCGCCCCCTTAGCCACCCGGACCCTCGGTCCAATCCGGCAACTCGGTCCGATCCGGCCAGGTATCCCATCCGTGACTCTCCACGTCGGGTGAAGCCTCCGGAACCGTAGTCTCGTGGGCCGAATGCACCTCCACCCGGGGCTGCTCCTGGACCGGAGTCTCATGGGAAGAATGCCCGTCAACAGCAGACTCCTGGAATGGAGTCCCCGTAGCCTCCTTCGCAAACGGGTCGACCATAGTAGTCCTATGCTGGGGTGAATGAGCTGGTGGTGGTGGCGAGGACGGCTCAACAGTCCTCCTGGATCTTCCGCGGCCACCACCTCTCCCTGTACCCTTGCCCTTCTTCCCTACCCGACCAGCACCTCTCCTAGTGGGCAATGCCGCCGACGAAGAAGAACCCACCGGTGGTGTCGACAGACTGTCTGCCAAGGCTCTACGGAGAGATAGGGGTGGAAGGGAAGTACCACCCCTCGTGTGGGGCGCCTGGGAAGAACCCGTCGAGCGATCTGGACCAGCGCCCACCATCTTTCCACACTTGGTGACCTGCCATGATAAAGATTAAAATAAACTAGTACAACATAAAAAATTGAATAACTGACATGAATAATAATATGTACATGAATAATAAAGATTAAAAAAATATATAATTTAAGTTGTGAATCTTACAAACTAATAATCACCATCAATAAATGCATCATCATCATCACTATCACGCATGTCTTCATGAATGACGTGCTCGTCGGGTTCAACGGCGTGAAGTTGTGAAAGGCCTTCCTTTAATCGTTGAAGCATTGACAGGTCATCCACATCAGTAACCTCTACGAGTTCCAGGTCTTCTGGTTCCGGCTCAAGGCTGGAGTTGGATTCATTGTCGCTGCCTACTTCCATGTTCTTGGATGAAGCACGGCGGTTCTAGAAACATTTCTTGGAAAGACGTGTTTCTTGGAAGAATTCTCCATCATATGTGTCTGGGTTAATGTGAGGTTCATAATCCTGTTCATTTGGGAGAGGTGGTCTGACATGTGGCGGCACTTCATAAACAACATACCAACCTTCCAGATTCTTATCCGTTTGACATGCCCACGGTAGATAGAAAACTTGGGTCGCGTGTTGAGCCGTAATATAGACATCGGGAACATCTAAATGGGTGTTTGGATTGATTTCGACTAGTCCTATATGTTCACGAGTCCTTCTAGTCTTCTTCGGCTGGAACCAATAACATTTGAAGACTACGACGTTCGATGGGTTTTCACCATAGAATTGAAGTTCATAAATTGCTTCAACTCTTCCATAATACTCGATAAAACCTTCGCCAATAGCAGAGACACCACAATTTGTAGATTTCTGGTCGGGCATAGATAGCTCTTTGCCAAAGGTACGAAACAGATACCCGTTGATGTTGTATTTCTCAAATGAACGGACCTTATAGTCAAAACCATTAGCGACTTGTCTCAGTTCGGCGTCCATAGACTCTGAATTAGCCTACAAGTTTAATACGAAACGATTGTTGCATTAGCGACAAGTTAGACCAAGAAATGAAATGGTCCATTTTTGATAATTACCGTTTGTTTGAACCAAGAGATGAAACCGGATAGCCGCCTCCTGTCTTTGACAGAAGCTCATACTCTTCGACGGAATCATTTTCGATAACCGCTCCATCCGAGAATTTGGCGACGTAACGACTGTTTGAAATATCCGGGAATAAGAGCAGTTCAAATGAATTACAAGTTACGGGAAAATGTGCCGAGAACTCACTAGGTGTACGGCGACACTTGTGTTAGGTTGTTGAAGATATACAACGAAATGTTCCGCCATTCTTCGACATCCAACGTTATTGGTTTCGAAGCACCGGCTGGTGCGAGCTTCCCTTTGAATAGGCTGAGGTTGGACCCAACTTTTTTAGGGTCTGCATCATTGTGCCGAGGCTTCGGATTATGCAAATGATGATTTTTGGCTTCGTAGTGTGCTGTCACAAAGTTTGCCACCTCCTTAGTAATGAATGCCTCAGCCATCGATGCTTGAATTCTACGCTTATTTTTACATTTAGCTCGAAGGGTCTTCTGCATCCTCTCAGTTGCATAGCACCAACGATCTTGCACGGGCCGACCCAATCTTGCCTTGGTCGGTAGATGTAAAATGAAATGCTGCATTGGATTAAAGAAGCCCGGTGCAAAGACCTTCTCTAACTTGCACAACAACTCCGGTGCAAACTCCTCCATGTCTTCTACCACGCCAGGCGACAATTCTTTCGCACAAAGAACACAGAAGAAATAGCTCAGCTCCGCCAGTACTAGCCATTCATCCTCAGGAATAAAGCCACGTAACGTCACCGGCATTACCCGCTCTAGCCATATGTGCCAATCATGACTCTTGAGACCCAAGATTTTTAATTTTTCAAGACTCGCTCCCCTCTTTAGATTCGTTGCATACCAATCGAGGAACATCAAGTGCATTTTGACCCGTAAGATAATTTCCCTCATAGCTGGCCTTCCAAGATTGAACCAGGCCTTTGGCTTCGACCACTTCTGCTTTCCTTTGCCTTCTCGCATGTTTTGTAACGGTCTATGACATAGTGTCTCTTGATTGACTCTAGCCTTAGTATTATCCTTTGCCTTCCCATCTATGTCGAAAAATGTACCAAAAATAGCCTCTCCCATATTCTTTTCAGTGTGCATCATGTCGATATTGTGTGGAAGAAGGAGGTCTTTGAAGTAAGGGAGATCCCAGAAGCATGGCTTGTGAGTCCAGGCGTGTTTTGAATTATACCCCTTGAAATACCTTCGAAGCTCTAGATCAGGCACGAGGGCGTTTAACTGATCCAGGATCTGTTGGCTTGTGAACGTAGGTGGTGCCAAGTTTTTGACAACTTTACCTTTGGTAAAGTTCTTCTTGTCTTTTCTGAACTGATGGTCAGGATCCAGGAACTGTCTATGCAAGTCAAAGCAAGAAAACTTCCGATCCTCCTGCAACCAATGAAACTGAAGAGCTGCCTTGCATTGGGGACACGGGAACCTTCCATGCACACACCATCCAAAGAATAGCGCATACGCTGGCAATTCATGCATAGAGTACATGTAACACACATGCATTTTGAAGTTTTCTTTTCTAGCGGCATCGTATGTCTTGACCCCATTAGCCCAAGCTTCTTCCAATTCATCCTTAAGCAGTTGCAGGTACACATTCATATTCTTCCCGGGATTATTGGGCCCTGGAATTATCAACGTCAGAAATATGTTCTTTCTTTGCATAATCTGTCCGGGGGGGAGATTGAGTGGAATGACAAATACAGGCCAACAACTGTATTGGGTTGCCGTCATGCTGAAGGGATTAAAACCATCCGTGGCGGCGCATACTCGAGGATTCCTTGGATCTGCCGCTTTATCCTGATGCAATCCATTGAAATGTTTCCACGCTTCCCCATCCGATGTGTGTACAACCATCTTATTCCCATCCGCATCTAGTTCGGTTCTTTTGCCCAATTTGTGCCATGTCATCTGCCTGGCTGTCTCTTTGACCATGAAAAGATGTTGAAGTCTTGGTACGATTTGCATATACCGAAGAACACTAACTGCAATTATGGTCTGCCTCTTCTCACCCATACCGTTGTCTACCACAACATACCTGCAAGACTCGCAATTGGGACAATAGTCCAGGTGTGCGTACTCCTTCCTAAATAAGACACATCCTTTCTCACATGCATCTATCTTCTCATAGGGCATCTTAAGTACACGAAGTATTTTGTCCTACTCGTACAGGTTTGCAGGCATGACATGGCCTTTGGGTAGGAAGCGTCCAAATAGTGTCATCATTGCGTCGTAGCATTCTCTTCCCAAGTTGAACTGAGCCTTCACAGCCATTACTTGTGCAATTGCATCCACCTGACAGAGCTCAGTGTGCTCATGGAGAGGACATTTTGAAGACTACAAAATTTCATAAAAGGCCTTTGCAGATTCCTCCATCTCATCTTCCAAATCCCGAGCAGCATCAAAGTCTTGCACCATGTCTTCGATCCCGGTACCATGCTCGTCCGTGTGACGACGGACCACCTCAGCTCTTCTGCGTTGTATAGACACACCATGAAATGTCCACACCGTATAATTAGGCTTAAAACCCCTCCTCTGCAGGTGTTTAATCATTACAGCCTCTGTCATCTTTTTATAGTTGTCGCATCCATGACAGGGGCAATAGTTTCTTTCCTCGCCATTTGCGAATGCGGCTTTCACAAATTCCTTTGTTTTTACAAACCATTCTTTCGTCATCTCTTTCTGACTAGGGTCACCGGTATACATCCACGCACGATCACTCATCTTGCGTAGCTACTAAAGACAGAAGAAATATATTTATATATAATTTAGCATTTATATTCATCGGTTAATCAGGTTCGCCATTTTTATTACGTCCACACAACTTACACGCTAATAGGTAAAGATAGGCCCTAATCCCACCCGAGTATGTGTAGATTTGATTCGTTTTCCCATGCTCTACTCCGGATCCAACACAAAATTTCGGCAGCACCTCCCCGTTGTTCTTCTAATACACGTCTCCGCAATAAACAGAGAGGATGTGCATCCGGAGAACAACAGGGAGGCACTGACGAAATTCCGCATCGGATCCAGAGCACAGCATATGGGAAAACGAACCCAATCTACACATACTCGGGCTGTCCATGGATAATGTTGGACAATTCGAAAGGATGGCAGTTATAAATATGCAAAGCCATGCATATTTATAGATGTCGCCCTTTCGAACGGGAGACGCATACTGGTCACGCATACTGATAAATTAATTAATTACCTAAATTTAGAAAGTTGCGTCCGGAAACCGAGCCACGGTAAATGAAGGGGCGGGGAGGAGATGAAATTTGTACTGACCCACGAACGCAGGGGCGGAGCTCGTAGAACGCACGGGCAGGTCTTCACAGAGCAGACCTCACAGCGACTAGACAACTATCACATGTAAATCCACCCGATCAACACAAATATTCTAATTATGTCATTTTAGAGGAAAACAAGTTAAGAATATAATATTCATGAGCTAACCAAGGTTTTTATGCCATTTTGTAGCTAAATCGGCTAATTATCTCATTGTTGGGGAAAATAAGGTAAGGAGAATAAGATAAAGGAGAAGAAAGAGCATGAGGAGAAGAAGAAGAAGAAATCAAGAATAAGGAGAAGGAGGAGGAGGAGAAGAAGGAGGAGGAGAAGGTATTCTTCTTCTCTTCTTTTCTTCTTCTTCTCTTCTTATTTTCTTCTTCTTTTCTTCTTCTCCTTCTTATTTTTGTCTTCTCCTCCTCCTCCTCCTCTTCTTCTTCTTCTTCTTCTTCTCCTCCTCCTCTTCTCCTCTTCTCCACCTCATCTTCTTCTTCTTCTTCCTATTCTTTCGATTGAGCTAACTAAGTAACTAACCTAACTAACCAAGCTAAAAAAACCTATCGCTAAACCTAGATAGCACTAAATAGCAAAAAAATAACAAAAACAGAATCTACCACTAAGTAACAAAAAAGAAGCTAGCTACCACTAAATAACAAAACAAAATCTACCACTAAACTACCTACTAAATCTACTAATTAACTAACTAAATCTACCAACTAATTAAACTACTTCTTCTTCTCTTCTTCTCCTTCTTATATTTTTCTTATTCTCTTCTTCTCTTCTTCTTTACTTCTTCTCCTTCTTATTTTTTCTTCTCTTCTTCTTCTTCTTCTTCTTCTTCTTCTCCTTCTTATTTTTTTCTTCTCCTCTTCTTCTTCTTATTCCCCTTCTTTTTCTTCTCCTCCTCCTACTCCTCTTCTTCTTCTCCTCTTCTCCTCCTCCTCCTCTTCTTCTTCTTCTTCTTCCTCCAAATAACTAAATAACTAGGGGGTGGGGGTGGATGGACTTACCGGCGGTGTTTGGGCTGCGGGGGCGGCGCTGGGGCCTGCGTGGCAGTGGCTGGGCCAGCGGCGCCGGCGGTGGGGCTGTGGGGGCGGCACCAGGGGCGCAGGGGGTGGGGCAGCGGGGTCGGCACTAGGGGCACCAGCGGCGCCGACGGTGGGGCTTCGGGGGCGGCACCCGGGGCGCCGGGGGGTTGTGGGGCTTCGGTGGTGGCACTAGGGGCACCGGGGGTGGCCGGGCAACGGTGGTGGCGGCGTTGGGCGTCGGGGGAGGAGAGAGAGAGAGTGGCCGTTTGAGAGAGAGAGAGGGCCGGGGTGGGGGTGGGATAGTCGTTACTAGATTCACCTTCTTTGCCGTTTGCTGGCGGACGACAAAGGGGTCTATACTCTTTGTCGTCTGCCTCTAGCATCTTTGCCGTGAGCCAGCAGACGGCAAAGAAGGGACTAGTTTGGCCTAAGGTTCCCCCGGCCAGATGAGCTTCTTTGCCGTCTGCTGGCCCCTTCTTTGCCGTCTCCGGTAGATGGCAAAGAGTTGATTGCTGGCAAAGACCTTCTTTGCCATCAGCCAGTTCTTTGTCGTCTGTTTTAATGAAGCTGACGGCAAAGACACTCTTTGCCATCAGCTAGCAGACGGCAAAGACTAGGCAGATGGCAAAAAACTGTTTTCCAGTAGTGAATCTCTCTCGAAGTATCACGGTTTCGAACGAGAACTCATTTGTTACAAAGGGATTTCATATTTTTGAACTTATTTGAACTCCATACTTTTTGCGTGTTCAAAATGCACCTTTCAAAGGCACATCACAAATTTTCAACAATTTCTGACATCATTTGGTATTTTTCGTGAATTTACTTATTTGTTTTGAGATAGTTGACACTGAAATTGAAAAGCACAAGGAGAAGAAGGAGAAGCGACCCCCACAACAATAGTCGGCATTCTTCTTCTCTCATATATGGTGGACACTCCCTCAATGATTTTTCGACCGTTGACGATAGTCGCTACTCCTACTTCCCCTAGTGCCTAACAAATATCTAGCACAAGGAGAAGAAGGAGAAGCGACCCCCACAACAGCAGTCGGCATTCTTCTTCTCTCATATATGGTGGACACTCCCTCACCTAATTTTTCGACCGTCGATGATGGTCGCTACTCCTACTTCCCCTAGTGCATAACAAATATCTAGCACAAGGAGAAGAAGGAGAAACGACCCCACAACAACAGTCAACATTCTTCTTCTCTCGTATTTGGTGGACACTCCCTCACTTGATTTTTCAACCATCGATGATGGTCGCTACTCCTACTTCCCCTAGTGCATAACAAATATATAGCCCAAGGAGAAGAAGGAGAAGCGACCCCCACAACAACAGTCGACATTCTTCTTCTCTCATATACTGTGGACACTCCCTCACCTGATTTTTCGAGCCTCGATGATGGTCGCTACTCCTACTTCCCCTAGTGCATAACAAATATCTCGCACAAGGAGAAGAAGGAGAAGCAACCCCCACAACAAAAGTTGACATTCTTCTTCCCTCATATATGGTGACACTCCCTCACCTGATTCTTCAACCGTCGATGATGGTCGCTACTCCTACTTCCCCTAGTGCATAACAAATATCTAGCACAAGGAGATGAAGGAGAAGCGACCCCCACAACAACAGTCGGTATTCTTCTTCTCTCATATATGGTGGACACTCCCTCGCCTGATTTTTTGATCGTCCATGATGGTCCCTACTCCTACTTCCCCTAGTGCATAAAAAATATCTAGCACAAGGAGAAGAAGGAGAAGCGACCCCCACAACAACAGTCGGCATTCTTCTTCTCTCATATATGTTGGACACTCCCTTACCTGATTTTTCAACCGTCGATGATGGTCGCTACTCCTACTTCCCCTAGTGCATAACAAATATCTAGCACAAGGAGAAGAAGGAGAAACGACCCCCACAACAACAGTCGACATTCTTCTTCTCTCATATATGGTGGATACTCCATCACCTGATTTTTCGATCGTCGATGATGGTTGCTATTCCTACTTCCCAATTGCATAACAAATATCTAGCACAAGGGGAAGAAGGAGAAGCGACCCCCACAACAACAGTCGGCATTCTTCTTCTGTCATATATGGTGGACACTCCCTCACCTGATTTTTTGACCGTCGATGATGGTCGCTACTCCTACTTCCCCTAGTGCATAACAAATTTCTAGCACAAGGAGAAGAAGGGAAAACGACCCCCACAACAACAGTCGGCATTCTTCTTCTCTCATATATGGTGGACACTCCCTCACCTGATTTTTCGACTGTCGATGATGGTCGCTACTCCTACTTCCCCTAGTGCATAACAAATATCTAGCACAAGTAGAAGAAGGTGAAGCGACCCCCACAACAACAGTCGGCACTCTTCTTCCCTCATATATGGTGGACACTCCCTCACCTGATTTTTCGACTGTCGAAGATGGTCGCTACTCCTACTTCCCCTAGTGCATAACAAATATCTAGCACAAGGAGAAAAAGGAGAAACGATCCCTAGAACAATAGTCGTCATTCTTCTTCTCTCATATATGGTGGACACTCCCTCACCTGATTTTTCGACCGTCGATGATGGTCGCTACTCCTACTTCTCCTAGTGCATAACAAATATCTAGCACAAGGAGAAGAAGCAAAAACGACCCCCACAACAACAGTCGGCATTCTTCTTCTCTCATATATGGTGGACACTCCCTCACCTGATTTTTCGACTGTCGATGATGGTCGCTACTCCTACTTCCCCTAGTGCATAACAAATATCTAGCAGAAGTAGAAGAAGGTGAAGCGACCCCCACAACAACAGTCGGCACTCTTCTTCCCTCATATATGGTGGACACTCCCTCACCTGATTTTTCGACCGTCGATGATGGTCGCTACTCCTACTTCCCCTAGTGCATAACAAATATCTAGCAGAAGGAGAAGAAGGAGAAGCGACTCCCACAACAACAGTCGACATTCTTCTTCTCTCATATATGTTGGACACTCCCTCACCTGATTTTTCGACTGTCAATGATGGTCGCTACTCCTACTTCCCCTAGTGCATAGCAAATACGTAGCACAACGAGAAGAAGGAGAAGCGACCCCCACAACAACAGTCGGCATTCTTCTTCTCTCATATACGGTGGACACTCCCTCACCTGATTTTTCGATCGTCGATGACGCTCGCTACTCCTACTTCCCCTAGTACATAACAAATATAGAGCCCAAGGAGAAGAAGGATAAGTGACCCCCCACAACAACAGCCGGCATTCTTCTTCTCTCTTATATGGTGGACACTCCCTCACTTGATTTTTTGACCGTCGATGATGGTCGCTACTCCTACTTCCCCTAGTGCATAACAAATATCTAGCACAAGGAGAAGAAGGAGAAGCGACCCCCACAGCAACAGTCGACATTCTTCTTCCCTCATATATGGTGGCACTCTCTCACCTGATTTTTCGACCGTCGATGATGGTCGCTGCTCCTACTTCCCCTAGTGCATAACAAATATCTAGCACAAGGAGAAGAAGGAGAAGAGACCCCCACAACAACAGTCGGCATTCTACTTCTATCATATATGGTGGACACTCCCTCACCTGATTTTTGACCGTCGATGATCGTCGCTACTCCTACTTCCCCTAGTGCGTAACAAATATCTAGCACAAGGAGAAGAAGGAGAAACGACCCCCGCAACAACAGTCGGCATTCTTCTTCTCTCATATATGGTGGACACTCCCTCACCTGATTTTTCGACCGTCGATGATGGTCGCTACTCCTACTTCCCCTAGTGCATAACAAATATCTAGCACACGGAGAAGGAGAAGCGACCCCCACAACAACAGTCGGCATTCTTCTTCTCTCATATATGGTGGACACTCCCTCACCTGATTTTTTGACCGTCCATGATGGTCCCTACTCCTACTTCCCCTAGTGCATAACAAATATCTAGCACAAGGAGAAGAAGGAGAAGCGACCCCCACAACAACAGTCGACATTCTTCTTCTCTCATATATGGTGGACACTCCCTCACCTGATTTTTCAACAGTCGATGATGGTCGCTACTCCTACTTCCCCTAGTGCATAACAAATATCTAGCACAAGGAGAAGAAGGAGAAACGACCCCCACAACAACAGTTGTCATTCTTCTTCCCTCATATATGGTGGACACTCCATCACCTGATTTTTCGACCGTCGATGATGGTCGCTATTCCTACTTCCCCAGTGCATAACAAATATCTAGCACAAGGAGAAGAAGGAGAAGCGACCCCCAAAACAACTGTCGGCATTTTTCTTCTCTCATATATGCTGGACATTCCCTCACCTGATGTTTCGATCTTCGATGATGCTCGCCACTCCTACTTCTCCTAGTGCATAACAAATATATATCACAAGGAGAAGAAGGAGAAGCTACCCCCCACAACAACAGCCGGCATTCTTCTTCTCTCATATATGATGGACACTCCCTCACTTGATTTTTTGACCGTCGATGATGGTCGCTACTCCTACTTCCCCTAGTGCATAACAAATATCTAGCACAAGGAGAAGAAGGAGAAGCGACCCCCACAACAACAGTCGATATTCTTCTTCTCTCATATATGGTGGACACTCCCTCACCTAATTTTTCGACCATCGATGATTGTCGCTACTCCTACTTCCCCTAGTGCATAACAAATATCTAGCACAAGGAGAAGAAGAAGGAGAAGCGACCCCCACAACAATAGTCAACATTCTTCTTCTCTCATATATGGTGCACACTCCCTCACCGATTTTTCGACCGTCGATGATGGTCGCTACTCCTACTTCCCCTAGTGCATAACAAATATCTAGCACAAGGAGAAGAAGGAGAAGCGACCCCCACAACAACAATCAGTATTCTTCTTCCCTCATATATGGTGGACACTCCCTCACCTGATTTTTTGACCGTCGATGATGGACGCTACTCCTACTTCCCCTAGTGCATAAAAAATATCTAGGACAAGGAGAAGAAGGAGAAGCAAGCTCACAACAACAGTAGGCATTCTTCTCTCATATATGGTGGAGACTCCCTCACAAATCACTCTACTTCTAGAGAATTTGAAATGAGCTAAACTAGCAGTGACAGATGGAAGGATGAAGTAGCTAACCTTTTAAAACACTTGTGCAGTTGGTGCATGGATAAACCTAGACAAATATTGAGGAAAATGGAACTTGGCTGTCGTGCTTGGAGAGGAGAAAGCTTAAGTAGTGTGGCTCGGGCATTTCATCGAACACCTCATGTCCATGAACTAGAGTGGAAAGAGCATGGCATGGTCACACCTCAACACCCCAAAAACAGAGGAGAAGGTGGGCAAGGGCGAGGGTTTATATTGGCAACACTTTAGTCCTGGTTTTTGTCTAAAACCGGGACTAGTAGCCTACCCTTTAGTCCCGGTTCATGCAACGAACCAGGACTAGTGCTTCGCGACACACCACATGGAAGTCGTTGGATCTTTAGTCCCGGGTTTGGCCCCGAACCGGGACTAGTGAGGTGAACCGAACCGGGACCAATGCCCCGGCAAACCGAACTGGGACCAATGCATGGCATTGGTCCCGGTTTTCATTTGAACCGGGACTAATGGTCTTGTGGCCCTTGGCCGAAAGACCCTTTTTCTACTAGTGTGAGCCTAGCGAGAACAACAGCGACATGCATCCTCTAATGAAGGTGAGGAAGAGTTGTTGGGCCCCTGTCGATGACTAAGTTATTGTTAGACAATATATCTCTGTATAGATACGTGACTTGTATAACACGTATAGGCGTGCGTGTGTATTAGGGTTGGTTAGGATCTCTCTCTATCTCATTATGTTCAAATTGTAGATAAGAGTAAATTGATCTTAAACCTCCCTTTGATGTATATCTCTTCGGTATTATGCCTATATAAACATGCACGCATCCCTCCTAAAAGCATACGCTTCCAGCCTTTTCCACATGGTATAAGAGCCTACCTATTCCACATCGACATGTCTTCTTCCTCCTCGAGCTCCACCATGGCTGCTTCCCTTGCTGCGCTAGGTCACACCATCACTGAAAAGCTAGCTAGGGATAATTTTTGGTGTGGAAGGCACAAGTCCTTCCACATGCTGCGCTAGGTCACACCATCTCATGGGCTACCTGGATGGCACCATGGCCGAGCCGCCCGCGGGTTTGACCACCGAGACCGATGTTGTAGGGAAGAAGGAACTCTCTTCGACTCCAAACCCTGCCCATGCTCTCTGGTACATGCAGGATCAACAGGTCCTCACTTTTCTTCTTGCCTCTCTGTCCCGTGATGTCCTCCTTCAGGTGCACTCCCTTGTTTCTGCCACTAGCGTCTGGACGGCAATCCAGCAGATGTTTGCGTCCCACTCCAGGGCACACCACATCGAGCTCCGGGGGCAACTCGGCAACACCAATAAGGGGGACTCACCCGTCGCCCTCTACTTCATGAAGACGAAGGGCTTTGCGGATGAGATGGCAGCGGCAGGGAAACCCATCGACGACGACAAGCTGCTCTCCTACATCTTGCAAGGATTGGACTCCGACTACAACCCGTATGTTCCCGCCCTCTCCTCTCGTCCGGAGGCTGATGAAAAGATCGATCTCATGGAACTTTTTTCTCTACTAAACACTTCGGAGGCGCGCATCAACGCGTAGAACGGCAACAACAACAACACCTTATCGATCAACCTCGCCTTCAAGGGCGGCTCCCACAACAACAACACTCCCCGGTCCTCTGGCTACGGGGGTGGAAACAACCCTCGTACTGCCTATAGAGGCGGCGGCGGTTGCTTCTTCCCCAACAACGGTGCTGCCCCTCCTTCAGGAGGAAGGGGGGATGAGAAGTGCCAGATCTGCAAGCGAGAGGAGCATGCTGCCTGGCGTTGTTTCAAGCGCTACGACAAGACCTTCAACCTTCCTCCCAAGCGACAAGGCGGTGGTGGTGGCAATTGCGGTGGCGGTGGCAAGAAATCTGCCAACACCGTCTCTGCTGCCTATGGTGTCGATACCAACTGGTATCTTGACACTGGAGCTACTGATCATGTAACCGGCGAGTTGGAGAAACTTGCTGTTTATGATCGCTACACTGGACCAGAGCAAATCCACACCGCAAGTGGTTAAGGTATGGAGATTAAACATGTTTGTCATTCGCTGCTTCCTACTCCACATAGATCCTTAGAATTAAACAACATTCTTCATGTTCCCAAGTCCAAAAATCTTCTCTCTAGTTACCAACTCACAAAAGATAATGATGCTTATCTTGTTGTTTACCTGGAATTCTTTTCTATTCACGATCAGGAAACGGGGGGCACAATTCTACACGGGCCGAGTAAGGATGGGTTGTATCCTGTTGCTGGCCAACCGTTTGCTCATGGATGTCACATCCTTGGAGCAATCAAGCCATCTATATCTAGGTGGCATAGAAGTCTAGGCCATCCCTCCTTACCTGTAGTGCAGTAGATTCTTCGCAGTAATAGTCTTCAAGTGTCAAATAAAGTAGATCATCATCTTGTATGTGATGCATGTCAACTGGCAAAAAGCCATCAATTACCTTACTCTCGTTCAACTAGTGTTTCTCAAGCTCCTTTAGAGCTCATTTATTCTGATGTTTGGGGCTCTGAGCCTCTTTCAGTTGGTAGACAAAAATACTATGCCAGCTTCATCGATGATTCCAACAAATTTAGTTGGCTTTACCTTATCAAACACAAATCAGATGTCTTCCAAAAGTTTCATCTTTTTCAAGCACTTGTTGAACGTTTGTTTGATCGCAAAATTATTGCTATGCAAATAGACTGGGGTGGCGAGTATCAAAAGTTGAATCAATTTTTTCAAGGCCTTGGCATCACACAACATGTAACCTGCCCTCATGCTCCCCAACAAAATGGTTCTGCCGAACGTAAGCATCGCCACATTGTAGAAGTTGGTCTTGCCCTCCTTGCTCATGCATCCATGCCTCTAAAATTTTGGGATGAGGCCTTTTCTACGGCGGTCTACCTTATAAATTGTGTTCCCACTCGTGTTATTCCCAACCATACTTCGTTGGAATGTCTCTTTGGTCTCACACCAAACTACACCTTTCTTCGTATATTTGGATGTGCTGTTTGGCCTAATTTGCATTCTTTCAACAAACACAAACTTGAGTATCGTTCCAAATAGTGTGTCTTCATTGGCTACAGTGAACTTCACAAAGGACATAAATGCCTTGATGTCTCCACAGGGAGGGCATGTGTTTCTCGTGATGTTATTTTGATGAGCATATTTTTCCTTTTGCATCTTTGCATCCTAATGCCGGTGCCCAACTCCGTGCAGAACTTGTGCTTCTTCCACCCAATCTTCTATATTCGTCCAATATTATTAATCCTACAGCAGTCCAGAATGATCACATGGCAATTTCCAATACCTATGCTCCCACCTCTGCTAACAGTGTGCGCGACTCGGCAGGCGATCATCGTGATTTTATGCACACTAACTCCCCTGCAGATTTGGTGGCCGCAGACGATCCGGAGTTGCAGGCCTCGGGATCGGTTGCCCCAACACGTGGATCAGTTCTGGGATATGTGCGCCAATCTGGTGTGGCCACAGACCAGCCCCACACGCCGACGTCGCGCCAGGACACGCACTCGGTGCGCCCTTCAGGCGCTGCAGCATCGGGCCCGGCGCTGTCCCCTGCCTTGGCTCTGGTGCGGTCTCCACCATGCGGTGCGCCTGCAGCGGGCCCGGCGCTGTCCCCCGCCTTGGCTCTGGTGCGGTCTCCTCCATGCGGAGCGCCTGCCGTGTCCCCTGGATCGGGATCAGTTGGGTCTTCTGGACGTGGCGAGTCGTCGCTGGCCGACACGGCCGATTCTTCTACGGGGCCCGCCCAGTCGCCTGTTGCGTTGCCCACGCACCCTAAGGTGGATTCTCCCATGCGTGTTGTCTCGTCCGATTCGCTGCTTGCTTCCGATTCGCATACAGGCGATGCATCTTCTGACTCTGCGCTGGTGCACCGTATTCAGCAACACATGCAACCAGCGACCCTGCACCTCCACCTACACGTGCTCACACTCGGTCCCAAGGTGGTATTCTAAAACCCAAAGTTCATACTGATGGTTGTATTCGTTGCGGCTCTTTCTATGCTACAGGTGAACCAGAAAATCTTAATGAGGCCATTGGTGATCCTAAGTGGAAAGCTGCTATGGATGAAGAATTTGGTGCACTCTTGTCAAATAAAACATCGCATTTGGTTCCACCGCGTCGAGGACATAATATCATTGACTGCAAATGGGTCTATAAGGTAAAACGACATTCCGGTGGTACCATTGATAGATATAAAGCCTGTCTAGTTGCAAAAGGTTTTAAACAACAATATGGTATTGATTATGAGGATACTTTTAGTCCACTTGTCAATGCTACAACCATTCGTTTAATTCTATCTATTGTTGTGTCTCGTAATTGGTCTATGAGACAACTCAATGTTAAGAACGTGTTCTTACATGGTGTTCTGGAAGAGGATGTTTTCATGAGACAACCACCTGGGTATAAAGATCCACGGTCACCTACCTTTGTTTGCAAGCTTGACAAAGCATTTTATGGCCTCAAACAAGCACCTCGGGCATGGTATTCTCGTTTGTCTTCCAAACTTCAGTCACTTGGATTTCTTCCTTCACAGGCGGATACCTCCTTGTTTTTCTATTCTAGGCATGGAGTCACAATTTTCATGCTTATCTATGTTGATGATAGTATTGTTACTAGTTCCTCTGCTCAAGCGGTTGATGCCCTCTTAAAACATCTTCGCATGGACTTTGCACTCAAGGATATTGGTGTTCTCGACTACTTCCTTGGCATTGAGGTAACCCCTGCTAGAGATGGCATCATTCTGTCTTAAGGCAAGTATTTCCTTGACTTACTTACACGTGTGAGCATGAAAGGCTACAAACCTGTCCCAACTCCTCTACCAACAATCAAAAAATTATCTCTTTATGATGGTGAGCCTCTTTGTGATGAGGACTCTACAAAATACATAAGTATTGTTGTTGCCTTGCTATATGTGACCTTAACTCGTCCTGATATCTCTTTTTTGGTGAACAAAGTTTGTCACTTTTTGCATGCTCCTACCACAGTTCATTGGTCCATGGTCAAGCGCATTCTTCGCTATTTACAATGAACTATGAATCATGGTCTTCGTATCAGTAAGTCAGATTCTATGATGGTTAGTGCCTTTTTAGATGCAGATTGGGCTGGCTGTCCCGACGATCGCCGCTCCGCACGGGGTTTTGCAGTTTTTCTTGACAGTAATCTAGTCTCTTGGATTGCTCACAAACAACCTACTGTGTCTCGCTCCAGTACAAAAGTTGAATATAAAGCACTGGCCAATGCAACTGCTGAAATTATTTGGGTACAAACTCTGTTGACAGAACTGGGTGTGCATCATCCCCGAGCATCATCTCTTTGGTGTGATAATTTGGGTGCTACTTACTTGTCTGCCAACCCTATATTCCATGCTCGAACCAAACATATTGAGATCGATTATTAGTTTTTCAGGAAAGGGGCGCAAACAAGTTGTTGAATATCAGGTTCATCCCTACAGGTGATCATGTGGCAGATGGGTTCACTAAGCCTTTAACAACTCGGCAATTGGATGTTTTTCGTTGCAATCTCAACTTGGGCAGTTGTGATTGAGGGGGATGTTAGACAATATATCTCTGTATAGATACGTGACTTGTATAACACGTATAGGTGTGCGTGTGTATTAGGGTTGGTTAGGATCTCTCTCTATCTCATTATGTTTAAACTGTAGATAAGAGTAGATTGATCTTGAACCTTCCTTTGATGTATATCTCTTCGGCATTATGCCTATATGAACATGCACGCGTCTCTGCTAAGAGCATACGCTTCCAGCCTTTTCCACGGTTATCGCATCTTGTCCCCTGACTTGGATTTCATTTTACACCTCCCGAGACCCATGGATGACCCTCGCGATATGCGGGGAACCTATGCATAATAATAAAGCGTCCCTCGGCTCCAGGGGGGCCGTGACGCCTACTGCTCCCTCACATGCGGTGCATACTGAGGAGGCCCATGAGCCCTCTATAGGCTCTGAGGGCCACGAGGAGGCCGTACGCTGCCTTGCCTCCCTGAGCCAAGACAGGCCACACAATAGAGGAAAAGGAGCATGCGGCTTCTCCCAAGACACGCGAGGATTTGCTTCCCTGAGCCGGAGGAAGAGAACCCCTTGAGGGCTTGTTCGGTTGAGGTGGATTTGAAGGGGATTGAGGGGGATTAAATCCGCAACAAGCCAAAATCCGTGCAAATCCCCTCCAATCCCCGTAGGGAAGGGATTAACCGAACTAGGCCTGAGGAATCCTCCGAAAGAGAGGCTGTCTCGTCAGAGGTGTGTGGCATTAGAGGTGACACGATGATGGAGGGGTCCAAAGAGCCTAACCCTCCACAGCGCTCCACACCCACCAGGGAGGCCAATGACTATGAGGGAACTATGGCGTGCTCTGAGAACTCGCATGTATGGCATGCTCCCGATACAGTCATGGCGAGCCTGCAACAAGTGTCGACACGATATGCCAAAGAGGAGGCCACAAGGAGCCCCCATTGCTCGATGGGTGACCCCCCTAAGGAGCGAGGGCAAGGAACCCAGGAGGGTGTCCGACACCGGGTCCTCAAGAGCCAAGACGGTGGATGGCGGCATGTAGGGACACACCAGCTGGACCCTATGGCTGGTGAGTGATAGCACCATGTTCAAGGGTGGAGTCTTGCGGAGCATGAGAGCGAACCTCAATGCTCTCCAGGTGGATCTTCAGGCGGAGGAGGCGCGCCTCACGGACGTATGCTCGGGCCTCGCGGAGGGGTGGCTCCAACTCAAGATGGTCGTCATGCTGGTCCACAGGATGGAGGATGGCGCGCGGGAGCAGGGCAAGAAAGGCGCATGGCAGAGCACGACCACCAAGGAGCTCTTTTAGGGAGCCCTCAAGGATGCCGCAGAGGCTGATAGGCAACACAAAAAACAGAGGAGTGCAAGAAGGCTCTCCTGAAGCGGACTACCTCCAGGGAGCAAGAGCTCCACGCGCGGAAGGACGTTGTCGCAGCCCGTGAAGGTTAACTCTCCTCCCGATAGGTGGAGCTCTCCAGGCGCAAGGAGGCCATTGAGGCCCACGTGGTAGACGCCCGAATCCGGGAGGCTGAGCATGGGTGCTTGGCAACGTTGGAATGCGAGGTGGACGCCACCCAAGCCTCCTACGATGCTCGCCTCACATGGTGAAGGAGAAGAGGATCAATGCGCATGCTAAGGCAAAGTCAAAGGCCGAGCGTGCAATGCTTGTGAAGGACCATGGCTAGAAGGTGAAGCTTGAGGTGGACCGCTTTACCAAGAAATGGGATGAGCTCTAGGATCATATGTCCCGCCTGAAGGAGCAGCTGGACAAGGCGGAGGCTACTCAATAATGTGCGCTCGCGACTAGGGGCAGCTGGGGTCCCTTTGGGTGCAAGTGGACGACATCTCCGATATTGTCGAGAAGACCATGGATGATGTAGGTCGGGCATAAGTGTAGCGTGTGAGCATGCTAAGATGTTCCGCACCCTCTCGCATCGTGCCCGCGTCGCCATTTCCAGTTTCACCAACAAGGGCCCTAAGTACCCCCTTGAGGGTGAAGACAACGGATACTTGTACTTCTTCACCAAGCTTGTGGAGAAGATGGAGGATGGAATGCAAAGGTTAATGACATCTCATCACGGAGGAATGCCGCGACCTAGTGAGCCAAGCAGAAATGCGTATCATCATGAACCTATTCTGCCCAACGCTAACTTTGACTTTGACAATTTGATGAGCCCAGTCCTAGTGGAGGTTCCGAACAGATCGATAAGGAGGTGCGGGGCCACATGGAATCCTTATTCCCGCGGTTTGCATGCGATAGAGAGGGCACCAACGAGAGCGGCAACGTCGACGATGACATTGAAAGTGGCAGCGACATCTTCTTGGATGCTTAGGACCCCCTTCTTCTTTTGCATTCTGCATTCAAGCAAGCATAGTTCCGTGGGGGCATTTAGACAATCTTTTTGCATTTACCTAAGTCTTTAATGCTTGCTAGAATTTTCTGTTCCCTCATGAGGCATGCTTTTCCTATTTAGATGCCTTTGTGCCGTACGTTGCTGGGACCCAACCCTCGAGCTGGCTACGACCATCGATGGCATGATAGGACGCATGCCTAACAAGGCCATAATGTGTAGTTCTCCATGAGGAATGATGCTCTAGAAACCATCTTTGGGGTGGAAGCGTCTTGCGCAAAGGAAGAACAGATGACACTCAGTGAGATCGGGATGAAACGAGAGTTCGAGAGGTTCTAAGGAGGGTTCGGGAGGCGCCAGGACTTGGCTTTTCCTGGAGTGTGAGCCTTGGCGTGCCGCATCCAGTGGGGAGCGCCTGACGAGGTGCTTGCCCGTGAGGCCTTCGGCTGGCAGTTGGTGGAGACAGGTGGCGCAGCCTACCTCTCAAGGCGGCCCTCGTGAAGCTTCCTGCAGGCTTCTTATGGGGCGATGCGCCATCCGTTGCCTTGCAGGTCAGCACTTGTGAGGCCTCCTACAATTTGTATCTATGATAGCAATATGTAAACAAGTCTCACAAGTGGTGCAGCTGCACGCGGTTGCTAGTTTGCTCGTGGGTGTCAATCGAGGAGACAAAGTACTAAGGACCTTGGTAAGATGACGTGTGTGGGAGCAGGAACACGAGCCACAACTTAGTCACATGGGTTTGGCCGTGCTGCTAGGACTGACCGAGGCGTAGGCACCATGTCCAGCCCCCGCTCACTTGATACACAGGAGGAAAATCGCGAATGCGCACAACTCCAGAAAGAAATAGCTTGCCGAGCACGCATGATTGCTAGGAAATAGAAAAATACTGTTTCATGAAGGGGTCTCATTACACAACCAAAAAGATAATTCTGCGGTGATGCGCACGGAGCACCTTGAAGATGTAGTGGCCATGCCAAGCCCTCAATTAAATAGCCCGCGATGTCTGAGCATGGGGCCCCACTGTGTTTTTGGTTTGAGCTTTTGTTACATCATGGGGATGAAAAAAGGGAGGCTCGAGAGCGCGTACTGCTCCATTTCATCCGTGCCAATGAGGTCAGTGATAGAACTTGCAGAGGTGTTGGATGTTTCATTGGTTTGGTAGTGGAACGCTGGTAACACAACTGTAGGGTATCGTTTGTACCCTTTTTTGATAAGTAAGAGTATTGAACCCAATGAGGAGCTACATGAAGAATTAATAGTCTCTCAATTTCTATCGACCACCGATAGAACACTACGCACGCTAACACTTACTTTACCTAGAGCAAGTATGAAACTATTTTGCAGGAATAAAACTAGACGTTCTGAGCTACATGAAGAATTAATAGTCTCTCAATTTCTATCGACCACCGATAGAACACTACGCACGCTAACACTTACTTTACCTAGAGCAAGTATGAAACTATTTTGCAGGAATAAAACTAGACGTTCTTAGTAAAAATATAGTTTTGCAAGAAAATACAGAACAAGCAAATAAAAGTTAGGAGCTTTCCAGATAAATATTAATCAAGTTAGTTGTTTAGTAGAAAGCTTTTTTGTAACACAAGAGAAGCATTTGTCCCTAGGCAATTGATAACTAGATCGTTAATCAGTATTGTAGTTTTATATGAGGGAGAGGCATACACTAATATACGTTTTGTACTTGGATCATATGAAATTATGATTGGACCTCTAGCAAGTATCCACAACTACTAGAAATCATTAAGGTAAACCCAACCATAGCATTAAACATCAAGTCCTCTTTCTCCCATACACAAATAACCCCCTTACTCGGGTATAAGCTTCTATCACTCTAGCCACCCAGTATAAATGAATCATGAACATATTGCAAAACCTATAGCAGGAATCACCGATGTGTGTGCAACATGGAAGGCACCATAGGAAATCACCAATATAAAACATACAACTCAAACCAATAACGATCATCAATCAACCCATAGGACAAAAGAGATCAAATCAAACATCATAGGACAACCACATATAAATGGGTAATAATATATAGCATTAACCACCATGTTTTAATAGACACTACAGCAGGGAAGAGAGGTTTTACACCGCTCCATAGAGGAGGAGAGAGTTGGTGGTGAGGGCGGCGAAGCTGTTTGTGCAGATCGTTATCACGATGGTTGTCCAGGCGGCGCTCCGACGCCCCCTACTTCTTTTCTTCCTTGGACCCCCTAGATGAGAGGAGAGTTTCCCCTCTGGTCCATGGCCTCCGTGGTTCCTGGAGGGCAAGAGAACCTCCGAGATTGCATCACTCTCTCAGTTTCGCTTCTATTTTCATGATTGTTTTCTGACCACTTAAATGTTTCTTAAATATCTATAGATCCACAACTGCGATCCGGCTGAAGTTTTAAGGGAATTTTTATTGGGAAGTTACCTTTCATATGGAGAAATAAGGGACCCAACCGACTAAATGGGTGGACACAAGCTAACCGGGCGCAGCCACCCCATGGACGCGCCCTATTGGCTTGTGAAAGCCTCGGGCATCGTGTGGCTTCGATTCTTCTTCCAAAATTTCACATATATTCCAAAACAATCTCCAAAATGTTTTACCGCGTTTGGACTCCATTTGATATGGATTTTTTACGAAATAATAAGCACACAAAAAATAGGAACTAGCACTGGCCTCTGAATATGTAAGTTAGTCCCATAAATAATATCAAATATTGACAAAAGTATATGAAAGTTCTAGAATATTAGCATTAAACAATAAAAAATATAGACACAACAGATACATATCAGCATCCCCAAGGTTAATTCTTGTTCGCCTTCGAGTAGCCAAATGATAAAAGGATAAATTTTGGTGTGGAATTCTATGTAACATAATCCTGAACGAATGTCTAATCATGGAATGAATATTATGGTCCGAGTCATTCAAGGCAATAGTCTATCATTTGAGAAAAAGACATCCATAAGGAGGTTTACTAGCAAACAATCATGAGCTTTCAAAATAACAATTCTATAGAACACTATCCCTACAAAATCATATATCCTGTCACACTTGGTCTTCCTAGCATAAAGTACAAATCATGAGCACCCTGATCTCAAACCAAGCAATTGGATTGTACTTCTTAACGTGCTTCAACCTTTTATTACACACTCAATTCATCACAGTGAACCATGGACATACTATATAGGTGGAATAGAATATGGTGATTGGTTTCAAAGGGACAAAAGTGGAGAAGAAAGTCTTGCATCAACTATGCTATTATTGGGCTATGGAGATGCCCATCAACAGATATCAATGTGAGGAGTAGGGATAGCTATGTAATGGATTCACTAGAGCTATAAGTGTATGACAGCTCAACTGAATATAAGTGGGTGTGTGTCCAACTTGCTAGCTCATGAAGACCTCAGACATTTGTGGGAGCCCGTGATTGGAATATTCAAGCCAAGTTCTATAATGAAAAATCCCTACTAGCATATGAAAGTGACAGTCTCTATATGAAAAACATGATCCTACCTTGAAGAACAAGTGTATAAAAAATAGATAGTAGCATTATCCCTTCTCTCTTCTCTCTTATTTTGTTCATTTTTCATTTTTCTCTTTTTTTGTCCAGATTATCATCCCGACTTGTGGGGGAATCATTGTCTCCATCAACCTTTCCTCACAGACACATTGTCCTAAACAAGGAATAGCATCACACTTCTATTCACTTACAACTTCATATGAAAAACTACTAAACAATATGGCTCTATATGAATGCCTTCGGCAATGTACTAGGATGCGCGATGATCTAGCATCACATGTATGATATAGAGGAACGATGGATTTTCCACAAATACTATGTCAGGTACATGGTCATGCTAAGCAACATGATGATGAACACACAACTCATGGGATGTAACGATGGAAGTTGCATTGGAATATATCTCGGAATGGCTACGGAAATGCCATGATAGGTAGGTATGGTGGTTGTTTTGAGGAAGATATAATGTGACATCCTCAACTTTGCTACAGTAATGATTGTAATTAAGCGACACTGATCCCGCGCTAATGATGCCACGTCATCGCAAGTAATATCAATCATCTCGTGTTGGTTGAAACCGAATCAAATTCGAAGCTTTAAAATAAATTCAGACGACAAAAGATTTTGTGTTGTTGAAATAAAAACGTCGGGGAGTTATGAAAAATTCCCTAACGGATTATAATATCGAATCGGGCACTTTTAGAATTATTGATAATCCCAATATATTTGAAAGTGGAGCTTTAAATCAAATAAATAAAAGAAAGATAGTAAATGAAAATAAATATACAAAATAAAGAATTAAAAGTATATATAGTAAATTATAAAAGAAAGAAAAGAAATTAGAAAGATAGAAATAATAGAAAAGGAAAAGGCAAAATAAAACAAAACAAAACAACAACAACAACAAAAAAAAGGAAAAGAAACCGTCCCCACCCACCTGGCCCAACTGGGCCTCGACGCCCAGCCGGCCAGGCCACAACCCCCCCTCCCCCCCGCAGGGAAACCCTAGCGACCCCCCTGCCTCGCTCGCCTCCCACGCCGCCGCCAGCACCCCTCCCGCTGGCCCCACCTCCCACCTCTCTCGTAACCCCCACCCCCCACCGAATCTCTCTCTTTCTCTCGTATCCCTCTCCCTCCCCTCGCTCTCGGTCCCAACCGAGACCGAGCCCCCCTAGATCCCCTCTTCCTCCTCCCACCGGCCAGCACCTCCCCACCCCGGCCTCCTCCTCCCGCCGGCGAGCCCCCCCACGGCCTCCCTCCAGCGGCTCCTCCACCCGAAGCCCCTCCCCACTCCACCGGTCTCCCTCCTCGTCGGCCTCCCATCCCCACCCCGCAGCCCTGCTCCTCCTAGCCTCACCACCACCCCCACCGAGCCACCCCACCTTCCCCGGCCGGCCAAGCTCCGGCGCCCCCACCCCGCCGGCCGGCCCCAACCCCCCGTCGGTCCTTCCTCCCGCTCGGTCCAAGAGGGACCGGGCAGGGAGACTCCTCCTCCTCGTCGCGCCGGTTGGCCACCTCTGGGAGGCTTCTCCGGCGACCGTCCTCATCGGCATCACCACCACCGCGCCATCACCGCCATCACCTCCGCTTCCCGCGAACTCCGGCTTCATCGGGCTGTCCCATCACCATTGGTGAGCCCCTCCTCGGGCTCCTCCCACCGTCGCGTTCCCCTCACCGTCCCGGTTCCGTTCCGGCAAACGGGACCCCGATCCGTCGACGGTAGTGACCGGTAGGAGGATTTGAAGAACGTGTTCTCCTATGTTGAGTTAGCAGAGAGTTGTGTTCTCTGTCTCTTTGTTAACACAGAGATGAGAGTGTTGTTGAGTTAAAAGAAAATAAAATAAATGATGTATTAGATGCGTTTGTATGTATGTATGTATGAGATGCGATGTATGTATTTGCGTATATGGATATTTGGAGGAATACGATATTTGCACGGTTAGGTATCTATAAAAAAAATGAGTAAATAGCGTTAGGTCACTTACCGGTGGGGCCAACGCACCCGCTGTCTATGAGAGGGAGGCCCCACGCGATAGTTAAAATAAAAATAAAAATAATGTTTTTATTAAATAAATAAATAGATATATTAGTTAAATTAATTAATTAGAATAATTAGAGTATGACACGTGGGTCCCCCACTAAATTAATCTGATTAATTAATATTTAATCTTAAATAAAACTTGTGCCTATGACGTTCGGGACCCGCAGGTCAGTTGACCAGTCAAATGTTGATGTCAGCATGACATCGTGATGATGTCATAATGGGATTTTATTAAAATTATTGAAATCTGTTTTTAATTCCTAATTATTGAATAAAACTTTAAAATTTAATATTAAATAATCCGTAAGTCAGATCAAAATAATTTCAACATGAAAGTTGATCAGCAAAACGAGACGAACTACACGGCCCGTTCGTCTCTCATGCGTCCCTAGCATAGCAAACTTGGAACTTTTCCATCGTTTCCAGTATAACCGGTAGTAGCCCGAGAGCCGGAAAATATCGTTAGATATTCTTCCGACCCGTCTATGACAGATGTTGCCGCGTTAGCTCATGTCTAGCCTGCATCTTGCCATGTCATGCCTTGTGTTGCATCGGTGCTATTATTTATTGTTTCTTCCCCCTCTTCTTACCGGTAGACCCCGAGACTGACGCTGCTGTCTGGTACATCTACGACCCTGCCGATCAGTCCTTTGCCGCAGAGCAGCAAGGCAAGCAAAACCCCCTTGATCATTCCTATAACGCCTATGTCTTTCTTCCTACTGCTTGCATTAGTATTTTGCTACTGTTGTAGCTAGATCCTATATCTGATGCATAGCCTGTTTTTGATGCACTGCTACTTTCAGTCTTGTAACTTTAATATGCTTAGCATAGGTGGAGCAGTCATCCCCTCTGACCCCGTAGTTCGGTTGCCCAGCTTGTTTTCAAATCTCGATCTCTGATCGACGAGCCAGACTCGACACAACACATTCACCCCCTTCGTTGTACGACGCTACAGAGATACTATCGGGTACCGAGGGTGACACCTCACTAAGTACTCCTGATGATATCTCTGTAGTATAGCTAGTCGGTCGTGGTTATCGAGCGTGATTGCTCTTTCACCATTCCCGATGACGCCCCTGTCGTGCAACCCCTCAGGTGTGGGACCCCCGAGGGTGATTCCTCTAAGCCACCTTGACGGGTACATCATTCGGAATCCAACGAGGGTGATACCTCGGATTCCCCCCGATGTTACGACCACACAGTTACTGGACCATGTTACTGGGATCAGTGGTGATTAGTTGTAAGACGGGTGGATTCCCGTGAGATTGTGTTGGTGGCCTAATTAAAATGCTAATGGATTTGGGTATTTGATCTGGGTTGGTCGGAGACCTTTTCGCACTAACCGGCTACGCGGGAAGAATTATGGGTACTCGGCGTCGCGGTATCAGCCGAAGCTTTTCAGATGCCAGCAATGTTGCGGCGCGCGCCCGAGTGGTCCCGAGATGCATCGCGCTTGTGATTAAGGGATGCTAGGACTGACGTCGGCCGCCCACGCCACGTGCAGGAGCGTGAAGGGGAACTGGGCCCACGAACCCTTTGTGCTAAGGAGTTAGACCGGTGGGCTGGCCTCTCTGATTAGTCTTAGGTGGGGCTGCGACGTGTCGATATTCCGAGGTCGGGCAGGACCCAGAAAAGTATGTCCGGCCAGAGTGTTATCGAGCGTGACGGGACATGTGGTGCACCCCTGCAGGGATGAAAATTAACTATTCGGATAGCCGTGTCCACGGTTACAGGACGACTTGGAGTTGTGTCCCGATCTTTTACAACTACAATTGTTACTTAACTGGAATTAGTTTGCCTCGGGGTTGCTTCCTCGCAGGGAGTCGAGGGAGGATCTTTAGGCGTGACCTCACTTTAATATTGCTGCAACAATATGACTATTAATGTTTTCCCCCTGTTCTACTCTCGTCTATTGCTGTAAGACCCTGAAGATGCTAGTCTTCGATAGGACTAGGCCTTTCTCTCTCTATTCTCGCATTGCAGCAGTCAGTCCACATATAACCCCCCTTCTTTGATACTGATGCATAATTAGAATAGTTCTGATGTAAGACTTGCGATTACTTTGGATGAGTACTCACCGCTGCCTTGCTCCCCCCTTGTCCTCTTG
Organism: Hordeum vulgare subsp. vulgare; assembly: GCF_904849725.1. NCBI lineage: Eukaryota > Viridiplantae > Streptophyta > Magnoliopsida > Poales > Poaceae > Hordeum > Hordeum vulgare. The sequence goes on from NC_058518.1 coordinate 182,628,241, forward strand.
ATCCGTTTGCTGCGACCAGATGATGGAGCCCAGGAGATGGAGGTCCCCGCCACCGACGACTTATACCCCGACGGTGCCTACTACTACGTGGAGGCCGCTGATGATCAGGAGTAGTTAGGAGGTTCCCACGCAGGAGGCCTCGCCTCGTTTGATCGTTGTATCTTTTGTGCTAGCCTTCTCTAAGGCACCCCATGTTTTATGTCTGTACTCAGATATTTGTTGCTTCCGCTGACTCGTGTGTTCATCGAGCTTTCGTATTCAAGCCCTCGAGGCCCCTGGCTTGTAATATGAAGCTGATGTTATTTTATTTGTGTCTGGAGTTGTGTTGTGATATCTTCCCGTGAGTCCTTGGGTTTGATCGTACGCATTTGCGTGTATGGTTAGCGTACGATTAAGTCGAGGGCGTCACATATAAGGAGGCTTATATGCAACAGAGTGTATCATGTTGTCACGGAGATTTCCCTACAACGATCGATGTGATCGGCAAGGCCCCTTCGCTATGGTTCTGCGGGGACTATGGGTGCGCAAAGAGCATCACCGATGGCTACATGCATGGTGTCTTAGTGTAGGATCAAAAGTATGTCTAGAGGGGGGATTATTAGACTACTTGACAAGCTAAAAACATAGACTTTTCCCAATTTTTATTGTGGGCCAGTTTTAGCAATTATAAGTAGTCAAGTACACCCTACACATGCACATCTAAGAGTATATAGCAACGGAAAGTAAAACATGCAAGTGCCAACTAAGGAAGGGTAGGGAAATCAAACACATGAGGTTGAGAGGGCGATTTTTGGCATGGTTTCGATAGGTGGCGCTATCGTACGTCCATGTTAGTGGAGACTTCAACCCACGTAAGGTAATGAATGCGAGAGTCCATGGAGGGTTCCACCCACAAGGGGTCCACGAAGAAGCAACCTTGTCTATTTCACCATGGCTTCCGTCCACACAAGACTAGCCACACACACGGTAGATCTTCACGAAGTAGGCTCCCAAGCGACACCTAACTAATCTAGTAGGCACCACCCTCCAAAAGTTAATATATGTGGTAGAACAATCAACTCCTTGCTCTTGTGCTTCTAAAGATAGTCTCCTCAACACTCAATCACTCTCTCTCTCTCTCTCTCATTTGGCATGGGTTGGAGAGATTGATTTGGTGGAAAGCAACTTGGGGAGGCTAGAAATGAAGGTTCAAATGGTTGTAATGGAATTTCTTCATATCAACACATGAGTAGATGGATCGCTGTCACAAAAAATGAATCTGAGTGCTTCCTCTATGAATAAGAGGTTTGTTGAGGGGTATATATAGGCAGCCCCCAAAATCCAAGTGTTACACCTGAAGTGACTAACTCGGTGACACCAAAGTAACAAACTCGATGGTACCGACTTGCTCAAAAGGGGCCACTTTTGAATCTTGGTGGAACCGATATACACAACTCGGTAGAACCGAAAAGGTGGCTAACGGTAAAATGACCCAACTCGGTGACATCGATATTCAAACTTGGAAATTCTGATTTTGTGTATCGAGGCAACAAAAGGTTGGTCACCTAAACTCGGTAGCATCGATGGAGAATCGGTTGTACCGAAATGGTAGGTTTGGTTACGGTACTGTCTGGGATGAAAATCGGTAGGGCCAAATATGGAAACTTGGTGGAATCAATTTTGGACATTTGGCTTGGGATAGAAGTGTTATGTGGGAGAATGGCTAAGTATTTTTGGTGGCTATCTCTGAACACTTGAAAAGCTAATTCATTTTAATACCTCATCCCCTTTTAGTAGTATTGGCTTTCCTATGGAATCAATTGTGATTTCTCACAAAATGTAAAATGGAGAGTCTTCTTGCTTGAAGCTTGAGCCAATCTTATTCCTTCTTCATCAAGGGTCTTCTCCACATAAACCTTTATCCAAGGCATCTTTTAACTTTTCTGAAATATACTTGGATAAGATGATTAGACCAATGATGCATATGTTGTGATCAATTAACAAAACCACCTTTGGGAGCAATTCTGCTTTCAACCTCCCCCTTTTTGGTAATTGATGAAAACATATAGATCAAAGCTTCGACAAAAGATATAATCAATTATTAGAACCGACTGTTTGGGAGGTATGTGAAAAGCAAGAGCTCCCCCTAAATTTGTGCATTATTTTAAATTTGCGTTTGAATGCAAATGCACAATCGATTAGGAATATGGGTCACTCTTCAATGTCACATACAACTTGGTGGTGTGCATAAAAGATAAAAATGAATATCAATGCACATAAAACCAAAAGTAAGTGAATGATCCTGATGCAGATAGCTAAAATATAATAACGTGGTAGCATCAAACAATCAAAGCGTATGATCAAACACACATGTAAGCAAATAATGTGATCCAAAAGACCAAATAAAGTTTCGAAAACCAAACGAGAGCAAATAAAGTCAAAAGCTCTCCCTCTCTTGAAACCCTATGATCTATACACGTCTCCCCCTCTGGAAACAAGTACCAAAAAGTTCAAAGGTCTAATCTAAGGGTCTCTCTAGGCATGATCTCCTTTGGTAGAGGATGTTGGAGTAGACAATAGAGTGTTGACAAAGGATTCGGTTGATGTCGCTGGAGCATGAGCTTGAGGTGTAGACACTTGAGGTGCTGGTGCTGGAGCTGAAGCTTGACCTGATGAATATGGTCTAACTTCTGGTACTGGCACGGCTGGTGACTTGGTTTGGGCCGAGAAACACGTGGTAGTACGAAGAGGTGAATCATCATCAGCATCATCATCTAAGCATGGAATCAGCATAGAGTCAACTTCTAGTTGAAGTTGTTTGACTGTAGTGGTAAACTTCGTAACCTTCACATCTAGGTCATGGAACTTTGTTTCCATGATCCTCCCTAGGCTCTTCTGGTTCAACATGATCTCAGAAATATTCTTCTCCATCCCTTGGATGGTGCTGACCAAGAATGACAGTTGTTCCTCTCTGGTTTTGAGTGGTGGTGGTGGTGTAGCTAGAGCATTCTTAGCAATCTTTGCAGCCTCTCTAGGTGTAGCGGAATCTGGATGAGTGTCATCCATCGCAACTTCATTATCTTCAAATTCTGGATGTAGTGGCAAATGAGGACAATCAAGATGATATGAATGCTTGCGAATCTTTCCATTGATGAGCATCTGAATATATCATGCGTATCCGCAAGTTGATCAGCAGAAGTTCTTCTAATAGGATCAGCAATCAAATCCATGACTTTGAAGCGAGTGTGGGTGTCTAAATGAATCGGCATATTGATGGAATAGCCTCTAATCATCTTGTCATCACCTGATTTGGGCATCAAGGTATGCCTCAAAATAGTGTTGGTAGTGATTATTCTAGTTTGCAAGAAATAGACACACAAAAGCTGATGAGATGGCAGGAACTCATTTGGCACCGTTTTGTACATATTGGAAATGGAGTTGTGATTCTTCTTTGGTTCTCAATACACACCCAAGTCCTCTGCTCCTGACTTTGGAGCACCAATGACATTAGCCCATTCTTCAATTGTGGCTTCTTATCTATAGACATCAGTCATCCAAACAATTGTGCTTTCTAAATAGAAATGAACTGTTGAATAGAATTGCAAAATCATTTCATAATTCCATGCAGTCATCTCTCTACGAACAAACTCTTCAATGTCCAGAAGATTGAAATTATCTCTCACATGAGGAAATAAATTTTCATTGGCTTTGATGTAGTTCGAGTCAAAATATCTCATATCACTAACTGTTGGAAATTGCCATACAAAACTGTCTCATAAAAGTCTTGTTGTTCTTTTGTATGAAATCTTGGATCAACTGTAGTCCTTGTCCTTGCAGAATATGGATCAATAGCTCTCCACTTCCTAAGCCCGACATCTCTTCTCTTCTTCATGTCTCCAGCTATTGGATGAGCCTCATTGTAAATTCATAAGTGAGGCCTTAACTTCATGAGAATTGGTACATTCTCAACATCTTCCTGTGTAGAAAAGGCTCTCGAAGCAGTGCCTTTCTGTTTAGCAGCTGTAAGAAAGTCCTTTGTAGTTCTCTTGGGACATACAAGCTTCTTTGGAGCTGAAGGCTTTAGAGTAGAAGGCTTCATAGCATCTGCCATAAACTTTTTTGTCTTCTTTGTAGGAAGGGCCTTCGGTGGTACCTTCTCGTCCTCTGCATCAGCAGCCACAGTTTCTGTTGGGTCTTCATACATTGAAGTTTGTCTACCAATAATACAAATCAGTTTCTTCGTTGCTCTCTTCACACCATCCTTCTTAAGAGGATTGTCAAGGAAAGTGTCATCCCTTTGCCTTGCAGACTCTGCATCTCTCACGTTAGAAGGTTTAGAATATTTCTTCCTAACTGGATTCGTGGCAGGAGCCTTCTCTTTTTGCTTTTTGGGAACATGAACTTGAGGAATAAAATCTGAATCTTCTTCATCAAAATACCGTTTCCTTGTTGTCCTTGTGGCAGCCTTGGGCATGCCATGGGAAGTGGGGGTTCGTGGATCAGAAGGGGACCTCTAAAGACTTGTTCCTGAATCGATCTCAACACCGTCCTCAGTGAAGTTGTTTTGGCTATCGTTAGATCCTGACATCTTTGCAAACCAAGTAGACAAGCACACTCGCAAATCAGCACACAAGAAACACTCTGAAAACACAGAAGATTTTCAAAATTTTGAACAAAGAAATCCTTAGTTTTATCTTGCTGCAAAAAAAATACCTTAGCACCAAGTCTATATTTTTGGATTCACCGAGACACATGAACTTCTTCACAAAGACTTGGAAATCACTTCGGTGGAACCGACAATGATCACTTGGTCTCACCGAGTCCATTCTCAGGAAACCTAGACTCAAAATCAGTGGAACTGATTTTTGTGATTCGGTGTCACCGAGATGTGTTCTGTGGATGGGTAACCCTAAAAATATATTGTTCGCTGATCTACGGGAAATTTCGGTGGAAAAGAGGGCTTACATATGGTGTTTTATATATCAAATTTTCTAATGCACATGAATTGGAACAATGGAGAGCAAGAGAAGATCTGAACCTTACCATAACTCGGTGGTGGTCCGACTATGGCGGCGACGGCGGCAAAGATTACGTCAGCGACGGCGAATCCCAATGGCGGAGGTTCTCGGGAATGCAAAGGCGATGAACAAGGGTCCTTGCACAGAAGATTTGGGTTTGGGGTCGAAGCATTTGAAGACGTAATTTCAAAACATTCGGTTTGCCAGGCTTTATACCTCTCACTATCGGTGTCACCGAGACTAAGATTTTGGTGCCATCGAGTTCCTCTATTGTTGGTTGACACGGAAACACGGTGAAGCCTATATATTTGTTTGACCGAGATTGAAAACCCAGATCCACTTTGGAATTCGGTGGAACCAAGATTGTGGGCTTGCTTACACCGAGATTCACAAAGAGGTTTTGGAGTGTAGCATTTGTCGATATGGAACTCCGAGTGCTCCTTCACACAGAGGGATCGAGAAGTGCTTGTTCAAGTTTTGTGTTGAAGCATGAATATAACTTGAGACGATAAATCATAGATAAAAAGAGAAGGGTCCTAGGAATTCTTATCTATCCAATTGGCAAAAGATAAATCAAAAGACAAATAGCATCAACTGGATATCCTCGAATGAGAAAGGATATGCAGACCAACATGCTCACACAATAAGATGTCAAATATAATCATGATGAACATGCACAAACATCCTAGCATCTATCAAGCACTTGGGCGATGAGGAAGTCATCAATATTTGAGTATATTGACTTAGGAGTCAAGTAAGTATACTTGATCATAGTTCATACTCATCGTTTAAGGACAAGTGGGGTTACCACTTTTACATAAAGAATTAATGTTTTCATATCTTTATAATATGCTTATACTGAATATTTAGAGTAAATCTCCCCCTTGATACAACATCCCCCTAAAAGGGACAAACTAACCTTCGGTTTTCTCGTAGATAACTTCCAGTAGGGGACTTCAAGAGGACATTGACTCATTTGAAGAAGAGCCCCAAGCCAAGGTTGAGTGGGGAAGCTTTCCCTTGCCCATGTGGTATTGTGGTAGAAAGCCATCTTGTGAGCTTGTTCCCTTGGGAGGAGTAGGATCATACTTCTCCTCTTGAGGAACAAACTTGGGAATGGGATATGGACCTTCTTTCCAAACATCTCTATTAACATTGAAGTAGCCCACACCTTGTTTCTTCTGATGTCCTCCTTGCTTGCGCACAATTTCCTCAAATTGCTTACTTCCAACAAGACTCTTGAAGACACCTCTCTCTATAATCCCTTTCAATAAATTTTTTTCTTGCTCAAGTGTAACTTGGCTAAGATAATCATTAGTGGAATCAAGAGAGCTACTAGCAACAACATCATTTGAATTAACTTTATCATTGTTGTTACTAGAAGAAGAACTTTCTTTCCTTTGTTACTAGTGTTCTTAGGATTAACTTGTGGAACAAAAGTAGACAAGAGTAATCATTTGGCTAGATAAGAGGAACTCTTCTTTCGAAGATCATCATTTATGGCTTTTAGGAACTCATACTCTTGCTCTAAATTTAGCTTCTCGAAGCATAGCTACTCATGAGTTCTTGCAAGCTCCCTATGATCTTCTATAGTAGTTTCATGAGCTAACTTAAGAGTGTTTAATTCTTTAGTTAGTCCTTCAATTTCTCTATTATCATCATCTTTCGATTTCTCTTGAATAGCATGCCAATTAGCAAGTTCGTTTTTAGCATTACCACTAGTCTTATCAAGAACCAAGTGATCTTCTTCTAACAAATTGTCCTCATCACTATCAAAGTCAAAGTACTCGGGGTGTGATATCGTCGACCCTTTTGTCATGAAGCAGTTTCCAATCCCTTCATTTGGTGAATCAAATATGTCATAGGATTTGGAGGAAACAAGTGCAATGCTGACAACACCTTCATATTTACTATAGTCGGAGTTGGAATGATAACTTCTCTCGGATTGGTTGTCACACTCGAAGCCAGAAACCCATTCACCAACGTGATCTTAATGCCTTCTTCTAGAGCTGCTCTTGGTGTATTTGTCCTTCTTCTCTAATTCCTTGCCTCTCCGAGCGTGTCTTCGTTCATGATGATCTTCTTTACTCCATCTCTCTCTGCAAGGTGACTCATCTCTTGAGTTTCGTCTTTGAGGAGACACTTCTCTTTGTTCGTATGGAGCTGAGAACTCGTTGGAGTAGTGTTCGGGCTTCCCACAGTTGTAGCAGTTTCAGTCACGACTAGAGGAATGCTTCTAATCATGTGTTGAGCTTGAGCTTCTTTATTCGCTTCTACTCTTGTAGAACTTGTTGAATTTTCTAACCATCAGGCTTATGTCTTCATTGGTAACAAGATTGCCACTTGAAGTAGCGAGAGAATTGACTGAAGCTTTGTAAGCACCGCTTGACTTGTTGTGCAACTTATCTTTGTTTTTGAGAGACATTTCATGAGCAAAAATCCTTCCAATGACTTCAGTAGGCTCGAGATCTTTGTAGTTGGGCATCATTTGGATTAATGTGCACTCAGTGTCATGTCTTCCATCCATAGCTCTAAGTATATTCTTCGTGATGAATTTGTTGGTCATCTATTCGCTTGCTAAGCCGGTAATCCCATTTGTGATGAGAGCTAGCCTAGAATACATCTCAGTGACTCTTTCACCATCGTTCATCTTGAACTTGTCAAGCCGACTTAGATTCTCTGATAGAATCAATACCTTCATGCATATCCGTCAAAAGTATCCCAAATTTCCTTTGCATTCTCATGGTGACTGATTTTGTTGAAATCTTTGGGGCAATGCTAGTTGAATATGATGTCGCAGGCTTGTGCATTGAATCGCAACATCTTCAATTCTTCCGCTGTCGCATCACGATACGGTTCTCTCCCTTCTCTGAAAAATCACCTTGCACACCAAGATGAAGAATGCTCCATGCGACTAGATTATATCCAAGAATATGCATTTTCATCTTATGCTTCCAACAAGAAAAATTAGTGGCATCGGAATATGGACCTCTATGGTGATAACTTACCTCACTAGACGCCATACTCTCCTAGGTTGTGAAACCAATGCAATGGAGACCAAAGCTCTGATAACACCTGTAGGATCGAAAGTATGTCTAGAGGGGGGTGATTAGACTACTTGGCAAGATAAAAACTTAGCCGTTTCCCAATTTTTAGTGTGGGCCAGTTTTAGCAATTATTACTAGTCAAGTACACTTTACACAGAGTATATAAGAAGGGAAAGTAAAACTTGCAACAGTAAAGTAAGGAAGGGTTGGGAGATTGACACAGCGATTTTTGGCATGGTTACGATAGGTGGCGCTATCGTACGTCCACGTTAGTGGAGACTGCAACCCACGGAGGGTAACGGTTGCGGGAGTCCATGGAGGCCTCCACCAACAAGGGGGCCACAAAGAAGCGACCTTGTATATTCCACCATGGCTTGCGTCTACACAGGACTAGCCTCACTCACGATAGATCTTCACGAAGTAGGCGATCTCCTTGCCCTTACAAACATCTTGGTTCATCTCCACAACATGAAGTAGGAGGCGCCCAAGCGACACCTAACCAATCTAGGAGTGTAACGCCCAAGATGCGACCCTATCCTGAATTTGGCACGAGGGCCTCGTCAGGGATAGAAGCACATCTCATTGTTTCGCAAGAATGGATATCGTTACAAGTACATGTACTAAAAAGATGAGATATATGGAATTGGCTTACACTTGCCACAAGCTACATCAGAGTCACATCGGTACAATACATAAATATCACGAAGAAGAGGAGGGTTCAACTATGGACGAGAACAAATGAGAAAAGAACAATGTCCATCCTTGCTATCCCAAGCTACCGGCCTGGAACCCATGCTATATCAATGAAGAAGAAGAAGAAGAAACTCCAAATGAACAATCAACACGCTCGCGTCAAGTAACCTTTACATGTACTTGGAACTTGTGTTGTAGAATCTGTGAACCACAAGGGACTCAACAATCTCATTTCCAAAGGTATCAAGACTAGCAAAGCTTAATAGGTGAGGTATGGTTAAGTGGTGAGGCTGCAGAAAGCGACTAAGCATGTATTTAGTGGCTAACTTACAAGTACAATAATAAAGAGGTGGATGATTTATGCATAGCGGACGTGAACTACTGATGATCAAATGAATGATCCCGAACACCTACTTATGTCAGACATAACCCCACCGTGTCGTCGATCGGAGAAGGACCTCATGAAAGAGACAGTCACGGTTACGCACTGAGTTGGCATATTTTAATTAAGTTAACTTCAAGTTATCTAGAACCAGTGTTAAACAAAGTTTCCATGTTGTCACATAACCGCGGGCACGACTTTCCAAAAGATTTAGCCCTGCAGGGGTGCTCCATCTAGTCCATCATAAATTACCACAAGCCGCATAGAAAGCCTCGATCACGAACCTCGTGAGTTCGTCCGATTCCTTAGTGGAAAACCTCAACTCTGAGATTACCCAAAGCATCACCGGAATCCCGATGCACAAGACATTCCTCAAAGGGAAAACTAATCCAGCAAGGCCGCCAGAAGTGTCGACGAACCCAATAGGAGCCACGTATCTGGTTCTCAGGACACGACCGGATGGAAAGCCTACGGGTACCAAACGTCGAGTTGCCCCGTGGTGGCCCCGTAGTCTACCCTTTTTGGACCAGCACGCATGATGAGCACTCGCTCGGGGGTTGATTAATTACTCTGCGGGTGCTGGTGGGTCCCTATGCATTATTATTAGTTATTAGGAAAATGTAAAACCAAAGTTGGGCCTTGCCAGACCAGCTTTAATCTAAAACGAATTATCAAGGGGGTCCCCATAACAACCCCGATCGTGTAAGGAGCGCTCAATTATGGAATATCACACCGATAGCCGAAACTAAGGGGGCAAAGGTGGAACCAATCACTAGGCTAGCAAGTACATAGGTGCATTAAATTAAATAGCATTAATATGGTGATATAACAAGGAACCCATGTTATGACATGGAAGAAATTGCACCTGCAACTAGCAATGCTAACACATGGTTAAGCAAGCGGTAAGATAGCCAAATAGTGGTTTGCTAGGTTGTGAACAGGTTGAAGGTTTTCATGGCAATGTTGAGAGGCTGACATTTAATAGGTGGTAGTCAACGAGACATAGCTATAGAAACGATACAACTAGCATCGCATTGATAGTAATGATATCTGGGGAAATGATCATCTTGCCTGAGCTCCTGCTTGGAAGAAGAACAACTCCATGAAGCAGACGAACAGATGTAGTCGAACGGGTCCCCACTTTCCAACACGCTTGCGGAACACTATCGAGACGAAAGAAACCAGGAACAAGAATAAACACACGATATTCACCACGGCACATGCACGAAAATATGCAATCCACATATGATGCATGAACAGTTGAATATATGCAAGACAAGGCATGACAATTCACAACAATCAAACACTACACATTAAGTGAAGTTCAATATGCAACGAGTTGCGTATTGACGAAACTCCACATACGGATTATTTAGTTCTATCCCGATTAGGTGCGCGGAAATGTTAAACGTGGTTAAACATGGCAAGAGGTGAAGTGTAGCTAAAGTACCTATCCAGGCATTTTAAATGAGGTCGGAAACAACATATAGCATCTCAGAACTGACCTCATATGTTAATTTCTAATTATGTCCAGATCTGAACTAACACATTTTAATATTTGTTAAACAACAAAATAAGTAGGTTCATGTGATTCTACTCGTTGTTCCAATCAATTTACACATAGAGAACTTCTCCAACGGAGCTATGGTTTAAAAGATATGATCACCGCAAGATATGATGCCATGAATGCGATATGTATGCAAGGACAGTCACAAGCATCCCAAAACATACAAACAACAAGGTAATATGAACCTACATAAGATTCTAAACAAGTTTCATATAGGACATGATCAAAACGGAGCAACGGTTCAACAAATACGAGCTAAACAAGAAATAGCTACAACCAGCCCAAAACAGCAACATGGCATTTTCTACACCCCAAAACAACAAGCTATATAAATCCAAAATGCTTAAACAAGGCATGAGATAGTAGAGGGCAAGATGCACTACAACATACTACTAATAACATCTAGCATGGAAGCATGGATCACTAGGAAAAGAACTCACAAAATTGCATGTCACACCAGTTTCACACTTAGTGAAATATCAGTTTTGACAGTGCAGTTTTCGATCCGAAGGCATATTGAAAGCAGCAAAACTATATGCTACAGGGCTGCAAATGGAACGCAAGTTCACATCATGCATGAGAATTTTAAGTACTACCACTAACTTCATTGCATTAACCTCAAAAGAGATATAGATCACTAGCAAAACTTATGGCAAGACAGCACTATTTCCTAGCATGTTGACAACAAGCACTATTTCCTAGCATGTTGACAACAAGCAAATAACATCTAAACTTGGATTTCAATTGCAACCAAAATTACCAGGGGCTAGCATACATATCCAAGCGTATATCTCTAGTTCACAACTCATGCATATCACGCACGGAATAAATCAGACAAAATAAACAAAAGGGTAACATGGCAAAGTGGCACACTCGCTAACTTCCTCAAAAGATAAAACTAAATGCACAGTTAAATTCTATGGATTTTTCGACCCCAAAAACATATATAATATGTGGGTTTGAAAAATAAACTAGCGCCACACATATATGCGAGAATATGTCCTAAACACAATATAGCAAACTAGCGACGGAACCTACATGCAAAAACGCAAACAGCTACTCTAAAATACATGGCAAAGGGTCCCAAACAACATGAACATCTTTTCTATGGGATTTCAACAAACGGGACACACGCAAAAATAGCTACAGAATAACTAACATAATAGTAAAGCATGCAAAACTAGGCAAACAGCGGGTCAAACCACTCCAAACATGCATGCAAGTTGCAAAATATTATTCTACATGAAAAACTACACGAGTTACATATATAATTCGCCTCGATTCTATGGATGAATACAAATATACGGATGTTTTAATATCTAGCATTTTCTGAAACATTCTAATTCACAGAAAAACCTAAATTTTCTATGGGCCGAATCTGGTGGGCGCATACCACTATCCAACGCCTAGGGCGACATATGGAGGGGTTTGGGAGGTTGGCTCACCTCTTGGGCCTGGCCCATGCGGTGGAGAGGTGGCCTGGGCGACGCGGGGCGATTGCAAGCCAGCCCGAGGAGCGACCGACTCGGCCCACAGGAGTCGGGTCCCAATCGAGGCAAAGGAGGCTGACACAGGGGAGCTGAACTCGTCTCCCTAGCGAGATGAGATCGCGGCGATGGGGAGGTGACGGCGCGGTGACCGGAGGCAGCTCCGACAGGGCCGCAGGGCGCCGGAGGCCAGATCCAGCGCGCGATGGCGAGTAGCGACGGGATCTGGCGTCTACGACCGGCGGCGGGCCAGGAGCGGCGGCGGCGAGCTCTGCTGCCATCCATGGCGCGATCGGGCCCTGCAGGAGAGATAAAAGGAGATAGACGCGGCGGGTTAGAGAGAGACCAAGAGAGAAGAAGAGAGAGGTGCGAGGCGAGGGGACCTGGACGCCGGCGGTGACCGATGGCCGGCGAGGCGATGGGCCGTTGCACCGTGGGGACGTGGCGGCTCGCAGAGGGGCTGCGCGCGGGGGGGGGGGGGGGGGCTTTGGGAGAGGGAAGTTCGGGCGCGGCCGGCACGATGGGTTCGGCTGGCCTCGCGCAGGATCATGGGCCCAGCGGCGGCACTTTGGAGGTGGGAGTGGCTGTTGCTCCAGCGAGGGTTTGGGGGTGCTGTTTTCGAGGAGGAGAGAGAGTGACACTAAAAATGGAAGGGGAGGCTGTCCATTTAAGATAAAATGGACTAGGGTTAGGAGAATTTCGCCCCGGTTTCAACCGCGCAATCTAAATCGGACGGTCTTGAATGCAGGGACGAGCTAAGTGGCTGTGAAAAGTAGGCTAGCCGGAGAAGAGAGGGAACACGGGCACGCGACAACGTCATTAAAAATACCAAAAAATGTCCGACGAATAACCGAAGACGGTGCCGCCACGGTCGACCATTCGGGTACCAAACAGACTCCGATTGCAATGAAAAATTGGCAGGCGGCCTACCTATATTAAAATAAGACTGCACGCCAAGTATCATCCGAATCCAAGAATATTTTAAACACAGCTTTAAAAACAAGGTTTGAATTAGCAAGGGGGTCCCCATAATAACCCCGATCCTGTTAGGAGCGCTCAGTTATGGAATATAACACCGGTAGCCAAAACTAAGGGGGCAAAGGTGGAACAAAACACAAGGCTACAAAGGTCGAGCCTTCCACTTTTTACCAAGTATATGGGTGCATTAAGTTAAATAGCATTAATATGGTGATATAACAAGGAACCCATGTTATCACATGGAAGCAATTGCACCTGCAACTAGCAATGCTAACACATGGTTAAACAGGCGGTAACATAGCCAAACAGTGGTTTGTTACGTAGTGAACAGGTTGAAGGTTTTCATGGCAGTGTTGAGAGGCTGACATTTAACAGGTGGTAGGCAACGAGACATAGCGATAGAAAAGATACAACTACCATGGCATTGATAGTAATGATATCTGGGGAAATGGTCATCTTGTCTGAGATCCCGCTTGGAAGAAGAACAACTCCGTGAAGCAGACGAACCGATGTAGTCGAACGGGTCCTCACTTTCAGGCACGCTTGCGGAACTCTATCGAGACTAAGTATTGACGAAACTCCACATGCATATTATTTAGTTCTATCCCGATTAGGTGCGCGGTAATGTTAAATGTGGCTAAACATGGCAAGAGGTGAAGCGTAGCTAAACTACCTATCCTGGCATTTTAAATGAGGTCGGAAACAACATATAGCATCTCCGAACTGACCTCATACGTTAATTTATAATTATTTCCAGATCTGAACTAACAAATTTGAATATTTGTTAAACAGCAAAATAAATTGGTTCACGTGATTCTACTCGTCGTTCCAATCAATTTACATATAGAGAACTTCTCTAACGGAGTTACGGTTCAAAAGATATGATCACCGCAAGATATGATGCCATGAATGCGATATGTATGCAAGGACAGTCACAAGCATCCCAAAACATACAAACAGCAAGGTAATATAAACCTACACAAGATTCTAAAAAAGTTTCATATAGGACACGATCAAAACGGAGCAACGGTTCTTCAAATACGAGCTAAACAAGAAATAGCTACAATCAGCCCAAAACAGCAACATGGCATTTTCTACACCCCAAAACAACAAGCTACAAAATCCTAAAATTCTTAAAAAAGGCATCAGACAGTAGAGGGCAAAATGCACTACAACATACTACTAATAAAATCTATCATGGAAGCATGTATCACTAGGAAAAGAACTCACAAAATGGCATCTCACACCAGTTTGAGACTTAGTGAAAATATCAGTTTTGTCAGTGCAGTTCTCGATCCGAAGGAATATTGACAGCAGCAAAACTATATGCTACAGGGATCCAAATGTCATGAAAATTCATAGCATGCTATAGAATATTAAGGACTACAACTAACTCCATTGCACCAGCCTCAAAAGAGCTATAGATCACTAGCAAAACTCATGGCAAGACAACAACAAAATATAACAGATTTCGGACATAGAAATATTTCAGCATCTCCAAATCAGCACTATTTCCTAGCATGTTGACAACAAGCAAACAACACCTAAACATGGATTTCTATTGCAACCAAAATTAATAGGGGCTAGCATACATATCCAAGGGCATATCTCTAGTTCACAACTCATGCATATCACGCATGGAATACATCACACAAAATAAACAAAATGGCAACATGGAAAAATATCACACGCGCTAACTTGCTCAAAATCTAAAAATAAATGCATAGTTAAATTCTATGGATTTTTCGACCCTGAAAACATATATAATATGTGGGTTCGAAAAATAAACTAGCGCCACACGTATATGCGAGAATATGTCCTAAACACCATACAGCAAACTAGCGACGGAACCTACATGCAAAAATTCAAACAACTACTCTAAAATACATGGCAAAGTGTCCCGAACAACATGAACATCTTTTCTATGGAATTTGAACAAACCGGAGACGCGCAAAAATAGTTACAGAATAACTAACATAATAGGACAGCTTGCAAAACTCGGCAAACAGCGGGTAAAACCACTTCGAACATGCATGCAAGTTGCAAAATATTATTCTACGCGAAAAACTACACGAGTTACATATATAATTCGCCTCGATCCGACGCACGAATAAAAGGAAACAGATGTTTTAATATCTAGCATTTTCTGAAACATTCCAATTCGCAGAAAAACCTAAATTTTCTATGGGCCGAATCTGGTGGGCGCATACCACTATCCAAAGCCTAGGGTGACATATAGAGGGGCTTGGGAGGTTGGCTCACCTCGTGGGCCTGGCCCATGCGATGGAGAGGCGGCTTGGGCGAGGCGGGGCGATTGCAAGCCGGCTCGGACCAGCTGGC
This sequence comes from Hordeum vulgare subsp. vulgare, assembly GCF_904849725.1. Lineage (NCBI taxonomy): Eukaryota > Viridiplantae > Streptophyta > Magnoliopsida > Poales > Poaceae > Hordeum > Hordeum vulgare. The sequence continues at coordinate 182,643,732 of NC_058518.1, forward strand.
CCGAGGAGTGGCCGACACGACCCACGGGAGCGGGGGCCCACGTGAGGCAAAGGAGGGCGACGCAGGGGAGCTGCGCTCGTCTCCCTCACGAGACGAGATCGCGACGATGGGGAGGTGATGGGGCGGCAACCAGAGACAACTCCGATAGGGCGGCAGGGCGTCGGATGCCAGATCTAGCGCGGGATGGCGAGGAGCGACGGGATCTGGCGTCTACGACCGGCGGCGGGCGAGGAGTGGTGGCGGCGAGCTCTGCTGCCATCCATGGCGCGGTCGGGCCCTGCAGGAGAGACATAAGGAGAGAGATGCGGCGGGTTAGAGAGAAACCGAGAGAGGTGCCAGGCGAGGGGACCTAGTCGTCGGTGGTGACCGGTGGCCGGCGAGGTGACGGGCTACTACACCGTGGCGATGCGGCGACTCGCAGAGGAGCAGCTGGGGGGTCTCGGGCACAAGGAAGTTCGGGTGCGGTAGTGCAATGGGCTCGGCGGGCCTCGCGCGGGCTCGCGGGCCCGGCGGCGGCATTGTGGAGATGGGAGCGGCTGCTGCAAAGGATAGGGTTTGGGGGCGCAGTTTTCGAGGAGGAGAGAGAGGGACACCAAAAATGGAAGGGGAGGCTGTCCATTTATAGATAAAATGGACTAGGGTTAGCAGAATTTCGCCCCGGTTTCAACCGTGCGATCTAAATCGGATGGTCTTGAATGCGGGGACGGGCTAAGTGGTTGTGTAGAGTAGGCTAGCCGGAGAAGAGAGGGAAAACGGGCACCTGGTAACGTGATTAAAAATACTGAAAACCGTCCGACGAATAACCGAAGACGCTGCCGCTATGGTCGACCGTTCGGGTACCAGACAGACTTCGATTGCTATGAAAATTGGCAGGCGGCATACCTATATTAAAATAAGACCGCACGCCAAGTATCATCCCAATCCAAGAATATCTTAAACACACTTTTAAAAACAAGGTTTTGACGATGCCGCGGGCGCGTGCGTGTATGGTCAGGCTCAACACGGTCAACGACGAGAACGGAGAGAACCGGCAAATACTAACGGATGCAAGTTTAAAAACTGGTGGCAACAAGATTCCGATGCAATGGAGAAGATGTGCATGATGTGATGATGAATGCGGCAAACAAAATAATAACACGGTGACAACGGTAAAGAGGGGAATCTTCTGGAGCGTTGGTCTCGGGCTGTCACAAGGAGTCACCGCCCTCCAAAAGGTCATAGATCTGGTTGAACAATGAACTCCTTGCTCTTGTGCTTCCAAAGATAGTCTCCTCAACACTCAATCACTCTCTCCCAGATTTGGCATGGATAGGAGAGATTGATTTGGTGGAAAGCAACTTGGGGAGGCTAGAAATCAAGGTTCAAATGGTTGGAATGGAATATCATGATCTCAACACATGAGTTGGTCGCTCTCTCTCAGAAAAATGAATATTTAAATGTTGTGTGTGTTCTGAGTGCTTCCTCTACGAATGAGTGGTAGGTGGAGGGGTATATATGAGTAGCACCCAAAATCCAACCGTTACACCTAAAGTGACCAACTCGGTGACACCAAAGTTACAAACTCGGTGGTACCGACTTGAAGAAAAGGGGCAACTTTTGAATCTTGGTAGAAACGATATACACAACTCGGTAAAACCAAAAAGGTGGCTAACGGTCAGATGACCGAACTTGGTGACACTGATACTCAAACTCGAAAATTCCTTTTTTTTATCGAGGCAACCGAAGGTTAATCGCCTAAACTCGGTAGCACCGATGGAGAATTGGTTGTACTGAAATGGTAGGTTTGGCTAGGGGTCTGGGATGAAAATCGGTAGGGCCGAATATGGAAACTTGGTGGCATGGATTTTGGACATTTGGCTTGGGACAGAAGTGTTATGTGGGAGAATGGATGAGTATTGTTGGTGGTTATCTCTGAGCACTTGAGCACCCAATTCATTTTAATACATCATCCCCTTTTAATAGTATTGGCTTTCCTACGGACTCAAATGTGACTTCTGACAACGTGTAAAATGAAGAGTCTTCTTGCTTGAAGCTTGAGCCAACCTATTCCTTTTACATCAAGGGGCTTCTCCATATAAACCTTTAGCCAATGCATCTTTTGAACTTTTCTTAAATATGCTTGGATAAGATCATTAGTCCAGTGATGCATATGTTGTGATCAATTGTCAACACCACCTTAGGGAGCAATTGTGCTTTCACTTAGACACATTCGGGATGTGTGTCCTATGTTTTTGTGGATTATGTGGATGTTCAGAGTACAGGTGCGCCCGCCCGGCATGGATGCTCGAGGGTAGCAGCTACACGTGTAGAATAAACTCAGAGTCAACATTTCTAAATGTAGACCTGGACATACTTTTTTAGTCCAAGGGCTTACCAGAGTGGCTAAACTAGTATTTTTGGTGGGAGAATAGTCCCCACGATAACTTTCAAAACGGCTGACAGAAGCTATAGTGGGAAATACCTAACTCTCATGTAGAGAGATAGAAGCATTAAATGCGCCGTCAGGTGGCGTGCTGGTGACTTTCCATGGCAAGGATTGCCTCTCCTTCTATGTCGATCGCCCAGCTACCTTTATTTACTTGACACACCCTAGGACGGGTATCATTAAATTTGTTGCATGTCTCTCACTGTTATCAGAGGCCTCTAAGTAGGTCCACCTAACCACTCATCCGCTCGACACTGCACTGATGTTGACAATCATCCTCGTGAGGTTTAGGTGGCGGAGATCTGGAAGGGTCCTGTCAAGTGTGATGGTTGTTAGGTCTTCTTCCTCTCGGCAAGGTGGCTTGCCAGGGCCTTGTTTGTGGTCTTCGCTTGTTGTTGCTCGAAGCTTGAAGTTGGTCGGCAAGGTATTGCCGGTCCAAAGGTCGCAACTGTGTGTGTGCAAGTATGGGTACTAAAGCGCCCATAAATTAGTACAGTAACAAATGTCGCGGGTTTTGATGCAGCAGTGAAGTGTGCGCCGATTATCGAGGTAAGAATGGGTGATGCACGGTAATGAAGAGGCTAGCAAATATGAGGCGGTGAGAGAGTGTACATCCATGGATTCGCATTAGTCATAAAGAACTCACTTATTATTGCAAAGTTTTATTAGCTCTCTCAACGCAAAGTACTAGTTGCATGCCCCTAGGGGGGAGGTTGGTAGGAGTTAACCATCACGCCCCCGGATTCTGACAGCACACAGAATTTCAATCAAGGATAAATTATGCTCCAACTTCATTACATAACTAGAGAGTATACGTGCATGCTTTGGGAATCACAAACCTTAACATCAATATTCTCACTAGCCCACAATCATTCACTTGTACCCCCACATATTACCATCTTGATATCACAACACTATTTCAAGGAATCAAGCATATCATATTAAGTGGTCTACAAATTTTATGTATGATTTTATGACTAACCATGTGAATGATGATTTCCTGTTAAATCTCTAAATAAGTATAAGTGAAGCATGAGAGTTTAATTATTTCTACAAAATACCACACTCTAATGAATGTAAGTGAAGCAAAACTGCATTCTACAAATAGTGGTTTTCTATATGTAGAGGAACATGCATCCAACTTGACATGATATAAGTGAAGCACATGAAGCATTCTATAAAGCCATACTCAAAAGCATAAGTGATGTGAAAATAGAATTGTAGAAATAAACCATGGGCTTTACCATACCAGCATGGTGCATTGGAAAATAAAAATAAAAGTCACAATACGCTCTAAAATATTATGCATATCAAGTGAACAAAACAAAAACCGAGACATACCGATAATTGTTGAACAAGAAATATGGGATGCCTTCTAGGGCATACCCAAGCTTAGACGTTTGATTCTCCTTGAATATTTACTTGCGGTGCATTGGGCATCCCCAAGCTTGAACTCTTGTCTCTCCTAATTCTTCTCATATCGCTCCTCGGTCTTCAAATACTTTAATAACACAAAACTTGATATAAATTTTATTAGATAGGTTAGTACATATAATTATATCCAACATTACCGAATGTATGGTATAACAATTGTATGGCTTGCAAGTCAATGGGGCTCAAGAAGAACTGAAACATAAGTAGATAAAGCAACTATAACATCAATTTGTGAAAAGAGGAAAATCTATAAAGATGAAGTTGAAACATATACTCATGTAACTCAGAAATTTTTGAAACATTAGGATGTAGTAAACAAGTTGCATAACAATACTGTTTAAAAATTCAGAATTTTTTGACATTCTAGTATAGTAGGTAAAATCAAGCACTATAGCCAAAGTTTGTGTTTTTGCATTGCACATATTGAGCAAGAAATTTAAGCATCCAAAAGGTAAATCTTGGAACATTATTTCTATAATACAATGGATTTATACAAGAGGATAACTACTTTTTATTTAAAATTGGTGTAATGAAGATTACAAAGTATCAATGGTCATGAACAAATTTCAAGGCTAGCCCCCACTTCAATGGTGCTTGTCCTTCTAACTTTCACTTCTCTTTTTGAAAAAGATTTACATTCTAAACTATCTTTTTTGGTATTTAATTATTTTGAAAGCACACAATAAAATAAAATGACTCTATAAAACTTCTCGGTTTTCTATCGGGCAACACTTTCTTTAAAGACATCGAGCTAGGCATATACTGCTCAAGTAATTGATCCACCCGGATCCCAAGGTATATCAAAGTAAATTATAATTAACATTGATTTATAAATAATTAGTGATTCAAAACTGATATATATCATGTGACAATGAATTCTAACTCTCTTGCTCTGCATTACCATGTCATAAAAGAACAATTCATTAACAAAAAGTAAAGGCCAACACATAGCATAAGTAGTTTCTTGCAATTTTATCGTATTGGAAACATAGAGAGGTGAATATCTGGTTCCTCTCCCATAATAATTGCTAGTAGGAGAAGCAAGCACATGCATATTATATTCATTAAAATTATCATGTGTAATGGTAAAATGCAACCCTTCAATATAATCCTTAATAAGTGAAAACTTCTCCGGTATGGTGTAGTTTGGAGAATTCAAAAAGATAATAGCACTATCCTTTGTGAGTGCAATAACAACAATTTCATTCCTAACATAAGGAACTATAGAAATTTAATCTCCATAAGCATAATTTATATTGGAATCATGACCACAAGCATAACAACCATCAAGTTCATCAAAAAGGGATATTTCAAACGAATCAAAGTGGCCAAGGCAATCATCATAGCATTCATCCTTCGATATGTGCGAAGGGAAATTAAATAATGTATGATTTGAACAATTACACTCATTAGAAGGTGGGAATGGCTAGCTAATCCACCCTTCCTCCATTTTTTATTCTCTCTCCTCCTCATCTTTTACATCTTCTAAGCTCATAGCTTCAACAATTTCTTATTGCATAGATTCCTAGAAAATATTAATATTTTCCATGAAACTAGGCATTCTCTTAATACATACATTAATATAAGCTTTGTATTCATAATTATCATCACAATATTTAAGTATGGCAAAAGTTTTAGATCTGTAAACGGCGTCATCATACTTATCATACTTTTCAAACAACGATTCAATTTCATAAGCACCCTTAAAAGCAACAAATTCTTCTATTTCTTTTAGATCACAGTAATCATATATACCATTAGCATAAGAAGCCAAGGTTTAGTTATCATTAATTTCACAATGGAAGGGGAGGTGTTGACCCTTAATCTTAGAGCAACAAGTGTAATTACATCTCAAGCATAAATGTAGCATTTTAATTTGATCCCATGAGTGTTTCCCTTTATGGGTCAACCGATATCACACAAAATAAGCATGCTCATTTAATGATTTCCCCCCAAATAAGCTAGTTAGGTTTTCATCACGAGCACAAAGGGATCAAAGATGATCCAAGTAAAAGGCTTCAACAATATAGTAGATTTTGGGTGGTTCCTCAACCACTAGGTTAGCAAGTACAATTAATTTTGTTGGTATTTTTCATTTACTACCCTTAATTAAAGATAGAAAACAACTTAGAACAGAAAAAAAATTACTTACTGATAAAGCAAACTAGCACACATGAGAATATCAACCGCTACACTATCGCTCCCCGACAACGGCGCCACAAATATGTTTTGATAACCCGAAAGTGTAGGGGATCGTTTGTAGCCTTTTTCGATAAGTAAGAGTGTCGAACCCAACAAGGATCCAAAGGTAGAATTAATATTCACTTAAGTTCTATTCACCACCGATACAACTCTACGCACGCTAAGGCTTACATTTCCTATAACAAGTATGAAACTATTTTGCGGGAATAAAACTAGAAGTACGTAGTAGGTGTAAATGATAGTTTTACAACAAAATTAAGAACAACTAAAAAAGTTAAGGGATGTTTAGATAAATATTAATTAAGTTAGTTGTTTAGTAGAAAGCTATTTTGTAACACAAGAGAAGGATTTATCTCTAAGCAATCGATAACTAGATCGGCAATCATTATTGTATTTCTATATGAGGGAGATGGATACGCTAACGGATGTTGTCTACTACGATTACATGAACTTATGATTGGACCTCTAGCAAACATCCATAACTACTAGAAATCATTAAGGTAAACCAAACCATAGAATTAAACATCAAGTCCTCTTTACTCTCCTACGCAAACAACCCCCTTACTCGGGTGTAAGCTACTCTCAATCTAGCCACACACCATAAGTGAATCATGAACATATTGCAAACCTTATAGCGGTAATCCCCATGTGTGCATGACACGAAAGGCACCTTAGGAAATCACCAATATAAAACATACAACTCAAACTAATCATGATCATCAATCAATCCATAGGACAAAAGAGATCTAATCAAACATCATATGATAGCCACACATCATTGGGTAATAATATATAGCATTAAGCACCATGTTTAAGTAGAGATTATAGTGTGGAAGAGAGGTTTTACACCTCTTCATAGAGGAGGATAGAGTTGGTGGTAACAATGGCGAAGTTGTTGGTGTAGATCGTCGTCATGATGGTCCCCGACGGCGCTCCGACGCCACCCGGAGAGAAGGGGGCAGAGCTCCCTCGTTCTTCTTGCTTGGTCCCCACTAGGTGCGAGGAGAATTTCACCTGTGGTCCATGGCTGGCATGGCTCCAGAGGGCAAGATCCCCGCTCTGATTGGATCTATCTCCGTGTTTCTGTCCTGTTTCACAACTATTTTTTGACCCCTTCACTTTTCTAAAATATTCAGATATCCGTAACTATGATTGGGCTGAAATTTTGAGGGGTTTTTAACCGGAAATTATCTTTCTTGCGGCAAAAGAAGGGACCCAACCGACCTAAGGGGTGGCCAAACGCTAACAAGGGGCGACCACCCACCCTCGATGCGCCATGTTGGCTTGTGAGAGCCTCGGCCATCGTGTGGCATTGATTCTTCTTCCCAAAATTCACATATATTGCAAAAAACTCTAAAATTTCTACCGCATTTGGCTCCATTTGATGTGGACTTTTTTGCGAAACAAAAAACACACGAAAAAATGAATTGGCACTGGGCACTTGATAAGTTAGTTAGTCCCATAAATAATATAAAATGTTTCAAAAAGCATATGAAATTTGTAGAATATTGGCATGAAACAATCAAAAATTATAGATACGATGCAGATGTATAAGCATTCCGAAGCTTACTTCCTTCTCGTCCCCGAGAAGGTAAATCATATAAAGATAATTTTCAATGTCGAATGCTACCTAACATAATCTTGAAAAAATGTCTCATCATAGCATGAATATTAAGATACAAATTATTCAAGTCAATAGTCTATCATTTGACAAAAATACATCCATACTCACGTTTACGAGCAATCAATCATGGCCTTTCAAAATAACAATGCTAAAGAATGCTATCCGTACAAAATCATATTGCCCGTCATGCTTGATCTTCCTAGCATAAAGTATAAATCATGAGCACCGTGGTGTCAAACCAAGCAATTGGATCATACTTCTTAACGTGGTTCAGCTTTTTTAATACTTACTAAATACATGAGCGTGAATGATGGACATAGCATATAGTTGGATTAGCATACGATGGTAGGTTTCAAAGGGGTAAAAGTCGAGAATAAAGTCGCACAACAACTAGCCGTATCCACGGGCTATGGAGATGCCCATCAAAATATTTTAATGTGAGGAGTAGGGATTGCGATGCAATAGATGACTAGAGCTATAAGTGTATCAAATCTCAACTACAGCTAGGTGGGTGTGCATCCAACTTGCTTGTTCATGGAGACCTCGGGCATTTGAGGAAGCATGTCAAAGTGAAAAAACAAGAGACTCTCATTGTGAAAAACATGGTCCTACTTTCAAGCACAAGTGTTGAAAAAGAGGTAGTAGCATTGTCCCTTCTATATTTTCTCCAATTTTTTAATTTTTTAATTTATTTTTCTATTTTTTCGTCCGGAGTCTCATCCCGACTTGTGGGGGGGATCATTGTATCCGTCATCCTTTCCTCACTGACATAGTGCCCTAAATAATGAATGGCATCACACTTCTATTTACTTACAACTCGATATGAGAAACTTCCACACAATATATGAACTAGTGGAGAAATGGCTAGCCACAACTATTGTTCATGGCGTGCCGTTTTAACCAACCCCAACACTAATATTTTCAAATAATGTTGTTGTTGGACAAATTTGAATGCCATAGCTATCAGATTAGCTCTTGCATTTGACATTAGTCCCCGCGTTCTACTTTAGGTCCATTGGGCCCCCACGAGCACTAATATGTCTAATCCCCACCGTGCGTCCTACTCCCCACACTCTCGAGCCCCAACTCCCTCGTCATCCTCTCGATCCCCTTCACCGGCCCGCCCGATGCTGAGCTCGACGCCGCCAAACGCCGCCTCGCCCGATACCCCGTGTGATGTCGCCTGTCGCCACCTCGCCCAAGGTCATGTGATGCCACCCCACCCGACGCCGCCTGAATCCACCTCACTCGACGCCGCCCTGTCGAAGCCGCCGGCCATGTCATATCCAAATAGGTACGCAAACAAGTATACTAGGTGCCAAATTTGGCCAACCTTAGGAAATGTTTCTTGGAGGTCATCCGGTTCTAGCTAGCTTGTTTTAGGAATGCATATGATGCATAGGGTTCTAGGTTTGTTTTGTCAAATTCAGAGAAGAAAATGTAGGTAAAAATGCGGAATCTAAAGAAGTCATTTCACATTTGTAGAAACTTAGTTCTTCTTTGGCATGCATTTGATAGGTTTTAGTGAGATATTGGATTAACAAATCCCCATCTCCGTGATCATTTATCTATCAAGCTTTCAAAGTTGTACAGAAAAAATAGGTATCTACACAATCGATCCACCTTTTCCTTTTATGGAGCAAGCACACTCATAATTAGTTTCTCATTTGGGAACATGATAGTAAAAATGGAGAAGCTAAAAAAAGTCATCTACACATTTCTAGAAACTTAGTTCTTCTTTGGCATAAATTTTTAGGTTTGTGTGAGAGATTGAATTAACAAATCCGCATCCGTGTGATTATTTATCTATCGAGCTTCCAAATTTGTATAGAAAAAATAGGTATTTATACAATTGATCTGCCTCTTCCTTTTATGCAGACAACACACTCATAATTAGTTTTTCATTTGGAAACATGATAGTAAAAAATGCATAACCTAAAAATGTCATCTACACATAAGAAACTTAGTTCTTCTTTGGCATGCATTTGATAGGTTTTAGTGAAAGATTGAATTGACAAACCCCCATCTCTTTGGTTATTTATCTATCAAGCTTTCAAAGTTGTATAAAAAAATAGGTATCTGCACAATTGATTTGTCCCTTCCTTTTATGCAACCACTACACTCATAATTAGTTCCTCATTTGGAAACATGATGGTAAAAAATGCAAAAGCTAAAAAAAGTCATCTACACGTTTGTAGAAACTTAGTTCTTCTTTGGCATGCATTTGATAGGTTTCGTTGATACATTTGTTGAAACTTAGTTCTTCTCATTTTTTATGATACATTATGGCCGACTCTAGCATCTGGGCAGGCTCATCTGAGCACTGGTTGGCGTTTGCCAAAGATAAAGGCGAAGTGAGCATCAACGAGGTAATTAATACAAAAACATGCATGGGCACATTGCAATCATCAATATATGTAACCAGTTAATTAATTGTTGATGTTTTGAAAACCTTGCTAGGCATATGTACGAGCTCCACATTCTCTAGCACCTAAAGAGTAGAACACATGTGTCATTGATGTGTTCAATCACGAGCTAACCGCGTCATATGAGAGTACTGTCAAGGCCCTGAAGGATTTTAATGTTCCCTGAAGAAGGAGAGGGACAAGATTATTGATGACAATACTATTTTCAGTCATAACATTTATAGTCTCGAGCGTCATGTTATGTTTCTAAAGACTGATATAAGTCATTACAAGAAGGAGATATAAGTCCTTATGTCCGAAAACATTCAATTGAAGATGGAGAAATCCCATTACATGATGGAGGGGGACATGAACATGTATAAGATTCATGAGCTTTTGTTAGTCCTTATAAAATCTAGGTAGTGTTGAGAGTGGGGAAAAATCGATAGATTGTATAGTGATAAGTTAATTTGGAACTTTTGTTTTGTGAGTTTCGTGAAACATTTAGTTTTTGTAGCTAGTAAAATCTTTTCTAAACAGCTTAAACTTTTAGTTTGTGACGCTGATACTATTTTTTATTATCTAATGTCACAGTGCCGGCATGACACTCTATCCAACGCCATAGATAATCAGAATAATACTGGCGTAACCTCCAATGCCACCACTATATTAACAATGGCGCCATATTGGTGGCGTCGGTTGTCCATGCCAGGATGTCCGTTTTTGCCACACCATAGCTAGGCTTTTTCTGCACTAGTTATGACTCTATATGAATTCCTCTAGCAGTGTACCAGGATGTGTAATGATGTAGCATAACATGTATGATAATTATGAACCGTGGTTTTGCCACAAATACTATGTCGGATATATGATCATGTAAAGCAATATGATGATGAATACACAAGCCATGTGATGTAACGATGGAAGTTGCATGGAAATATATCTCTGAATGGAAATGGAAATGCCATGATAGGTAGGCATAGTTGATGTTTTTAGGAATATATAATGAGGATTATTTGAAATAGAGGGTATCATGTCACAGGGCTTGGATGCACCGGCAAAGTTTGCACCAATCCTCGAGGTGAGAATGGGCGATTCATGGTACTTAAGAGGCTAGAAAATAGGAGGTGGCCATAGTGCGTACATCCATGGATTCACATTAGTCATAAATAACTGACATACTTATTTCCAGGTTTTATTAGCTCTCTAGAAGAAATGTAATAAGCACATGCCCCTAGGGGTGACGTTGGTAGGAGTTAACCATCGTGCTCCCACAATATAATAGTACAAATGATTACAATCAAGGATAAATTATGCTCCAACTTCATCGCATTACTAGAGACCATATGTGCATGGTTCGGGAATCACAAACCTTAACATTAATATTATTAATAATATACAATCATTCACTAGTACCTACACATATTACGATCTTGGTATCCGAACACTATTGCAGCGAATCAAACATATCATATTTTGTGATCCACAAATTTTATGTGGAATTTTTTGACTAACCATGCGAATGGCGAATTCCTCATAACTCCTAAATAGGTATAAGTGAATAATGATATTTTAATTATTTCTAGAAAATACCTTGCTCTAATGGTTATAAGTGGAGAAAAAGAGCATTCTACAAATAGCGGTTTTCTATACGTAGAGAAACACAAATCCCACTTCAAATGGTATAAGTGAAGCACATGAAGCATTTTATAAAGTCGTACTCAAAAGATATAAGTGAATTGAAAAGAGTGCTCTATAAATCAATCATGGACTTTCCCCTACCCTCATGTTTAATTTCTAAAATAAAAATAAAAGGAAGAAGACGCTCCAAGAATTTACGCGTATCATGTGAACGAAACAAAAGCCGAGACATACTGATAATTGTTGAACAAGAAAGATGGGATGCCTTAAAGGGCATCCCCAAGCTTAGACGCTTGAGTCTTCTTGTATATTTACTTGGGGACACACGGATATCCCCAATATCTAACTCTTGTCTTTCCTTATTCTTCTCATATTGATACCTCCTCGATCTTCAAACATTTCATCCACACAAAACTTGACAAATTGTTTTATTAGAAAGGTTAGCACATGTAACATCAAATCCCGTAATCTCCTTCCATAACATCATTTTATAATTATTATACAACATTAAATACTGTATTATATCAATATTCTATGGCTCACAAGTCAATAGGGCTCAACAAGAACAGAAACATAAGCACATATAGCAACTATAACTACAATATGTGAAAATCAGGACAGTGTGTAAATATACACATGAAACGTATACTTATGTAATTACAAAAATCTTATAAACTAGGATGTGGTAAACAATTTTAATAACAATATTGTGTAGAAGTTTAGAACTTTTTGACATTCTAGTAAAATAGTAAAAACCAAACACTAGAACCAAAGTTTCTGTTTTTTGCATAGCACATATCAAACAATAAATTTAAGCATCCTAAAGGTAAATATTGGCACATTATTTTCATAATAAAATGGATTTATACAAGAGGATAATTATTTTTGTTGAAAACTTGATGTAATCAAGATTCACAAAGTTTCCATGGACATGAACATAGTTCAAGGCTAGGTCCCACTTCAACGGTGCTCATCCTTCTCACTTTCAATTTTATTTTTGCAAAGGTTTTAGGTTCCCCACTTAGTTTTTTGTTTTTTGTTATTTTAAAAGCACACAAATGAATAAAATTACTCTCTAAAACTTCCGGGTTATCTCCCTCACAATGCATTCTTTAAAGCCATTAAGCTAGCCATATAGTTGTCAAGTAATTGATTCACTCGGATCCCAAGGTATATCAAAGACAATTTTAATTAAAATTGGTACATGATTAAGTAGTGAGAACATATTTATATATATCATGTGACAACAAAGTCTAACACACAACCTACAAATTGGCATATCATAGAAGACCAATTCATTCACACAAAGTAAAGGCCAATACATAGCATAAGTAGTTTCTTGCAATTTTATCGTATTGGAAACAATGAGAGGTGCATATTTGGTTCCTCTCTCATAATAACTACAAGTAGGAGCAACAAGCACATGCATATTATATTCATTAAAATCATGATGTCTAGTGGTAAAATGCAACCCATCAATATAATCCTTAATAAGTGAAAGCTTGTCGGATATGGTGTTGTTGGGAGAACTAAGAAAGATAATAGGTCTATCATGTGTTGGTGAAATAGCAACACTTCCATATTAACATAAGTAACTGTAGAAAGTTCATCTCCATAAGAATAATTCATATTGTCATCATCGCCACAAGCATAACAAGTATAAAGTTCATCAAAAAGGGATATTTCAAACGAATCCAAGGGATCCTAGAAATCACCATAGCATTCATCCTTCGGTATGTGCGAAGGCAAATTAAAAAATGTATGAGTTGTAGAGTTACTCTCATTAGAAGGTGGGCATCGGTAGCTAATCTGCACTTTCTCCTTTTGTTCTTTGCTCTCTTCCTCATCTTTTTCAATACTGGGCTCACTGTTTCAGCAATTTCTTGTTCCATAGATTCCTACAAAATATTATTCTCTTCCAACGCAGCACACATTCTCTCAATAAGTTAATTAATATGTGCATTGTATTCATAATTTTCATAGAAATATTTAAGTATAACAAATTTTTCAGTTCTATTTATAGCATCATTACAGTTATCACACTTTTTAAAGAAAAGTTCAATTTCATAGGCACCCTTAAAAGTGTAAGTGCATCTAGTGATACCCCTTACTGGTTTTGGAGCATTGAAGACAAACGTGGTTGTTGGACTAATGTCTTTGTGAGCGTTCGTTGGTTAACACTTATAGAAGTCCATGGATATTTGGTTTAAACATCGAATATGACCCCCAAAAATTTCCGAAGACATTGATGATGGCCGAAGTCATTGGTGGTATGCGGAGATAATGGTTTGAAGACAATGAAACGTGAATACGAATTCTTTTGATAGTTGTATTTCTTCTTTCCTGATTCATAGGAACCATCATACTATTAAGTGTGGTCGATGTGATCGAAGTGGGACACCGACGTGATGCTCAACCAAAATAATTATTTCTTAGAATGAAAACAATGAGAGGAAATCTGTACCAGAGTTGCTTTAGTCAGCATTTCTTGTAGCCCAAGTAATGTGTCCGTGTGTGTCTTTGAAATCCAACCGTTGGAAAACGTGTTGGTTTGACATTAATCCATGGAAATTTTGTTCATATCATGTCACATGTTGGCTATAAATGGCCCACCCCCTCCACTTTATGTTGGTGGTTGCTCAGAGTTAGATATGACTGTTGTCATTTTGGAGCAATCAAACTCGGAGATATTGAGAGAGAACTATCCTAATAGGATAAACACAAACACCTAGAGCTAGTGTGTTTGAGCATCACCAAAGTCGTTCTGTTTTAAGAGAATTGAAGACCTGTTACACTTTAAGACTGTGATCTTCCATATGGTTAGGCATCGTGGTCTAGCGCATCCAGGAGTCATTATGGATTGCCGGGTGACCATGGTCTAGAACAATCCTTGAGTCATTATGGATTGTGAGGTGACCAAGTTTGTACGAGTTTCGGAATTCTCTGCTGAAGATTTACCTGAGTGATTGGGCTTGGTTTAAGTGACCTCGGCTCAAAGGGAACATGGTGAAGACAAGGTCTAAGCCTCCCCAACCAAACTTATAGTTGTGACAACAACTGGAACTAGTCTAAGAAATCATGTGTCTTCTTTAAGCTACTAGTGCTATCTTTGATTGTCTTACTTACTCTACTATACTGTGAAGCCATTTCTTGATAATGATACCTCGAAGACATTCACTGAAGACTTTCCTAAACTGCCATTTAGCTTCATACTACATGAGTTTATGTTTCATAAATCTTAGTATGCATGATAGCTATGCTTCATTTATCTGCATGGCTTTGTATAATTCCATGCTATGCGTAGATCCTTGATTGGTATCCCTTTTGCATACTTTGAATAGATTTACTATTTTTAAGCTTTTCATTTAAATCATCTATTCACCCCTCTCTAGTTGATAATTAGTACTTTCAGTTGGTATCACATCATGGGACTCCCTTGTTCTATGTTTTGCTTTAACCACATGGAGTTTTAGCTATGTCTACTACAGGGATAATCAAGGTCTCCGTTCAGTGTCGTGTCTTCTATGGCACAGACTATCCATTATGGAATAAGTTGATGAGTGAATTTATACAAGCATCGAGTGATGAGATAATCGCTTGAAGACAACGAAATGCGAAGACAAATTCTTTTCATAGTTTTATTTCTTCTTTCCTGGGTCATAAGAACTACCATACTATTAAGTGTGGTGAATGTTTCGAATTCAGACACTGACATGATGTTCAACCCAAATAACTATGTCTTCAAATGAAGACAATGAGAGGCAATCTATTCTAGAGTTGGTTGACTCAGCATTGCTTGTAGCCCAAGTAATTTTGTCGTGTGTGTCCTTGAAATCCAATCATTGGAACACGTGTCCGTTGGCCATTGACCCAGGGAAATGTGTTCATATCATATCAGGTTGCTTGTTTGCTATAAATAACCCACCCCTTGCACCATATGTTGGTGGCTTCTAAAAGTTAGAAACGGTTGTTGTCATTTAGGAGGAACCCACCTCTAAGGCATTGAGAGAGAGAACTATCCTACGAGGATAAACCCAAACACCTAGAGCTGGTGTGTTTGAGCATCACGGAAGTCGTTCTATTCTAAGAGAAATGAAGTCTTGTTACACTTGAACACCGTGATCTTCTAGACGGTTTGGCGTCATGGTCTGGCGCATCCAAGAGTCAGTTTGGATTGTCGGGTGACCATGGTCTAGGAGAATCAAAGAGTCATTGTGGATTGTCGGGTGACCAAGTTTGTACGGGTTTGATAAGTCTCCCCTGAAGACATACCTGAGTGATCGGGCGTGGTTTCGTGAACTCGGCTCAAGGGGAACAAGGTGAAGACGAGGTATAAGCTTCCCCAACCAGACGTACAGTTGTGAAACAACTAGAACTGGTCCAACAAATCATGTGTCTTCGTTAAGCTACTAGTTCTATCTTTCACTCTCTTACTTACTATACTATACTCTAAAGCCATTTCTTGATATTCTTAACTCAAAGACATTCACCAAATACATTCCTCAACTGCCATTTAGCTTCATACTACCCGAGTTTATCTTTGATAAATTTTATTATGCATGATGACTATGCTTGATATGTTTGACTGTCTTTGTATTATTCCATGCTATGCTTAGATCCTTGATTGCTATCCCTATCTGATCCTATATCACTTCCGCATAATTTGAATAAATTTAATATTTTGAAGCTTTTCATAAGAATCACCTATTCATCCCTCTCTAGTTGATAGCTAGCACTTTCAATTGTATCACATCAAGGAAGTCCCTTGTTGTGTGTTCTTGTTTAACCACCTAATGTTTTAGCTATGTCGATAGCAGGGATAATCAACGTCTTCGGTCCGTGCCCTGTCTTCGATAGCAAGGACAATCCATTATGGAAGAAGTTGATTTGTAAATTTATACATATGTCGAATGATTATATATGGACTATCACACGAAGGGGTATCTCAGATCTTTGCAAAGAGGCTTCCGATGAAGACATTCGTCTGTACATTCCGTTGGATGCCCGCGCCAAGAATTTCATTTTTTCGCTCCTATCCAAGATGTGGTGCACATATGATGCAGTTTAGTCTCTCCAATGTTCATCTCGGGCAAGAGCTCAGATATCTGCGAAGGAGCCTCAACTCGTCAAGATTCATTCGTCATTGGCTTTAGAAAGCACCTCGATTATGAAAAGGATAACAACATACAAAATGATCCTACGATTTGCCTCATCACTACTAGGGAAAAGCCTACTATTAGCGCTTGATAATCCTATAGTAGTAGCGCTGGGCCGAGCGCTACTGCTATTGCGCTACAACTAATAACTAGTAGTAGAGCTGGTATGGGCAGCGCTATTGGTAAGTATAGATGTAGTAGCCCTTCCCCCTCCAGCGCTACTACTAACTATAGTAGTAGCGTGTGCTCACAGAAAGCGCTGCTACTAAGCTGCGCTACTGGTAAGTATTAACCAGTGCTACTGCTAACTTTTACAGTTTTCGCAGATTTGCACCCTCTACGTATTTGTGATTTATTTATACAGATTCTATACAATAGTTTCATCACATCGTATTAAACATATACTCTTCTCACATATCATAGACATACAATAGTCTTGTCATAATACCATGCATCATCATTATCATTCAATAGAAAATATCATCACATAGTCTCGAAAATAGCGATTCATAAGTGCGATCATGTCATGTCTCGAGTAAGTGCAACTGCATGGTCATGGCACACCCACAAGTTTCATCATCTCTATCTACAACATGATGTAGAACAGAAGAGCGATCAGCATGAAGACGAGCACGACTATGTAGTACCGATGGTGCCGCCCCTGCTCATGCTGGAGTGTCGACCACGTCAAGTCACTAATTTCCGCTTTGGCTCTGGTGTCGAACCCTCTGTGGCTAGCACCCGGGTACCTGTGCACATGGGCCTGAGCGCCTGCACAGTGGTCGTAGACTCGTGTAACCCTCCCAACGTACACGACGTAGTAGCCCTTCGCCATCTATGATCTAGCTAGTACCTGTAACATGAGTTGTTGATATGAACGATAATATGCAACATAATGTACTCCCTCCGTCCGGAAATACTTGTCTTCGAAATGAATAAAATGGTTGTATCTATAACTAATATAAGTCTAGATACATCCATTTTTAGGACAAGTATTTCCGGACGGAGGGAGTACTTAAGAAAACAAAGAGAGACATGATTACCAAAATAAAAGCAACCAATAGTAAACATAAATGACGAAGTTCCTTATACCCAAACTAATTAACTAGAACGATCTACGCTAGTTCAGGACCACGGTTTAGTTCCATCAAATAGTTTCGCCGTGCATAATTTCAAAGTTTTGCCATAGAAAGACATTACTTATAAGGCGCGCTAGTTGATGGCCACGGTTTAGTTAAACGCATTGTCATTGACAATTAGTCGTCCAGGTCGGTGTTCCAATCTTTATAGTCAGGGAGGACGCAACTGAGCTTCGTGAAAGGATTCATGTCCAGACGCTAAGTGCTTAGAAGTGCTCGGACATCAACCCGCGTGATTGGCCCATGGTAGAACATCCCCGTTGGTTCGAGCACTTGCTTCACGATCACTTGGGCTAGTTCACACTATACGTTATAAAACTCAGCTCGGATTCGATGATCCGGTGTCTTTCCAATGCTTGTGGCCCAGCTGAAAATCTCGGCATCTTCGGCAGTAGCTGACATGCGAAGGCGGTGATGATCCGTTCTGTACTCCAGCAGGTGATGCAAGAGGTAGAATCCATCAGCCTGACTCTCGTTCGGTTGCTGGATGCAGCAGAAGTCGGTCTTATGGCCGAAAGCTGGTGCTTTATTCCTGGACCTTTTCACCTTGATATATCCACCAGTCATGTTGAAGGTCCACAGGGCAGAGTCGAGAACATTCTTGACATGCGTGTAATCTTTTTTTCTTTAGGTTCTTCGACGAGTCCAAGTACACATCACTGGAGTATTCCGGGTACTGAATGATGAGGACGGCGTCGTCCCCGCTGCACAAATTAAGTATACCTCAGTTGTGCCACCATGCTTGCAAAGGAATGATTAACATGTTGAAACGATATGCGCGGATGACTTACGAGGGATGATAAGGCAGGAGACTCGCTTCCTTGTCCTTTTCAGCGATCATGAATTCACCGAGGTACTTGCTCGCATACTGATGGTGCTCTTTGCAAACTTCCAAGAAGCTCTCGTGCATATAGTATGGGTCCACGATGCAGATATAAGTGATGCTCTCCCTCCTGATGACGTAGTCGAGATACAGGCAATACATGCGGATGAACTGGAAATCCAGCTTGGTCATGTGGAACATGTTGTAGATGTAGTCAAATTGCAGGATGAACGTATTCGCGGGCCACGTATCAATGTACATCTTCCCAACCGGCACATGAGCAACGTGAAGCGGGTATCCTCGATGGGGCATGGAGTCTCTTTAGATCACTGTTCAGTATGTAATCTAGCGCTTTGGCGGGTAGGACCGGCTCGCCGGCGATGTGGACATGCGGCTTACCTTCGACACGTATTCTGTCTACCACCAGGAGTTTTAGAGGCGGTTGGCTGCTTGAAGCACCTATGGCGCCTTTAGGTCTCTTGGTCAGTCTCCCCCTTTGGTTCTTGGGGGTGGAGGTAGTGAGCCCACCATACATTTCCTAACCACCACCCCAAGCGTCCTCTGGCTAAACAGTGGACGGGCATCGGGGGGTTGCTGGGTAGAGGCGGTATCTGGAGGCGTCTCCTACAAGGATGGCTTGAATAGAGATTTTTTGCATTCCGCCTTAGGACGTTCCGGCTCCGGAAAATCAGGCAGCATCAAGTCATCATCTGCATGGTCATAGCCTGAGTCTTCGGCGTCCTGAGCCATCAATCCATCATAGGCGGTATTGAAATACTGGTTCGGGTCATCATCATTGTCCTCCATGTCATCATCAACATTTGCTTCTTCGACAGCGGGGGCAACATGATCTGGCACTAATGGAGGCTCTCCCTCGCGTCATACGCTACCATCATCCGCCACGACAGGTGCAGGTAATGTGGTAGGTGGGGTGGTGTTCATACCTTCTTGAGAAGTTGGTGTCGGAGTGATGATACTGGGCTCCTCGAGACGAAGAAGAGACTTCGGCCAAGTCAAGAACCAGATCTTGCATGCGCCAATCATCTTAGGGTCTCGTCATCATCGACGAGTATCGGAGGAGGCAAATCCTCGTAGCCCGCTAAGACACTGGCCACGATAACCTTGAAGACGCCATCGGGCATCTGTCGGTTGTGGAACATGCGGTCCTTCGGCTTCACGATGGTTGCCTTTCTCACAGCCACCTCCTGGCCCTTGATGTCGTAGAGTAGGGTGCACGGGGTGTCGCCGGCCTACGAAGCAGACATGTCTGCGACATCAAACATCTGAAAGGCAACTAAAACGGAAGACTATAGACATGCTGGTGTGAAGGGTATGACGCTTAATTACCGTGACGGCGTCGAGCTCAGCCAGCAAGGAAGGCCCGCCGAGCATGCCAAAGAGTGAGGTCGGGCTGCTATGAACAGGAATGGGACCTTTTGCGTTTGCTTGGGTAGGTGCGGGTGTAGTGGTGTTCGCCGAGTTGCTCCCGACAAAGCTGGGAATTGGAAAGTCCTCCGGTCGTGGATTTGGATTGTTCTTCGTGTAATGGAAAATTGCCGGAATCAAGCTGGCCACCGCGTCAGTGACCAACCCACTCACTACCCCGACCAACTCTTCTTTGGTCTCATCTTTGGTCTTATTGACCGCAATCGCGACCTTCTTGTCAATGCTCTCCTGAGTGACGACCAACTGTCTCTTCCTTCTCTCTTCTGGCTCCTCGGGGTAGCACGTCTTCCACGAGGCCCCATCTCCGACACCGTGTGCACATCCATAGGACAGCGGCTTGTCCACCCGGACCTTTTTCAGTATGTTCACGGCTCGTTTGAATGGGGCGTCCCACTTGGGCCTCGCCGACGACTGTGACGACTCGTCGCTTTTGGCTACCTTCTGGTGCTGCTCTTTCTGCCAAAGGAACGTGGATGGTTTACTAATGTGACAAAACTTGCAGTCAAATTGATTGGAAGATAAATAATATGATAATGTGGTAATATAATAATTACCAGAAGTCTCATCAACTCCCTCATGTTCGGGTCCGTGTCAAAGATCTTTGTCTCTTTGTCCCACTTGTACCGGGCCCTGATCCAGTCATGCTCTAGCGGGTCGCTGAACTCCGCCAAGGGGTTTCGGATCCCGAGACTTTCATGTCCGCGTCCTCCTTATCCCATATGTGCCTCTTCCCGTCGTAACCACGGCTTCCGAAGCGGTGGGGAGGCGTGTTTCTGGCCTGGAGCGCCTTCATTTTCTCTTACTTTGCCTTGACTTCTTATTTTTCGCAATTCTCCATGAATTATGCAAAGTCCTCTTCTGTTATTGTCGGATTAACAGCATGAATCTTGGACCACGGTTCATTCTTCCCAACCGCTTTTTGCACCCGAACTTTCCAGGAGAACAAGTCGTTGGTGAACGTCACCATCGCTTCTCGTTTATTTTTGTCATGACGGGATCATCCCACGGCTCTTTATATTTCTCTTCATTCTGGCCGGGGAACATGAACCTATTGTGCAACTTCTTTAAGAGCATGTGCTCCATATGTGGTATCTGCTTCAACCTCTCGTCGTTGATGTTGGCGGTTTCCCTGAGGATGCATCCAAGTTGATTGCCCCAGCACTTGCGCACTTCCTCTGGCGTCGTTGTCTCTAACTGCTTGCGGTGAATCTCCATGACTACAATTTGTCTGATGCAAGCGTGTTTGGTTTTCTTGTCCTCTTCTTCTTCGACGCTTTACCGGCTAAGACATCATCGTTTTCGGTGTCGGGGGCAGTGTCGGTGCCGGTGCGAGTGCTGGTGCCGGTGTCGGGGATGGGACCACTGCTGCCAGCATGCAACCCCAAGGCGTGTTCGTCCACGTAATCGAAATAATGAATTGCTGCTTCCATGGGGTCTGCTGAGGGAGCAGAACTACCCACGACTTTGGCGTTGGTAGACATGTTTCCTATGCAACAATTGTAAATAAAAGATAAAATGAAGAGGAAAGAGGGGCCTATATTTGGTCGGAATGTTGATTCATTCCCCTTCCGGCAAATCTCGGGTACTCCATATATCCTAGTTTCTAGCACAAGTCATGCCGAAAATTTCGGCATGACCTTTGCTAAAAATTGGACATATGGAGCGCCTGAATTTTGTTGGAACGGAAATGAATCAACATTCCGGCAAAACATAGGCCACTCGGACATTCAGAAGGTCATATCACTATCTAGGGTAATATTCTTTAGACATTGAGAAGGACCAAACAAATTCTTATAAAAGGAATTGGCATATAATAAAATGCTTTATCCCCTGCACCAGATTTACATTACTTCCTAATAAAGAAAGGAGTTTCTTCTTTGTTTTCCTACTACTAGCTATTATTTTAGCATAATATCATTTACATTACCCCCTGCCCTTGATACACATTCATTAACACATAATAGCAATGATACAATTCATCAACACATAATACCACTACCCTTGATACAATTCATCAAAACATAATAGCAATGAAAAAAATACATGAAAATAGAAGGGGAGAATCATTCCTTTCTTGTTCGTGGTCGAAGCTTGCAGGGGAGGCGAGCTTGCTGAACAGGGGTTGATGGGCACCGAGCAGGGAGGGTGCGGTCGCCGAGCAGGGGAGGTGGGAGGGAGGGACGGTGTGTGTCGAGCAGGGGAGATGGGAGGGAGGGATGGTGGGCGCTGAACAGGGATGGTGGGTGCCGAGCAGGGGAGGCGGCGGCGCCAGGAGCAGGCAGCGGTGGGAGCGGCGGTGCACCGCAAGATGGATGCGGGAGGGTTTCGTGCGACGCCGCTGGAGGGGTGCGGCGGCGTTTGGAGAGGGGGATCGATTGGAGGGAGTGGAGGGAGAGGGCGGGGGAGTTAGGAAAGTTTGAGCCGGGGTAACTATAGTATTAGCTGTGGCTTTGTACCAGCGCTACCGCTAAGCCATAGTAGTAGCGATGGCTTTGTACCAGCGCTACCGCTAAGTGCCATAGTAGTAGTGCTGGCTTTGTACCAGCGCTACCGATAAGTCCCATAGTAGTAGCGCCGACTTTTTACCAGCGCTACTAGTAAGCCAATTACTTTATTTTCTTTATTACTTTCTTTTATTATTTTTCTTTATTGTTTTATTTTTACTATTTTTCTTTTCATTATTTTTCTTTCCTTTTCTGTTTACTTTTCTTTTCTTTTTATTATTTGTTTTTCTCCCGACGACGACGGCGTCTCCCTCTCCCCCCTATGCGCAAATATCACCGGAACCTTCATGTGGTAACATATCAGTTGACTGATAACCGTTACTTAAGTGCGTACACAAAATATATACAAATATATAAATGTATGTTTCTGATGAGCTGCGTTGACGACGTTTCACATTGAGCTTCTTCTTCCCTTTCTTGTTCGTTTCCGAGTAATTGAGCCCCTCCTCGTGACTTTTCCAGAGCCATGGAGTACGATATTTCCGCCGCCATGTAGTCTTGAATCTTCTTTTCACGTATGTTACATCGTCATCATCATCTTCCCTCATCGGGTTGCCGTATTGGTCGTAGTCTTCCTCGTTGGCGACTCCATCCATTTCGATGATGCTCCTTTTGGATCTCCTCACAACAACACGGCTGGGATTGGCCGGGTCGGTTATGAAGAAGCATTGTGTCAAGTGCTTAGCGTGTACCCATGGCTCATTTTTGGCGATGATGTTAACGTTCATGGGAGTGGTCTTCGTGTCGGGTATAGACATGGTGGTAAAATACTTGTTTTCTCTTACGACGTCCTTGGCACATCTGACACGGAACATCATCGCATCATGCATTCCAGCATAGTCAAGCTTCCACATCTCTTCGACCCTTCCGTAGTATCTTTTAGTTGTGCCGTTGGCGTCGGTCACACATTGAATTGTCACCCCGGAGTCACTGTCCATGTCTTTGGCCTCCGTGTAGAACAAGTACCCATTCATATCGTAGGACTGATAGGTCGCGAGCTTGGGTGCAGGGCCATGTGCTAAGGCATGTATGAGCAATTCGTCCGAACTGCCCTTTTCCGGGGGATTTTCAAGAACTTGCTCTTTGAACCGATGCAAGAAAGTAGCATTGTGCTATACAGTAATTTCGTCGTCCATCTTGAGCATCCCCTTATCACGGTACTTCTTTGCGATGCTTTCTTTGTGTCGTGCCACATAATCATCTACCAGATCTAGGTGTTGTAGCACTACTAAGTTAGCCGTTTTAAAGTCGTTCCGTCGATCCGAGTAGTCCACGTGCAATTCCCTCCAACCGTTGTTGTGACCATCTCCTTCGAGCTTCCCATTGTGCTTCTTAACAGGCAAACCAACAACAGGGTCTCCGACGCTTATATAATTCTCGCAAAAGGAGACGCAGTCATGCATCAGATACCCGTGGATAATGCTCCCTTCGGGACGGGTATTGTTACGTACGAATCCTTTGATGACCCCACTCATCCTCTCGAACGGCATCATGCTGTGAAGGAATGTCAGCCCGATGTCAATGATGTCGTCCATGATGTGGACACACAGATGCACCATGACGTTAAAGAACGCGGGCGATAAATACATCGCAAGCTCACATAGTATGACAATGATCTCTTCCTGTAGCCTTCGGAGATGCTTCACACTTATGGACTTTCAAGAGATAACATCGAAGAATTTGCTGAGACCAGGAAGTTTCTCACAGACGTGCTTTTCCATTATCCCTCTAAAGGCAGCCGGGAGTATTTGCGTCATCATCACGTGACAGTCATGGGACTTCATCCCGCAGGACCTTTTCTTCTTGGGGACTAGATATCTGCTTATCTTCCCACAGTACCCGGAACTGACTTTGATTCCCATAAGGCACTTGATGAATTGATCGATCTCCTTCGGACTTTAGGTGAAGCAAGAAGGGGGGCAATAATTCTCCTCCTTCTTGTTGACTTTTCTGCCCCTTTCCCCCTCCTCTGTCTCCGTCTCCTCAATCAACTTCTTACGGTGGAGGTCTTTCCTGATCTTCAAATCTTGCAAGTCTTTCCTTGCCTTCGGCCCATCCTTGGTCTTCTCCGGCATGTTCATCAGTGTGCCAAGCAAGCTATCGAGGACATTCTTCGTAATATGCATTTGATCAAGGCAATGAGGCGTGTCGTGATTGGGCCAGTACTCCAAGTCCCAGAAAACAGGCCTCATTTTCCATACTTTCAGCAGCGTCTCTCGCGCCTTTTTGATCTTTCCCGTCTTGGGGCATTGTCCCAAGTTTCTCAACAGCACGGCGATTTCGTTGCCACTACATTTACGTGGATGTCCTCGAAGCTCAGCCAACCCATTGAATAGATCTACATGCTTTCTCCACGGGTCATCCTTCTCGAGCCATCTACGATGCCCCATGTACACGATTTTCCCACACCCGCCATCTTTCGTTGAAGTAAGCTGCTGAGACGTTGTATCATCCATGCACCTCGTACATCCATTGTATCAGTGGCACACCTGGCTGCGGTGTACCCATAACCAATATAGTCGTGCACCGTCGTCATCAGCGCGGCTCTCATATGGAAATACTCTCCTTTGCGAGTGTCCCATGTCCATGCTGGTGATTTCCATAACGTGTCTAGCTCCTCTTGCAAAAGCCGCATATACAGTTTAATACTGTTTCCCGGTTGTTTCGGCCCTTGAATCAACATGCACATTTGTATGTACTTTGTCTTCATGCACTTCCATGGGGGAGGTTGTACATCCATACAAACACGGGCCATGTGTTGTGGTTGGTGTTCTAGTGTCCAAACGGATTCATGCCATCGGTACTCGCACCAAGCACGATGTTCCTTGGATCTTCTTTAGCAAATCCATATACGGCATTGAATGCTCTCCACTGGCTACCATCTACGAGGTGTCTCAGCCTCGGATCATCTCCATCGTCGGCCTTCTTCCTCTCCGCGTGCCAGCGCATGAACTTTGCTTCCTTAGGATCTACAAAATACCGCTGCAAACGGGGAGTGATCGGAAAGTACCATACAACTTTCTGATGAGGTTTCGTTCCTTCCTTCTTATATCCAGAAGCATTGCACACTGGACAGTTGGTTTTCTCCGTGTGCCCCCCCCCCCGATAAATGATGCCACCGTTGATGCATGCGTGGTACCTAATGTGCGGCAAATCAAAAGGGCAAACGATTTTCTTGGCCTCCTCGACACTACTAGGACAAAGGTTCCCCGCTGGAAGAACTTTATTATGTAGATACTTCAAATGCTCATCGAGGCTTTTGTCTGTCCATTTGTTTTTGGCCTTCGTCTTTAGAAGTCCGAGCATGAAACTCAAATGGGTCACCTCGGGATAGCAACCGTCATACAATGGAGTCTTCGAGTCCACTTCAAGTTGAGCCAGCTTGGCCTCCTCTCTAGAAGCAACTCTCTCGCTAGTCGTACTCTTGCGAAGGTGGTGTTGAACATGAGGGTCTTGCACGACTGCACTTAGTAGCGTTGAAGACTGCAGTGTGACCACCGCCTCTTCTCCGCCATGTCCGGACTCTTCTTCTCCTTGTACGGAATATTCTCTGCCGCCGTCATTTCCGGACTCTTCCCTACCTCCATGTCCGGCACCATCGTCTTCGTGTCGACCGGTCATCTTTTCGTCTAGCCCCATGTCGTTATTCCCTGCCATTTGGACATCCTTATAATCATCTTCTTCTTCACTTATCCACCTAGTATAGCCATCCATGAAACCATTCATCAGCAGGTGCGCCTTCAACGTGCCACGATCAAAAGGGTCCAAAAGGACTCCTTCCTTGCATCTTGCACACGGACATCTAATCCTAGTCCGATTATTTGCATGCATGTCCATCACCGTGGATTGCATGTACCGCTCCACCTTCCATCCACTCACCTTCATGACCGACTGCACGGTATATAACAAGAAAAAGGGTTATTAAATAAATAATGCATGCTTCAAATTCACATAAAATTTTGCCATGACCTTGCCTAAAAATAGGACATATTGAGTTTGCTCGAAATTCACCGAAACGGGAATAAATCAACATTTCGGCAAAACATAAGAAACTCGAGGGCATGTCACACTTGCACAAATCTGTCCATATATATATATATATATATATATATATCCCAAACACACATATTTTCGTTCACACAAATATTCCCATTCTTCAAATGAACAACTTTTTTTACTCGCCTATATATCTCCCAGCCCGAGAGAGATGATGAGAGAGTGACCGATCGAAAGAGCACGTGTGGATGGCTAAACAGCTAGCTCGGTCTAGTTGTTGGGGAGGAGAGGTGAATCTAGTTATCTAACTAATGGAGAGGGAGTAATGGTGGAGGGGGCATTAATGGGGAGAGGAAGAGAGGTAGCTAGCTAGAACCAAGAGAGATGTGAGAGAGGCCATTTATGAAGGAGAGTTTATGTGGAGGGGGACATTAATGAGGAGAGAAAAGAGGAAGGAGGAAGAGAGAAGAAGAGCAACAATGGTGTGGAGAGTGGAGAGTGGAGAGGGGAAAGGAGGGGGAGGTAGGTCAAAGTGGGGGAGAGGAGGGGAGAGGAGTAGAAAGGTGGCACCAACCGCAACTTCCTGTAGCGCTGCATACCAGAATGCGTTGCTGCTATTATTGTAGTAGTAGCGCTTGTTACACACGCGCGCTAGTACTAATTGGAGCCCGCTAGCAGGAGTGGTGGTGCAAAACAAAGCGCTATCGCTAAAAACCTAGCAGTAGCGCTGGCTTATGGACGACGCTGCTACTACAGCTACCGTCGGTGGCATCGTCTGGTCCCACGTAGCAGTAGTGCTTTCCTAACAAGCAGCGGTACTACGAAGCTCTTAGTAGTAGCGCTCAAGTGGATCAGCGCTAGTGCTAATTAGCAGCAGCGTGTTATTTGTTCCAGCGCTACTACTCAGGTCATGTGTATAGGCTTTTCCCTAGTAGTGCATGGCCAGAGGTTTGAAGGTATCTTCTTGTTCCTCATCATCTTCAAGTGAATATAAATCTGATAGTGATGGTGATGCTGAATGCGAATCCCAAACCAACTATTTTGAACTCATTAAGATTCCTACTAAGCAACGAAATGTTAAGGAAAAATGCAACAAACTCTAGAGAAAAGGGATGACCTGTTACGGAGCGATCGAGATGAGTTTGAACGAAGTTATGGCGGAAGATATGTGTGATCTATGTTCAAGGTTTCAGAATCTCACAACTGATCATGAGAAGCTTTCTTCGTCAGTTGAAAGAGGCTCATGAGGTTCTTCGGAAGGAAATCAACTTATTCCTCACTGAACACATCAGTACCGCTGAGGGTGAATTTGATGATCCATGCTTAAAATGCATTGATTGTGATGCTAATGATTCAATTGTTGACTGTTCTAATGCTTCTGAAGATGCATTATCTTAAATTGTATATGTGCTAATGAGAGGCTGAGGACATTACTTGAATAGGAGTGTACAAAAGTCTCAAGGGACATAAGATCTTGTGTGATGTCCTCAAGAAGACAACCCTAACCAAAAACCCTAGGAAAGAGGGTGTTGGTTTCTAAAGAAAAATCAATGTTGATGGATCTTACTGGGAGCCTGAGCAATACCCCAAAACCACATGGGGTGCTCCAAAGGGACCCTCACTAGAGCCACCCACTTTATCTGGATTTAAGTGTGCTAATCCAATCATTGTTGATGAATCTTTCAATTCTAACTATAAATTGTTCAAATGCAAAAATGGTGAAGTGTTTTCTAGTTTTATTTGCATTAAATGCGGGAATGGTTGATCCATGAAGAGGATCTAAGTTCATAAATGTCTTCTTGAGAAACTTCATGTGAATGTCACGACAACATCGCTCAAGAATAGGACATTCCCGACATGAATGTCTTCGAGAAGACAAAGTTCTTCGTATGACCGCACTAACAACTATGTTTTATAAGGAAT
Organism: Hordeum vulgare subsp. vulgare; assembly: GCF_904849725.1. Lineage (NCBI taxonomy): Eukaryota > Viridiplantae > Streptophyta > Magnoliopsida > Poales > Poaceae > Hordeum > Hordeum vulgare. The sequence goes on from NC_058518.1 coordinate 182,672,450, forward strand.
GCGTGGGGACCCTGACTTACAAGTCGAGATCGCCGAATGGTCATGCTCAGTGATCCCAGAGATCAATGCTCACCGAACACACACATACTGAATATTAAGAGTCTTATATCCTTACATACCGTTTGATACAAAAAATGACCATGATGGTCGAGTCTCACATAGGTAGGGCCTATAAGGTCAATCACACAAATACATCTACTAGCGGGAAACTTGCCAACAAACGGTAACCCATGCCATCAGTCTTCACAAACAGGCATTCTGACTAGGAAGCATCCTAGTTCCCGTGTCCGTCTCCGATAACGAATTCTTCTCCGTACTCCGGTTCCTCCATGTGTGGTCAATAAGATAACCAGTAGCAAGCCAGTGAGTTCTTTCAATGTACTCGCAAACAGCCCATGATGTGGATAATGTAGTTGGTACGATAATAAGTAATATGCAGCCTTTGTGGAATGTAAGTTTTAATTAACAATAAGCATGGTCCATTACTTCTAAGGATATGCATCATAAGCTAGATGGTAATCATAAGGACAGGTTACAGATATCAACATATCTGCTAAGGGCTAAACACTGCGGGTTCACCCGGTATGCCAAGTGACCGAACTTTTAGATAACACTATGAACACACACACACTTGGTTTATGCAGAAATGACTGGACCTAGTTTAAGAAGGTTTACCCAATTGTCCTTGACCTTGGACAGGGCTATTCGAATATTTTTAGACTCTGTAGAGGTTGTATGCTGTACCCACGAGATCCGGGAAACTTCCGTGTCATCCATGACTCGCAGTATATAACATGCCCAAGGTAAGTACCTGACCATTGCCTTTCCCATGATGATACTAGACAAAGAGTCCACAAGATTGGTACCCAGCCCTCAGGATGTACATCTTACGAGCACCAACTCTAGACCGTATCATCCATGCGGGGACCAACGGTGTGCCCGGAAAACGTAAAAATGGCATAGTCGACCTACCTGGTATGACCCCGTCACGAGAGTGACCACATATCACTCCCGCCACTAGTAATATGGATCTTTGCTAGCACCGACCAAAGTAATCAACAAAGCCCCGTCCCATAAAGGGTATCTCGGTCGTACTTGTAAGGTTGGCATGATCGACACATAATAAATCTAATCCCATTTCCAAAACCACTCACACAAAACATTCTCGGTGCACCTCTTCTTTGACAAGTGGTCACCTAACTCAGCATCATCACCTTCACGCATTAGTGGCACCGGACGAGGTTTTCGTAAAACCTTTGATATCAACTTTGTGTCACCATCATCACGCACATGCTCTTCCTATGCGTAGCACTAATGTCTACTTGTCAACACATTATCAACGTGACCCTCATAAATGATAGGGTCATGGTCAATGCAAGTGCTCCAGAGGAGCTATCGGAAACACCATGTTGGGGGTGCACCAATCATCCTTAACTATATGCATCGGAGTAGAGTAACCAATGTGTCATGCATAGAAGTATTTTCTTAAACATGGTCAAAGGGCTGCTTGCCTTGATCAGCTAGGTATCCGGGGTCTTCGGGGTCTTCTGGTCCAAGTCCTTCGTCGAACGCATGATCTATCATCGTAATAATAGTAATAATAATAAGAAGCACATTCCAAACTAGAGCACAAACTCACTTTAAAAATGTTATCATATTCTGAGAAATCTTAACTATAGTTTGAAAAATGTTTGTCTCTGGTTTTGATGTAAAAAGGGTATTTTCAAAACCTAATTAACACGAGCTAAAATATGTAAACTAGGCATTTTCATTAAAGCTATGTATAAAGGTTTTTACAAAAATTAGTACAACAACACTAATAAATTCTACACATTTTTAGAAGAATTGTGGTGGAAAAAATATTTAAATTTGATTAAATATTTAATATTATAGAAAATATTTTAGAACAGGTTTAAAAGGAAAAAAGAAAAAGGGCTCAACCCTGGCCTGGCTTGGCTAGTGGCTGGGCCCGCCCAACGGGCCAACTGGCCAGTTAGCCAGCCAGCAGCCCAGGTGCACGCGCACCATCACGTTTAAACCTGACGCGCGGGCCCGTGCGTTCAGCGGCAGAAAAACTAGCCACCGACAGGTGTGGCATGCCTATTGGGGTCGTATTCCTCCTCTAGACACAGGGGAGGGGAGGCACACTGGCGGTGATTCCGACGCCCTCGTGGCAGGAGATGGCAGGAATGGCACCGTGCCATCGTCGCCTACCTGCTGGTGGTCGAAAGAACGATAAGGAGGTCTTGGGTCACCAGCGATGATGTGGCTGCGGCGGAGCTGATCCGGGTGGTGGTGGACATGGGTGATATGAGCAAGGAAAGGCTCGGGGGAGAGGTGGAGAGGCTTGCTTGGCTCACTACGGCCACGGAGGAGGTGATAGGAGCGCGAGAGCAGACCTGTAGCCCGAGATTGATGGAGCTCCGAAGCGGCGGGGCCTCGGTCAATCTCGAGCACCGGATCTCTATTTTCTCGAATGGAGTGGCTAGGGGCTCGATTGAGGGTATGGAGGAGAGGTGTGAGGTGTTCGAGTTAAGGGGGAGGGCCTGTTTATAGGCCATCAATGGTGCATCGAGCGGGGGAGAGTCGGTGGTTTTACCGCGGCTGCACGAGAGGAAGAGAGATCTTGGTTTCAAAACCGCGGTTTTGCGGACGTGGTTTGGGAATCCACAGACTCAACAAGAGGGAGAGGGGGCTCAGTATGCGTGTGCTACGGGCTGCGCATGGCTAACCGAATTGGGCACGCTTCGGCTGGGTCAGTAGAGAGTTAGAGAAGGGCCCCTAAGGCTGATATGAGTCAGGAGGTTTGCCGGAGATGAGGAGGGACACCGAGGGGAGGTGAGAACTAGCTGGGGCTAGCCTCCTTGCCCTCGGGTGCGCCCTGTAGTGCGCCCAGGGCGCAGATTTGGCATGCCACAACATGATGGTGCGCTCTAGGGTGATTTGGCAGTGTCTAGCGTATCTGGGGGTTGGCTTAGATGCCCTTCAGCTGTTAGGATGCGAGAGACTCATTATTGGTCAATGGGAAGTGCTTTAGGAGATGTCGTCGGCTTTGAATCAGCGACTAAATTGGTGATTTTGGATTACCTTCTTGGAACCAATGAGGGGCCACTCGTCTGCAGTTGAGGAGTGGTGCTGGCAAGCTGAGATAAGAGTTTAATGAGAAGGGAGTGGGTGTAGAGAGTGTTAGGTGCTGATTGACCATTCTCACTGAAGGTGTTTGATATGGGGTTGGGGTAGCTAACCTCCACCAATGATGCCGAAAGATAAAAGGTTTGGTTTTAGGCAAAAGTAGGATGCTCTACCAAATTCGAGCTCCATTGGACAAGTTTGACAGTGTAAACTTGAAAACACCCCCAACTTGGCAGTTCTGACTTGTTAAAGGATAATGTGGGTAAATTAATCCCCACAAATCCAATTCTCTGCAGGGTCATTCGGGGAATTGAGCACTCCTGCAAAGTTTCAGGCCATTTGGACAAACTTTGCTATGTAGAGTTTCTACAACTTACTTCTAGACACGAAAGGTTTTACGGTTATTTGGTGAACCAAACCACCTTGGGATGAGGTGAAACTTGGCATGATCACTGAATATAGCTTGGGAAGCATGCTAGAATTTTCTAAGAATTTATTGAGAATATTTCCTTTGGAAATATTTCAAAAGGTCAAAACAGACAGAATAAATTTTCAAGGATTAGCTCAAATATTTTGAACATAAATAGGGGTTGAAAATCTTATGTATGGAAAATATATGCCCTCTAAGTATCTCCAAATTTTCTCAGATTTTTCTAAGGCAGAAAATAATTTTCCATTCAGAAATATCATTTATGTCCTCAGAAAAGGACATGCAAATAAAATAGAAACATATTTAATAAAATAATTATTTTATGATTTTCGAGAGTTACAATAGTGCTAAAATCATTATACAATCTTTGGGTGAAGGCACCCCCTTGGGATAAGGGACTTGTAGTGCAAACTCCAAAGCAAGGTTTTGAATTAATCAAAATGAGAAAAAGGATCTTTTTAGAAATAACATGCTATAAAAATACTGTTTTTAGAACCACACACTCAAGCATACACACAAACAATGACAATCATGGCACTCATAGCATTTTGAAAAGACTTCAGTTGAAACAAAGTGAAAAGAGGGTGTGACAGACCTATCCCCCTTACAAGAATCTCGTCCCCGAGGTTCCTAAGCTAGGTACCAAAAAGGTACGGAAATTCAGATTGGAAAGAGTCTTGACGCTCCCATGTTGCTTCTTCTTCGGTGTGGTTGCTCCACTGTACCTTCAAGTACTTGATGGTGCAGCTTCTGGTACAACACTTTGCTTTGTCCAAGATACGGATCGGTTTCTCGCGATAAGTGAGGTCAGGTTGAAGGTCGATAGATTGATGGTCGATGTCCTCATAAATATCTGCACAGTTTGGCGCTTGAAGGCACTTCCGAAGTTGGGACACGTGGAAGACCTTGTGCACACTAGAAAGTTCTGGAGGTAGCACCAACTGGTAAGCAACTTCTCCACACCTTGCCATGATCTTAAAAGGTCGAATGAATCTTGGAGCAAGTTTCCCCTTCATGTGGAAATGCTTAGTTCCCTTGAGAGGTGTGATGCGGAGGTACACATGGTCTCCGGGGTTAAACAACACTTCTCCGTGGTGAGAAACCGCATAGCTCTTCTGTTGCGACTTGACAGCTTTCAGGTGTTCCCTGACAAGTTACACTTTGTCTTCAGCTTCACGAAGACCGTCTGGCCCAAAAATCAACCCTTCACCACTTTCGGACTAGTTGAGAGGGGTGCGGCACTTACGTCCATATAGCACTTCGAATGGGGCTATCTCGAGACTTGATTGGTAGGTATTGTTGGATGAGAACTCAGCGAACGGCAGTCGGTCTTCCCATTTGGTACCACGTGCTAAGACAGAAGCGCGACGCATATCCTCAAGTATCTGATTTACTCGCTCCATCTGCTTGCCTGTCTGTGGCTGGAAGGCGGTGCTGAAAGAGAGCTTGGTTCCCAGAGCTTCTTGGAACTTCTTCCAGAATCTTGAGGTGAACTGCGTGCCTTGGTCGGATACAATTTCCTTTGGAACTCCACGGAGGCTCATAATATGCTCAATGTAGAGACTAGCGAGCTTGTCACCACCATAAGTGGTGGTGACAGGAATGAAGTATGAGACCTTGGTCAGGTGATCGACAATGACCCATATGGAGTCATTGCCTCTGATGGACCTAGGTAGACCGGTGACAAAATCCATTCGGGTAGTTGGAGCGGTTGTAACAGCCCAGCAGGTCGTTGGTGCTCAGCCTTGACCCGCTGTCATACGTCGCACTTGGCAATATACGAAGCTATTTCCCTCTTCATGCCATTGCAGTAGAATCTTTCCCTGAGGTGTTGATACATCCTGGTCCCACCGGGGTGAGTTGAGTAGGGTGTGTCATGGGCTTCTTGCAAGATAAAATTCTTGAGTTCAGCCTTGTTGGCTACGCATAAACATTTCTCAAACCACACAATTCCGTGTTAGTCCATTTAGAATTCTGGGGCCTTGCCTCCCTCGATCTTCTTCTTGATGCCTTCAATGCTCTCGTGTCCCTTCTTGGCCTCTTTGATGTCTTTTGCAGAGTGGGTTTGCCTTCGAGGTTAGCTAGGAATCCTGGTTCAACCAGCTCTAACCCAAAGCTCTCCATATCGTCATATAAGGCGGGTAGACTTTGTTGATCAAAGCATTTAAGGTGTAGGCCTTCTATCTAAGGCATCGAACACCACGTTGTCCTTACCGGGGTGATATTGAGCGGTGAGCTCGTAGTCTTTGATGAGTTCCAGCCATCTTCGATGTCTCATATTCAACTCCCTTTGGGCAAAAATATACTTCAGACTCTTGCGGTCGGTGTATATTTCACATCGCTTCCCAATAAGGGTAATGTCGCCACGTCTTGAGGGCATGCACTACTGATGCCAACTCGAGGTCATGAGTGGCGTAGTTTTCCTCAGGCAGGCGGAGTTGCTGTGACAAATAAGCGACGACCATACTGTCTTGCATTAGGATGCCACCGAGCCTGATTCTTGAGGCATCATAGTATACCACAAACTCCTTGTTGATCTCTGGAGTAGCCAGTACTGGGGCGGTGGTCAGTCTCTTCTTCAGTTCTTGGAAGCCTTGTTCGCACTTCAGCGTCCATTCAAACTTTTGCCCTTCTTCAAGAGTTGAATCATCGGTCGGGCGAGGAGGGAGAACCCTTCTACAAAATTGCGGTAGTATCCCACGAGTCCGGGTAAGCTCCTAACTTCCTTCACATCGATTGGTGACTCCAAGTTGATTACCATGGTAATCTTGGAAGGATCGACTGCCAATCCGTCTACCGTCATGGTATGACCCAAGAATCCAACTTCGTGCAACCAGAGTTCACATTTGCTAAACTTGGCATCAAGATGGTGCTCGCAAAGCTTTTACAATACTAGCCTCAAGTGTTGCTCATGTTCTTCTTCGGATTTGGAGAAGATTAGTATGTCATCGATGAAGACGACAACAAAGTTATCGACGTATTCCATGAACACTTTGTTCATGAGGTACATGAAGTATGCTGGGGCATTGGCCAACCCAAACGACATGACCGTGCACTCGTACAGACCGTACCGGGTCACAAATGTCGCCTTAGGTATGTCCTCGGGCCGAATCTTCAGTTGGTAGTACCCAGATCTGAGATCGATCTTGGAAAATACCCTGGCACCATTTAACTGTTCAGATAGGTCTTCAATCTTAGGGAGTGGGTACTTGTTCTTTATCGTGACTTCATTGAGGGAACGGTAATCGACGCAGAGCGTGATAGTCCCATCCTTCTTGGACACGAATTGAACAGGTGATCCCCAAGGTGATGCACTCGGGTGGATGAATCCCTTCCTGAGTTGCTCGTCTAACTGCTTCTTCAACTCTGTCAGTTCTTCGGTTGCCATCCTATAGGTCTTCTTATAGATAGGACTTGATCCGGGCATGAGCTCAATGATGAAATCGATATCTCGGTTAGGAGGCATCCGAGGCAGCTCATTAGGAAAGACGTCCGGGTATTCACATACTACTGGTACTCGATCCAACTCTTTTTCCGAAAGGCAGTTAACGTAAGGGACTTGAGTGGAGGTAGGTTCAGGGACATACTTGACTCTGACCCCCTGGTCGCTTGTCATGGTAATAGCCCTTTTGGTGCAGTCCAGTATGCTTTGGTACCTGGCCAACTAATACATACCCAGTATCACGTCCAACCCTAGCGACTTAAGAACGATGAGATCTGCTATGAAGCTTATCCCATTGATGTTGATCCCAACTCCTCTACATCCTAGGTTTGTTCTTAGCACTGCTCCCGGGGTATGTACTGCCATTTTTCCATTAAGGAGGGTAGGCTTTAATCCACACTTTGCAGCAAACTTTTGGGTGACAAAAGAATGTGAAGCACCACAATCAAACAATACTGTTGCTAGGGTGGAGTTGACAAGGAACATACCCAGAATCTAGTCCGGGTCCTCCTGGGCTTCTTTTGTGGAGATGTGATTCACACGTCCCTTGTTGTGGTATTGCTGGTTGTGGGGATCCCTGTTCCTGATTGATGATCCAAGACCTTGTGCTTGATTAGGCGCATTGGGGCGTAGTGCATCGGGCTTCTTGTTGGGGCATTGCCTGGTGTAGTGCCTAGTCTGTCCACATCAAAAGGAGGTAACATGTCCCGGAATGTTGGGATTGACCCCACTGCTATTGGTCGGATTGATCGTTGGCTAGGGGTTTCCATGCTGCTGGGCTAGTAGTACTAACGGAACGTAGATGCCTTGTACTGCTGCTGCTAATAGCTAGGTCTTGCCGGGGCGGATTGCCACGGACGTGCCTTCTGGTTACTAGAACCTCCGTTGCCCATCATCTTATGCTTGCGGGTGTCATCCATTGCATGACGCTTGTCCTCCAACATGAGGGCCTTGTTCACCAGATCGCAGAAAATCCGGCATTCACAGACAACAAGCTGCTATTGAAGCGACTGCTGAAGACCTTTCATGAATCGTTCCACCTCCGCGGCTTCAGTGTTGACGTTTTCTGGTGCATTTCTTGACACAAGGTTAAACTTCTGCAGGTACTCCTTGATTGTTCCGCTGCCTTGCCTCAGAGCTTAGAATTCCCGCTTCTTAATGGTCGTCATTCCAGGGGGAATGTGAGCGGCGCGGAATCCTTCCTTGAAGACTGTTTAAGTCATACCCTGCCCGTCCTGCATAATTTGGAACCTGTCCCACCAAGCCCTGGTCGTGCCTTCGAGACAATGAGAAGCATAAAGGACTTTCTCATGGTCGTCGGTGAATTTAACCAGTGCGAGGAGGTGTTCAATGGTGCGGATCCAATCATCGGCATCCAAGGGTTAGTTGCCTGTGTGAATATAGGAGGCTTAATCCTCATAAACTCAGACTGAGTGGAGCGACTGTTGCAATTTTTGCTTTGTGGCGGGTTGTTCACTATGACTTGAGCCAACTGCTGGATGGCGGCGTTGTTGGCTTGACGTTCCTCTTGGAGAGCTTGGAGGAACTGAGCTATGGTCATGCTCTCCAGAGGAGGTGGTGTCGGGGGAATGTCGCCTTGCTGCTGCTCGAGGTGATCTCCAGCTTGGGCAGACCGACCGGATCCTTGCTGCTTGCTAGAAGTGCTAGTGCTGGGGTTGCCGAAGGTACTGGTGCTAGTAGAAATCACCATCCTATATGGAGCAGACATGTAAATATTCGAAAGTGGTCGAGGGAAAATCATAAAGGGATGACGCGCCTAGATAAGGGGTTTTTGGTATAGTGCAAGCGTGTCAAACAAAAAGGTTCGAAGAAGCTCATGCAAATACCTTAAATAAAATATGTGATGCAGTAGCTTACATGCTGCCTAAGGCAGAAACGCATCTTGCATCGAAACATAAACAGGAAGCACACAACATTCATGGGTTCTCATTAACCATTACACGGACTCGACTTCGCATGGGAGACTCCTAACTTGTCCTAAGACGTCCCTCTAAGTGACAGATTGCTCGGTCTCGTGTGCAGGTTCTACAGGGTCTTCCTCTTCATCATCGTCAGTGTCTTCTTCCTTTAGGGATGTGGGGGAAGGAAGAGGTCCATCACGACAATGTTTTGTCGGTGAAGCGGTTTGGAACTCAGTGTATTCTTCCGTGGTCACACGACGACTGTGCATAGGATTGGCTGTTGGGTAACGTAGCATAAATTCAAAATTTTCCTACGCATATTCAGATCTTCCTATGGAGAGACCAGCAACGAGAGAGGGGTGAGTGCATCTTCATACCTTTGAAGATCACTAAGAGGAAGCGTTTCTAGAACGCGGTTGATGGAGTCGTACTCGCGGCGATTCAGATCGCGTGTGATTCCGATCTAGTGCCGAACCACGGCACCTCCGCGTTCAACACACGTGCAGCCCGGTGATGTCTCCCGCACCTTGATCCAGCAAGGAGAAGGGAGAGGTTGGGAAAGATCTCCGGCATCACGACGACGTGGTGTCGATGGAGAGACGAGGTCTCCGGGCACGGCTTCGCCAAGCACCGTGGGAGAGGAGGAAGAAGGGGGTAGGGCTGCGCCGAGGGAGAGGGAAAATTGTGTGTAAAATAGCCCCAAAACCCCCACTATATATAGGAGGAGGGGAGGGAGGTGACACCCCTAGGGTTCCCACCCTAGGTGGTGTGGCAGCCCCCCCATATGGGAGGTGCGACGGCCGGGGCAGGGGAAGGGGGTGGCGCACCTCTAGGCGGGCCTTAGGCCCACCAGCGCCTAGGGTTCCCCCCCCCCCTCTCCACCTCATGTGCCTTGGGCCTCCTTGTGGGAGGGCACCAGCCCACTTGGGGCTGGTTTCCCTCCCTCTTTTGGCCCATGCTACCTCTTGGGTCTGGTGGCCCCTCCCGGTGGACCCCCGGGACCATTTCCGGTGGTCGTGGTAGTCCCGGTACATTACCGGTGACGCCCGAAACATTTCCGGTGTCCAAAACCATCCATCCTATATATCAATCTTTACCTCCGGACCATTCCGAAGCTCGTCGTGACGTCCGGGATCTCATTCGGGACTCCGAACAACTTTCGGTAACCTCGTATAACAATTCCCTATAACCCCAGCGTCATCGAACCTTAAGTGTTTAGACCCTACGGGTTTGGGAGACACGCAGACATGACCGAGACACCTCTCCGGCCAATTACCATCAGCGGGGTCTGGATACCCATGGTGGCTCCCACTTGCTCCACGATGATCTCATCGGATGAACCACGATGTCAAGGATTCAATCAATCCCGTATACAATTCCCTTTGTTTGTTGGTATAGAACTTGCCCGAGATTCGATCGTTGGTATACTTATACCTTGTTCAATCTCGTTACCGGTAAGTCTCTTTACTCGTTTCGTAGCACGTCCTCGTGTGACTAACTCCTTAGTCACATTGAGCTCATGATGATGTTCTACCGAGTGGGCCTAGAGATACCTCTCCGTCACGAGGAGTAACAAATCCCGATCTCGATACGTACCAGCCCAACAGACACTTGCAGAGGTACCCGTAGTGCACCTTTATAGTCACTCAGTTACGTTGTGACGTTTGATACACCCAAAGCACTCCTATGGTATCCGGGAGTTGCACAATCTCACGGTCGAAGGAAAAGACACTTGACATTAGAAAACCTTTAGCATACGAACAATACGATCTAGTGCTATGCTTAGGATTAGGTCTTTTCCATCACATCATTCTCCCAATGATGTGATCCCATTATCAATGACATCTAATGTCCATGATCAGGAAACCATGATAATCCATTGATCAACGAGCTAGCCTACTGACACATTGTGATCTGTTTATTCACACATGTATTACTGTTTCCTGTTAATACAATTATAGCATGAAGAATAGACGATTATCATGAACAAGGAAATACGATAATAACCATTTTATTATTGCCTCTAGGGCATATTTCCAACAGTGGCATGGAGCGGTGGTACTCCTCCTCGGAAGGCAATGGTAGATTGCCCTCCGGGTGCTCCTTCCTTCTTGACCTTGCGTGTCTTCATATTTTCCACGCGAAGTAGGTCGTTGACTTGTTGTACTTCTTGGCGAAGTGTCACATATTCCTTGATCAGAAGGTGAGTCAGTGTGTCGGCGGAGAGGCTGTAGTTGGTATAAAACCTGAGTGGTGTCCTGTCTTCCGGGGATGGGATGAGCGTCCAGCCGTCGTCAAGCCCGTCCTTAACAAAAGTCAAGTGATTAGTAGCCGGCTTGTTGTGCATCTCGGGAAGGATATTGTGGACATCCATGAGTGCCTGTGATGCTTCTATCTCCACTTCCAACACCAGAATCTCCATCTGTGGTCCTTCAAAGAACCAACTGGTTGGGGAGTCATTTGCCTTCACTATCACGTCCACGTGATATTCCTTTGTGTCGGCATTGGCCCAGTTCTTGTGGTAAAGAAAAATGGGCGTGCAGCATACTTGACACTTCTCCAGGTTGTCTCCCATAAGTAGAGGAAATCTAGTCTCAGGTACGACGACCATCTACAAGGTTTTCTGAGAGGGTTAGAAATTTGTGGATGGTATGAAATGGTAATAGGGTGTAGATAATCTTAAGTGTAAGGGCTGAGTGTGTTATTCGTCTCTGCTATCGTCCATGCTACCTAAGGCTTCATACAGTCACAATGGCTCTGATACCAGCTATGTGGGGACCCCGACTTACGAGTCGAGATTGCCGAATGATCGTGCTCAGTGATCCCAGAGATCAATGCTCACCGAACACACATATACTGAATACTAAGAGTCTTACATCCTTAGGTACCGTTTGATACAACAAATGACCATCATGGTCGAGTCTCACATACGTAGGGCCTATAAAACCAATCACACCAATACATCTACTAGCGGAAAACTTGGCAGTAAACGGGAACCCATGCCATCAGCTTTCACCAACGAGCATTCTAACTTGGAAGCGTCCTAGTTGGCGTGTCCGTCTCCGATGATGATTTTTTCTCCGGACTCTGGTTCCTCCATGTCTGGTGAATAACATAACCAGTTGCAAGGGAGTGAGTACTTTGATTGTACTCACAAACAGCCCATGATGTGGATAATGTTGTTGGTACAATAATAAGTAATATGCAGCCTTTCCGAAAGCAAGTTTTACTTAAGAATAAGCATGGTCAATTAATTGTAAGGATATGCATCATAAGCTAGATGGTAATCATAAGAGCTGGTTACAGATATGAACATATCTACTGAGGGTTGAACTCTTCGGGTTCACCCGATATGCCAAGTCACCGAACTTGACAATGTCAACTCTTTTAGATAACACTATGAACACACACACACACACACTTGGTTTATGCGGAAATGACTGGACATAGTTTGAGCAGGATTACCCAACTGTCCTTGACCGTGGACACGGCTTTTCGAATAGCTTTACACTCTATAGAGGTTATACGTTGTACCCACGAGATCCCGGAGACTTCCGTGTCATCCATGACTCGTGGTATATAACATAGCCAAGGAATGTACTCGATTATTACCTTTCTCCTGACGATACTAGACAGAGGGTCCACTCGATTGGTACCCAACCCACATGATGTACGTCTTACAAGCACCAACTCTAGACCATATCATCCATGCGGGGACCAACTGTGTGCCGGGAACACGTAAAAATGGCATAGTCGACCTAGCTGGTATGACCCCGTAACGAGAGTGACCACATATCACTCCCGCCACTAGTAATGTGGCTCTTTGCTAGCACCGACCAAAGTAATCAACAAAGCCCTGTCACATAAAGGGGTATCGTGGTCGAACATGTAAGGTGGGACGGTCGACACATCATAAATCTAAACCCATTACCGAAACCACTTACACAAAACATTACGAGTGCACTACTTCTTTCACAAGTGGTCACCTAACTCAGCATCATCACCCTCGAGCATTAGTGGCACCCCACGCGGTTTTCGTAAAACCTTTGATATCAACTTTGTGTCACCATCATCATGCACATGTTCTTCCGATGTGTAGCACTATTGTCTACTTGTCAACATATTATCAGCGTGACCCTCATAAATGATAGGGTCATGCTCAATGCAAGTGCTCCGTAGGAGCTATCGAAAACACCATGTTGGAGGTCCACCGATCATCCTTAACTATATGCATCGGAGTAGTGTAACCAATGTGTCATGCATAGAAGTATTTTCTTCGACATGGTCAAAGGGCTGCTTGCCTTGATCAGCTAGGTATCCAGTGTAATCGGTGTCTTCGGGTCCAAGTCCGTCGTCGAACGCGTGATCTATCGCCGTAATAATAGTAATAATAGTAAGAGGCACATTCAAAAGTAGAGCACAATCTCACTTTAAAAATGTTATCCTATTCTGAGAAATCCTAACTATAGTTTCAAAAATATTTGTCTCTGGTTTTGATGTAAAAAGGGTATTTTTAAAACCTAATTCACACAAGCTAAAATATTTAAACTAGGAATTTTAATTAAAGCTATATATAAAAGTGTTAACAAAAATTAGTACAACATCACTAATAAGTTCTACACATTTTTAGAAGAATTTTGGTGGAAAAATATTTCAATTTGATTAAATATTTAATCTTACAAAAATGATTGAAAAACAGCTTTAAAAGGAAAAAATAAAAAGGGCTCAACCCTGGGCTGGCTCGGACAGTGCCTGGGGCGGCCCAACTAGCCAACCGACCAGTTAGCCAACCAGCAACCCAAGTGCACGTGCGCCGTCAGGTTTAAACCTGATGCGCGTGCCCTTGTGGTCTGCTGCAGACAGAGGAAAGAGGGGGAGATACTTGCCATCGACAGGTGGGGCATGCCTGTCGGGGTCGTCTTCCTCATGTGGACAGAGGGGAGGGGAGGCACGCCGGCGGCGATTCCGACGCCCTAGTGGCTAGGAGATGCTAGGAATTCCACCGTGGCATTGTCGCGTACGTGCTGGTGGTCGTGAACGATGGGGAGGTCCTGGATCACCAGCGATGACATGGCTGCGGCGGAGCTGATCTGGGTCAGGGTGAATATGGGTCCTATGTGTAGGGAAAGCCTCGGGGAAGAGGTGGAGAGGCTTGCTGAGCTCACTACGGTCACGAAGGAGGTGAGAGGAGCGCGAGAGCTGGCGTGTAGCCCGAGATCGAAGGAGCTCCGATGCGACGGGCATCGGTCAAGCTCGAGCACCGGAGCTCTTTTTGCTCAAATGAAGTGGCTAGGGGCTTGATTGAGGGTATAGAGGAGAGGGGTGAGGTGTTGGAGTGAAGGAGGAGGGCTTATTTATAGGCGAGCAATGGTGCACCGAGCGAGGGAGCGCCGGTGGTTTCACCGCGACTGCAAGAGAGGAATAGAGAGCTTGGTTTCGAAACCATGGTTTTGCGGACGTGGTTTGAGACTCCCGAGACTCAACGAGAGGGAGAGGGGGCTTAGTGTGCGCGTGTTGTGGGGCGCGCACAACTGATCGAATCATTCTTGCGCACGCACTCGTTGACTGAGTCAGTAGAGTGGGAGAGAAGGGGCCGTGAGACTACCCTGAGTCAGGAAGTTTGTCGGAGATGCGGAGGGACACTAAGGGGAGGTGAGAACCGGTCGTAGCTGGCCTCCTTTGCCTTGGGTGCACCTTGTAGCGCACCCAGAGTGCAGCTTTGCCATCCCACGGCATGCTGCCATGCTCTGGGGTGCTTTGGCCCTGTCTGGCGTGTGCGGGGGTTGGCTTAGATGCCCTTCAACTGTTAGGAGCCGAGAGACTCATTGTTGGTCAATGGGAAGTGCTTTGGGAGATGCTGTTAGCCTTGAATTAGAGACTAAATTGGTGATTTTGTCTTACCTGCTTGGAACCAAAGAGGGTCCACTCGTCTGCAGTTGAGGAGTAGTGCTGGCAGCCCAAGTTAAGAGTTTAATGAGAAGGGAGTGGGTGTAGAGAGTGTTAGGTGCTTATTGACCATTCTGGCTGAAGGTGTTTGATATGGGTTCGAGTTAGCTAACCTCCACCAATGATGCTGAAAGTTAACAGGTTTGGGTTTTAGGAAAAAGTACGATGCTCTACCAAATTTGAGCTCCATTGGACAAGTTTGATAGTGTAAACTTGAAAACACCGAAAATGGACATATCTGATTTGTTAAAGGAGAATGTGGGTAAATTAATCCCCACAAATCCAATTCTTGGTAGGGTCTCCTCATTTGGAGTATTGAGCACTCATGCAAAGTTTCAAGCCATTTGGACAAACTTTGTTATGTAGAGTTGCTACAACTTGCTTCTGGACCAGAAATGTTTTAAGGTTATTTGGTGAACCAAACCACCTTGGAATGAGGTGAAACTTAGCATGATCACCAAATATAGCTTGGGAAGCATGCTCGAATTTTCTGTGAATTTATTGAGAATAATTCCTTTGGAAATATTTCTAAAGGTCAAAATAGACATAATAAGTTTTCAAGGATTAGCTCAAATATTTTGAACATAAATAGGGGATGAAAATCTTATGTATGGAAAATATATGTCGTCTGGGTATCTCCAAATGTCCTAAGATTTTTCTAAGGCAGAAAATAATTTTTCATTCATAAATATCATTTTTGGCCTCAGAAAAGGACATGCAAATAAAATAGAAAACTATTTTACAAAATAATTATTTTATGATTTTGGAGAGTTATAATAGTGCTAGATGAGTAAACAATCGTTGGGTGAAGGCACCCCCTTGGGATCAGGGACTTGTAGTGCAAAGCCCAAAGCAAGGTTTGGAATTAATCAAAATGAGAAAAAGGATTTATTTGGAAATAACATGTTACAAAAAATATTGTTTTTAGATCCACACACTCAAGCATACACACAAACAATGACAATCATGGCACTCATAGCATTTGCTTAAAAAGTCTTAATAAACTCAAATTTTGAAGAGACTACAGTTGAAACAAAGTGAAAAAAGGGTGTGACAGAATGACCGCAAAAACTCATGAATATGAGTAGTGCAACATGAACCGCTATGTTCATCCAACTAAGAACTTTTCTTCATATTCATTCGAGTATTCTAGCCCTCCTGTGAAACGCTATTAGGGCAAAATTGCCTAAATTCTTTGATGTCGCTTTACATATCTTTGCTTCTAATCCACCCCTCAAGATGTGGGTGGTTAAGAAGAACTAACATCTTCATGCAGCATTGGGTCTCTAGAAGGGTTGAATCTTATATAGAATACTATCTCTAGAGACCCAAAATCATTCTTGTCTGGATGCAAGAAAACGAATGAAAATCGTGTTACCATTTATATCGTCTAGTACTACTGTTACTTACAGTACAATAGCTTCATCAATGCATGATGTTGTTGCATGCCATGGTGAATAGCAATAATTCTGAATGCAGGAAGACAAATCCAGTCCAACTGAAAGGATCATGGATAGTGGATATACTCATCAAATTACTGGTGATCGAAGCCTATTGATGGATTCAACTATTCAACCTCTAACCAATGTCTCATTGTCTTTGCGGACAAAAGCAACAACAATGTACTCAGCCTAGGTAGAGTTGCCATCACAAGCGATATGCATATTGAAAATGTTATGCTTGTCGAATCCCTTAGTTACCACTTAATGTGTGTCCCGATGCTTTGTGATCTTGACATTCTTGTAATTTTTGGCAAATTCTAATGCATTGTACTAATGGATTCTGACAAAACCAAAGTCTTTTGGGGTTTTCAAAGAATTTATTTATACATGGTAGACTTCTATGCAGGACCACAGGTTGCCACATGTCTTCTAGTAAAAGCTTAAGAATTTTGGCTATGGCATCGAAGGCTAGGTCATGCAGGTATGAGGAACTTGCATACCCTTGCCAAGAAGAATCACATCATAGGCCTTGAAGGAGTCAAGTTCAAGAAGGATCACCTTGGTGGACGATGTGAAGCCGGGAATATGACTAGGGCGAAACACCTCTCGAAGACTATCATAATAACTTCGAGTCCCTTCGAGCTGCTCCACCTGCACTTATTCGGCCCTACTCACTACTCCGCTTTCTCTACCACTTCAAATCTATATGGATCCGTAATCGTTGATCATTATTGTAGATATACCTGGGTGCACATCTTACTTTATAAGACGAAGTGCAGGATGTCTTGAGGAGCTTTGGAAACAAGTACATGACCAACTACAACGTCAAGATCAAGCATATTTAGAGTGACAATGGCACGGAGTTCAAGAACATGGGTCTGGATACCTTTATTGGATCCCTTCGTGCCAGTCATGATTTCTCTGCTCCATACACACCACAGAAGAACGTCGTTGTGGAGCGCAAGAATAGAACGCTCATAGAGATGGCTCACACTAAGCTTGATGAGTACAAGACACTACGAAATTACTAGCCTGAAGTCATTGACACTTCATGCCACATCATCAACAGGGTATATCTTCACAAGTTCCTCAAGAAAACCTCATACAAGCTACTTGTCGGTAAGAAATCCAATGTAAGTTATTTCAAAGTTTTCGGTGCAAAATGTTGGATTAGAGATCTACACCACACTTCAAAATTTTCACCAAAAGCACATGAGGGTTTCATGTTTGGTTATGGAAAAGATTCCCACACATACAAAGTCTTCAACATTTTTCACAATAAAATTGCTGAGTGTGTAGATGCGCGGTTCAATGAAACTAATGGATCCCAAATAGAGCACCTTTAAACTGTGCTAGATGAACTTCCACCTCATGAAGCTATTAGGCTGATGGGCACTGGTGAGATCATACGTGAGGAACTAGACGATGAGGAAGTCATCATTCCTCCACTTGCCCATCATGAAGACAATGATGCTCATGAAGATAATACTAGTGATGAAGGCAATGCTCAGTAGGAGGACCAAGGTATTTGATCTGCTCATCTAGGAGTTGCAAATGGAGTTCAAATCGAGAAGATGTTGGAAACCATCAATGCATGAGGTCCTCTTACTCGCTCAAGAAATAACTAATTGGCTATCTTTTATGGGAACTTTGCTTTTGTGGCAATCTCAGAGCCGACCAAACTAGATGAAGCTTTCATGTAATTGGAATGCATTCAAGCCATGCAAGAAGAAATTCATCAATTCAAGCTCAACAACATATGGGAGCTAGTCAAGCATCCTCATCCACGCAAGCACAATATCATCAGTACAAAGTGGATCTACCACAACAAGAAATATGAATATGGCCAAGTTGTCAGAAACAAGGCTCGAGTTGTCGCTAAAGGCAACACATAGGTTCAGGGCATTGATTTCGATGAAACATTTACACCTATTGCTAGACTTGAAGCCATGCGCATACTGCTTGCTTGTGCTGACCAGCATGATATATGCTTATAACAAATGGATGTCAAAAGTGCAATCCTCAATGGTAAGATTGAGTAACAAGCATATGTTGCTTAACCACTAGGGTTCGAACATCCAAAACATGTTGACATGGTCTACCGGCTCAACAAGGCATTGTATGGCCTCAAACAAGCACCAACGGCTTTGTATGACACTCTCAAAGAACTTCTCAAGGAGAAAGGCTTAAAAAGTGGTTCACTTGATCCTACTCTTTTCACTAAACAAGCACCAACGGCTTTGTACTAATAATCGATATAGTGATGATTTTAGCTTCATGATGCAAGAGAAATATCAGATGTCTATGATGGGAGAGCTGAAGTTGGTTCTAGGGCTTCAATTCGTCAGCAACCAAATTACATCTTCATATCTCGACAGAAGTACCTCAAAGATTGCCTCAAGAAATTTTGTATGTAAGACTAGAAGGGATACAAAACGTCAGTGCCAATAAATGGCCACCTCTGTACTGACAAAAATGGTAAAGATTTCGATCAGAAGGTATACCGCTCCATGATTGGCTCTTTACTGTACCTATGTGCATCTATGCCAGACATAATGCTTACCATTTGCATGTGTGCCCGATTCCATGGAGCACCAAAGGAATCACATCACCTGGTTGTGAAGCGAATACTTCAATATTTTTCTCACACCCCAACGCTAGGATTATGGTATCCGAGGGCTCGAAGTTTGATCACATTGGCTATTCAGATTCATATTTTTCTTGTAAAAGAGTTGATTGCAAGTCTACATAAAGCACATGACACTATCTCGGTCGATCCTTGTATGTTGGTCTTCAAAGAAAAATAACTGCATCTCACTCTCCACTGCTGAAGCCGAATACATTGTTTAAGGCGCCTGCTATACATAGCTTCTCTTGATGAAGCAAACTCTCAAGGACTATGGTATCAACATGGAAACAGTACAACTCTACTTCAACAATGAGAGTGCAACAAAGATCTTCCACAACCCAGTACGTAACTCGAAGACAAAGCACAATCAGATAAGACATCGTTTCCTTCGTGATCACGTGTTCAAAGGAAACATCATGATCGAGCATGTGAAGACAAAAGATCAATTGGCTGATATCTTCACGAAGCCTTTGGATGATAAGAGGATATCCAAGTTGCAGTGTGAGCTAATATCTTAGAATCCTCAAATGTCCATTGAATGGACACACATCCTAACACGAATGCACTATTGACGACTTTGATGCACAACACATGAAGTTACATATATCATCAACACATGAAAATATACACTCTAAGTGTGCATACACTAATGAAGCATCTCAGTTCAGAGTGCCAAGATAATTGTGCAACGTGTCTGGGTTAAGCATTCTTATACGATGGGCAATGCCACCAAAATCTCCTGAAGACTTTAATTTTATATTTGCACTTTTGTATATGTCTTCGTGAGATTGAGTTTTCTTCAAAATTTATGGTTGTCTTTGAACCTGAACATTTGTCATTTCAATACACTATACGTAACACTATGGAGTTCAGTCCTCTACAACATCTTTCCTATATCTATAGCTTCCAATTTTATCAAGGCAAATGTGATCGGGTCTGTGGGGACCCCGACTCATAAGTCGTGATCACGTAATGCACGTGCACAGTGATCCCTAAGATCAATGCTCATTAAACACACATAAGCTGAATAATAAGAGTCTTACATCCATACATATCGTGTGGTAGAAAAAATATCATTAAGGTCAAGTATTACATATATAGCGCCTTAGAGGCCAAACAACAAACTCAACTAGCAATGGAAATCTTGAATGAGAGCGTGAACCCATGCCATCTGCCTTAAACCTGAAGGCATTTCGACTCGGAAGCGTCCTAGTTCGCATGATCGTCACCAAAGAACTATTCATCATACTCATGTTCTTCCATGCGTGGCCAATTAAACAACCAGTGGCAATCCGATGAGTACTTGCAAGCAACACATGTTTTGGAAAAAGGTAATTACAATGCATGATATAGCAGTAAAAGGTAATTTACAGAAAGCTAAATTTTAGGTGCAATGACATGATCAATAACTTACGAAGACATGTATCATGAAGTAAATGATATCCATATGAACAAGCTACATATATCAATATAAGTAGGCATTTGGACATCCGATGTTCTACCATGTTAAGTCATCTGATTTAGCTCAAGTCTCATCTTCCTCACACACACACAAATTTTTTTAACAATGGACGTAGCCCAAGAGCGGTTATCCAAGTTTCCTTCGCCATGGACACGAATGTTCGGATAGTTTTACACTCTACAGAGGTTGCACACTTTACCCAAAAGACTCAGGAAACTGTCATGTCAATCCATGACTCGCGGTACTTTTCATACACGAGGTAAGTACATGAACAATGCCTTTCCCTTGACGATACTAACCAACAGTTTACTCTTGCTGTCATCCCTTGTGATGTACATCACAAGTATCATCCATGTGGGCTCCCAATGGTGTGCCTGGTGTCTGTAAAAACAACTCATGGTCGTCCTTTCCAGCATGACCCCGTATCGAGAGTGACCACGTCACTCATTCCACTAGTATTGCAGGCTCTCAGCTAGTACCGACCACAATAATCAACAGAGCCCCGTCGCTTAAGGTGTATCGTGGTCATACATGTTAGGTTGGTGTGACGGTCACAACTTAAACCAATCCATTTTTGAAACACGGTCTCACTTCCCACGGTACACCACTTCTTTCTTGAGTAGTTACCTACATCAACACGATCTCCCTCGGACACTAACGGCACCCGACGGAGTTTCTGAAAAGTCATTGAATCATTTCCCTTCCAACACCATGAATATTTCCCATGCCATTTCTGTAGCAACTATTTTAGCATCCTATCTACTTCCCACCTGCAAAAACTTCATAGGAATTTAGGGTCATGCTTAGTGCAAGTATCAACAAGGAGTTATCGGAGACAACCGACCAAGGTGGTCACTGATTCAATCGTGATTCAAATGCGACGAAGTAAAATGCCATATGCCATGCATAAAAATGGTTTCATGTCATGGTCAAGGAATTGTTTTCCTAGCTCAACAAAGTCTCCAGGGCCTTCAAAGACTTTGGGTCCATCTCCTTCGTCAACAACGCAATCTATTGTTCTGATAACAAGAAGCAAAAATAAGACCACAACAAAAATGGGGAAAATACAACTCTTAGAAAGATGTCTAGTTAATTTTGTAAAATACTAGGCTGAATATTAGTGTTGTAAAAATTATAGCCTCTTGTTTTGAAGTGCAAAAAGTGGTGAAATGCATTTTAACAAAGAGCTAAAATATTTCAAACAAGGTATTAAAATAATACAGTGTATAAAACCTTTTCCAAAAATTGGACAAGTGGCATTACCAAATAGGGGTATTTTTACAAGATTTTACAAATTGGAATTATTGTATTTGGACATTTATTTTAAGCTGTGGAATTTTTGGAGAGAATATCAAAAATGAAAAATAAAAAGGGCTATTCTGCACCTCGGCCAGAACCACCTATCGAGCCAGGCTCACCTAGCTAAGCCGTCGCATGTGAACCACCGGGCGCGCTTCATCAGGTTTCAAACCTGACAGCGGGGGCCCTGCGACAGATAGACAAAGAAATGTTGGAAGGGGCGAGAGGCCAACTAATGATCCCCTTCTATCAGGGTCGTCATCAACCCCTAACCAGGGGATGGCGGAGATCATCTTCATCGTCTGGGTGCCACGGTGAGGCGAGTATAGGACAAGGACAACTTCAGAAGGCTGTCGCCGTTGCGGGGCGAGTCGATGGAGTAGTCGCGGTGGTCGGAGTCACCGGTAACAAATATGCCGTGGTGAAGGAATTTCAGGCGAGCTCCAAGCCCACGTTTCCTGAAGAAAATCGCAAGGGTGGAAGGGGGTCAAATCAGGGCGACGAGGTAGCGCCACAAGGAAGAGAAATGGGGCAGGAGGAACTCCCTACATTGAGATCGCCGGAGACCCAAGGTGGAAGAGATCTCGTTTGATTCGAGCGTAGCAGGCTTAGGAGGAGACTTGGGTGGTCAAGGGCTAGTTCAGAGGTGAGAGGGAGGATCCATAGGGGAGAGAGAACTCGGGGAGGGCTTTATATAGCCATAAGCCAGTGCACCACGGAGTTGTCGTCGAAGTTGGCTGTAGAGGCGGTGGGAGCCACGGGAGGGCTTGGCTTTTTTGACGGGGTGCTCGTTGGTGTGGTATACTGCCAGGGGGAGAAAGATGGGAATCGGGGGTGCACCTGCGTGCGAGCCCATGTATTGGTCGAGCGGGGCGGTTGCAGGCGCACGCTGTAGAGGTCGTCAAAGAGAGAGTGGAGAGGGCACCGACACACTAGCGTGTTGAGGATGCTAAGGTGCCTCGACTGGCACGAGGGAAGAGCTCGAGTTGGCTAGGGTATGGTAAGGGCGCGAAGTCAGCTGTTGGCTATCGTGCAGCACACTCCAGAGCGTGCTTTTGGCTGGCATGATGACTCCTTTGGCGCACTCTCGCGCGACCAGTAGTGTACACGAGCTGCGCATTGTTTAAATAATTAGGGAAGGGGGCATGAGATGCCCTGGAACTTGCCAGGAGAGAGGAAAAGCTGAGAGGGGGATGATTCCTTGCTGTCCAGGGGGTGCAACTGGGTGTTTCACCCCTGCAATCATGGAGCTAGACGTTGGGTTTGCGACTGGAGAAGATGTGGGTATTATAGAGTATGTGGCAAAAGTTTGGGGGCAAGGAGAATAAGATTGGAGATTAAAACAATAGTTTTTAGATTCTCCTAGAAGGTGTTTGGTGGAGTTTTGAGAAAAATAACTTTCCCCAGTTACTGTGGGATTTAACAGGATCAAATTTTGGGAAAAAAGATGGATCACAAGGTTTGATCTCTTTTGAGAAAAGTTGACAATGCAAACATACAAGACCATATAAATCAACAGAATCATGTTTGTGTAGATCTAGCTAAGCAAATCTATTCCTCGAAATGCACAACTTGGTGTAGCATCATTATTTGGGAACTAGATCACTACTGCAAAGTTTGAGAGTAATTGGAGCAACTAGGCAATGTAGATTTTCTCAAATTTGGTTTTGGACATAGAGGGTTTTGGAATATTCTATTGGACCAAATCAACTTGGATTAAGATGAAACTTGGCAAGATCATCACATATTTCATGTGTGACTTGCTAGAATTTTCCTGGAATTATTCGAGAATATTTCCTATGAAAAAATTTCAAAAGTTCAAATAGACTAAAAGGGTTTTGAGGGGTTTGGCCAAATAGTTTGAACATGACCATGTGTTGAAACTCTTATATATGGAACATATATGTCCACTGAGTTTCCCTAGATTTTCTAAAATATTTTTGAATGAAGAAAATATTTTTCCTCTATAAAAGACCATTTTTGGCCTCAGAATAAATATTAAACTAAAATAGGAAGTAACTTCAAAATAATAATTTTGTGGTTTCTCGAAGCCTTTTGGATAATAGGATCCAAGTAAAATCCTTGGGGCAAAGCATCTACCCTAATTTGAGGACGTGTAGTGCAAGCCTCGGTTTAGGGGATTTTGGAAACTTAATTTAAAGAAAAGCTTTTTGGTGAAAACAATATTTAATAAAATTAGTTTTTGGTCGTGTACACATGGTATGGCCATTGGGCAAGGATTTGGAGCAAGAATATGAGTTTTGAGAGAAGGGAAAATTTTGTGAATAAAAACCCAAATAGGAAAACAACATATAGAAACCAATTCAATCATCACACGCACAGAAAAAGTTTTAATTGCTTCTAAATTTTATAAAATTATAGTGTGGAAAAGTGGTACAAATACGGGGTGTGACATACCTACCCTCTTAGAAGAATGTTCTCCCCGAGATTCCTAGGCTAAGTGATAAAGAGATAAAGGAACTCAGATCTAATGTAGTCTTCATGCTTCCAGGTTGCTTTAGCTTCCCTTTGGTTGCTCCATTGGACTTTTAAGTACATGATGGTGTGGCTTCGAGTGCAACACTTGGCTTCATCTAGGATGCGTACTGGTACCTCACGATAAGTGAGGTCTGGCTGAAGGTCGATAGCTTGATATGCGATATCCTTCTAGAGATCTAGACGGTTGGGAACTTGGAGGCACTTTTGGAGTTGTGACACGTGGAAAACATTGTGTACATCAGAATGCTCGACACGTAGCTGTAGCTAGTAGGAAAATTCTCCTCTCCTATCAGTGATCTTGAATGGGCCTATGTAACTTGCTGCGAGCTTTCTCTTGACGTGGAAGCGCTTGGTTCCCTTGAGAGGTGTGACTCGAAAATAGACATAGTCTCCAACACGGAAACTCATGTCTCGGTCGCAAGTGTTGGCGTAGTTCTTCTGTCTTGACTTGGAAGTCTCGAGACGTTCTCTAACGAGTTGAACCTGCTCTTTGTAACACCCCAAACTTTTCGTCATGATTTTTATTTATTTATAATTGGCAATGGTAATTTAAAATTTGTTTTTAGGTTTTCTGCTGTTTTCAAACCCCTTCCTTGTTTTATTTTGTAAAAAGATTTCTTTCTTAAGTAGTAGTTTTTGAAAGATACTATTTGACTTGAGTGTTACCTCAAATATTTTTTCAATTATTTCCAAATCAAATGAAGGAATTTTATAATTATTTTCTTTAGGGTTCATTTATTCAAAAAACTTACTTCTAAGGCCTCATTTGATCTACAACCATTCGATAATTTCTTTTAGAAATTCCACAAAAACTTGGAAATGACCTAGTATATTTATGAATCAATTTTGTGAAATAATCTAGCAAAGTGTTTTGTAATAAGTGAGCACATTGGATTCTTTTAATTTCTGATCGAACTTGATATTTGTACCACAAACCCTAGTTAAAAAATTTCAAAAATTCTACAAAACTTTGGAGTTGTCAAGGAGTTTATATAAATCAGTTTTATGCAAAATCCCCACTTTGTGCTTTGAAAATTTTGAGCACCACTTCATGTTTTCTGTTCTAGACCAGATTTGCAATTTGCACCGCAACCATATTATTTTCTGACCCAAAGCTATTGAAAATTTTACTCCTTGTGGAGAACCCTGCAAAACCCATAAGTCCAAGAGATCAACCACCTTTGGATTTATTATTCTCATGATTGAACCTTCCTAGGATACTGGTCAGGACAATATTTTTTCAAATTATTGCACTAAAAAGTTTATGCTTTCTGAAAGCTAACATTACCATCATTGTTAGTGTCCAGAGACACCTTGAACTGGAAAGTTTGGTAGCCAGCTGAGCCACCTAGATGCCATTGGCATTCTATCAAACACCCTGAGTGCATGGACGGTAATGACCTAGTGCAAACCGTGCATTATGGATTTATCCCAGTGCTCAAACCAGCATGTCTAGCAAGGCCCTGGTAACCAGCCTAGCCACCCTGTTAACTTTCAGCTCAACCCAAGCCCTCCAGGACCCCTTGGCATTCTGCCGAGCACATGGCGGGCATGCCCACAGCACGCCAGAGCATGCATTTTGCACGTGTTGTGTAGTAGATACCGCGCCTACCTGCCATGTTTCCAGTGTCACCCGTGTAGTGGCAGCCTGCAGCTCCTCATTCCTGACACTGCTGCCGCTTGTTGCACCTCCTGCAATCGTGCTGGCTATCGTTTGTAGCAATGGCTGCCGCGGCGAGTACACCATCGCCCGAGCCACCCCTGCTCGCCAGATCACCCCCTGCGATCGAAGTTTTCGCGTCAGCTAGCCAAGACCACCAGCAGTACCCCGCTTGACTCACCCCAGCGTCGCCTCGTGTCCCTGCAGCTCCAGAGGCGGTCGGCCGGCGATCTTATCGCCATCGCCTCGGACCGACCTCGAGGCCCTATAAGTAGACGCACCCTGAGAACTTCGAGCAATCACAGCCATCCCTCGCAGTCATAGATAGCTTCATCTTGTCCCAATTTAGTCTGAGGCCTTCCGCTTCCCCACCGCCGACAGGTTCGGCCTCCGCCATCCTCGACTAAATTAAAGCGAACCAGACCCCTCTCTGTTAGAACCCTCATGACCCACTGAACCCATTTTCCCCTCAAGTTTGGCCGGGGAGCCGTAGGGAGCGAAGCCCTGTTAGAAGCTTGGTCCGCCATTGCGAAGGCCCTGCTCAACATGAAGCCCTCCGACCATGGATTTCCCCTCCATGCGATGCAGGTAGTTCCCATGAGCATGTTGGTAGCTGGAGTGTGCCGTTTGGTGCCGTGTGCTACCGGGAGTAGCCGTCAGAGTCCACTGATGTTTCTACCCAGGCGCGCGGGAAGTGAGGGATGAACCCGACGAGTGGGACCCCCTGTCAGTGAGTCAGCCTCTTCCCTCGATCACGTCTCGGAGCCGGTGTGTCACCCTCTCGAGGAGGCGTAGTCGATGTGGTACGCTTTCAAACTTAAGAGGCGCCCCTCTCCCGAACCATTTTCTTTTGCTGATTTGTTTTTAAACAAAACTTTGACTGGCTCTACTTTCCAAAATAATAGACCAAATGAGTTGATTCTTTATCTCAACTCTTTCAAATTTCATCTAGTTTATTTTAGTATTTATTTGAAAATTTTCAAAAAGTACTTTCTGTACTGTTTTTAAATTGTGTGTTAATTAGAATATTTTTCAAACTAGGCTATGGAGAGAGGAGAAAAAACTTTGAAAGATTTGGAGTGCAACCTACCTCTATACACTTAGAAGGAAAGCATTGTGAACCTATATATATCTTGATTATGCGTGGGTTTCTTGATGAGAATAACATTACGGTTAGGTGAAACTAGTGGTGTTATTTCATGTTACAATCATGCACGTGGCTTCATGGTTTGAATGTACAATTGTTGCATGATGGAGATGCATGGGGCATCAGTGTAACGCCCAAGATGCGATCCTATCCTTATTTTGGCGCGAGGGCCTCGACGGGGATAGAAGCGCATCTCGTCGTTTCGCAAGAATGGATATCTTTACAAGTACATGTACTGAAGAGAAGAGTATATGGAATTGGCTAACACTCGCCACCGGCTACATCAAAGTCATATCAGTACAATACATAAATATCACGAGCAAGAACAGGGTCCGACTACGGACGAAAACAAACGAGAAAAGAACGACGTCCATTTTTGCTATCCCAGGTTGCCGGCCTAGAACCCATCCTAGATTGATGAAGAAGAAGAACAAACTCCAAATGAACAATCAATGCGCTCGCGTCAAGTAACCCTTTACCTGTACCTGAAACTGGTGTTGTTGAAATCTGTGAGCCACACGGGACTCAACACTCTCATTTCCAAAGGTATCAAGACTAGCAAGGCTTAATTGGTGAAGTATGGTTAAGTGGTGAGGCTGCAGCAAGCGACTAAGCATATATTTAGTGGCTAACTTACGAGTACAAGAATAAGAGGGGGAATGATCTACGCATAACGGACGTGAACTACTAATGATCAAATGAATGATCCTAAACACCTACTTACGTCAAACATAACCCCACCGTGTCCTCGATCGAAGAAGGAACTCACGAAAGAGGCAGTCACGGTTACGCACTCACTTGGCATATTTTAATTAAATTAACTTCAAGCTTTCTAAAACCGGATGTTAAACAAAGTTTACACGTTGCCACATAACCGCGGGCACGGCTTTCCGAAAGATTTAACCCTGCAGGGGTGCTCCAACTAGTCCATCACAAACTACCACACGCTGCGACGGAATGACCTCGATCAGGGATAACCCGAGATCTCCTCGGGTTCCTACTGGAAAACCTCAACCTCAAGATTACCCAAAGAATCCTCGTAATCTCTCGCACAAGATGCTCGATAAAGGCAAAACAAGTCCAGCAAGGCCGCCCGGTGTGTCGACGATCCCGATAGGAGCCGCGTATCTCGTTCTCAGGACACGAAGGATAAGCGATGGTTACCATGACAAACGCCCAGTGCCCCGGGTAACATTAATAAGCTGCTCTGTTTTGGACCAACACCATTAG
This sequence comes from Hordeum vulgare subsp. vulgare, assembly GCF_904849725.1. NCBI lineage: Eukaryota > Viridiplantae > Streptophyta > Magnoliopsida > Poales > Poaceae > Hordeum > Hordeum vulgare. The sequence goes on from NC_058518.1 coordinate 182,700,690, forward strand.
CACTCGCCCTCCCTGTATTATGTAGAATTACTCCTCGGGTTCATGATGCCCTATGTTTTTCAGTATTAATAGAATTATTATGTTGGAAAATATAGTACCAATGTGGGCCTTGCCAGACGAGCTTTATCCTAAAACGAGTATCTAGGGGGTCCCCATAACAACCCAAGCATGTTAGGAGCGCTCATTTATGGAACATAACACCGGTAGCCGAAACTAAAGGGGCAAAGGTGGAACAAAACAACAGGCTAGAAAGGCCGAGCCTTCCACCTTTTACCAAGTATATAGGTGCATTAAATTAAATAGAAATTATATGGTGATATAACAAGGAACCCATGTTAACACATGGAAGCAATTGCACCTGCAACTAGCAATGCTAACAATTGGTTGAGCAAGCGGTAACACGGCCAATCAGTGGTTTGCTAGGTTGTGAACAGGTTGAAGGTTTTCATGGCAATCTTGGGAGGCTGATATTTAACATGTAGTAGGAAGTGAGACATAGAGATAGAAACGAAACAACTAGCATGGCAATGACAGTAATGGTATCTGGGGAAATGGCCATCTTTCCTTGGATCCCTCTTGGAAGAAGAACGACTCCGTGAAGCAGACGAACCGATGTAGTCGAACAGGTCGTCACTCTCCGACACGCTTGCGGAACTCTATCGAGACGAAGGAAAGCGGAAACAAGAATCAACACACGATATTCAACACACGATGCACAACACATATGATGCATCAACGGTATCAATTATGCACGTATGACATGGCAATTCACACAATCAAACTCTACACATTAAGTAAAGTTCAATATGCAACAAGTTGCATATTGACGAAACTCCACATATGGATTATTTAGTTCTATCCCGATTAAGTACACGGCAATATTAAATTTGGTTAAACATGGCAAGAGGTGAAGTGTAATTAATCTACCTATCGACGCGTTTTAAATGAGGTCGGAAACTACATATAGCATCTCCGAACTGGCCTCATATGTTAATTTATAATTCTGTACAGACCTGAACTAACATGTTTTAATATTTGTTAAACATCAAAATAAATAGGTTCACGTGATTCTACGCGTCGTTCCAATCAGTTTCCACATAGAGGACATCTCCAACGGAGCTACGGTTCAAAAGATACAAACACCGCAAGATATGATGGCATGAGTGCAATATGTATGCAATGACAGTCAAAAGCATTGCAAAACATACACCCAACAAGATAATATGAACCTACACAAGATTCTAAACAAGTTTCATATAGGACACGATCAAAACGGAGCAACGGTTCAACAAATACAAGCTTCACAACAAATAGTGATAATTTGCCAAAAATAGCAACATGGCATTTTCTACACCCTAAAACAACAAGCTACATAAATCTAAAATGCTCAAACAAGGCATGAGACAGAAGTAGTCAAAATGCACTACAACATCATACTAATAACATCTAGCATGGCAACATGGATCACTAGGAAGAGAACTCACAAAATGGCATCTCACACACAGTTTCAGACTTAGTGAGAATATCAGTTTGACAGTGCAGTTTTCGATCTGAAGGCATATTGACATCAGCAAAACTAAATTCTACATGGCTCTAAATGGCATGAATCTTTACAGAATGCTAGAGAATCTGAAGGTGTCACACCCTCTTTTTCACCACCAATGTTTTGAGTTGCAAAAATCAGGGCTTGTTAAAACTTTTTCCAATGATGTTGTGAATGTTATGAATGCCTTGTATGAATGTGTGCTTGTTTGCTTGTTGAACCAAACCCATGGCTAATTATTTATTTATTTAAAAATGGATTTCCAAAAACACTTTTCTTTTACATCAGATCACCTTTACCTTGCTTGGGTTACACTACTAGTTCATGATGCTTAGTAGCCCTCTCAACCAAAATTGGTGATCTGAACTCAAATACTATTATGTTTTGCCAAAAACATTATTTAAAGATTTAAAACATTATTTTTCTATTTTAAATACATGTCTCTTTCTAAGGCTAGAAATAATATTCGCGCAACGAAAAATGCTTCTCTGCCTTAGAAAATTCTGAGTAAATTCATGGAAGCTCAGAAGGACATTTATTTTCCATTCACAAAATTTTCAACCCTATTTTATATTATAATTATTTGTGAAAACCCTGAAAATCATTTCTGTCTGTTTTAACCTTTTGAGATATTTCCAAAGGAAATATTCTCAATAAAATCCTATTAAATTACAGGAGCCTCCCCAAGCCATATTTGGTGCCCACATAAACTCTCACCTTGATCTAAGGTGGGGAAGGTCACCAAATGAGCCTAAAACCCTCTCTGTCCAGAATAGAGTTGGAACAACTGTACATAGCAATGTTTGTCCAACAGGGCTGAAACTTTGCAGGGGAGTTTTGCACCTCAAATGAGGACTCCACACCAAAAATGAGATTTGCTAGACCTTGTTTAGTCACACTCCCTTTGGAGAAGACAGATCTGGCCACTACCATGCATTTTCAAGTTTACAAAGCTAAACTTGTGCAATGGAGCTCAAATTTGGTGGAAGCCTGTACTTTAACCCCAAGACCAAACCTGTTAAGTGGCAGTTCCAGTGGTAGAGTGGAAGCACCCCAAAACACCGTCGAACACCTTCTGACAACAAGGTAAAAACCCACCTAGCCACTGTTTTACCCCATGCTAGAGCCTCAAACTTGTTGTATTAGCGCCACAGACCAACCTAAACACCCAGTCAACTGGCCCCTCCTCAGTTCAAAGCACAAGAGACAAAAACTCAAATTTGTGCCATAGATCTGGACTGGCAGCACTAGTAAACCATGTTCCCCTTGACCAGCAAGTGCTCTCACTAGCACACAACGACTAGAGACACTCCCAGCAACACCCAGGACATGAGGGAGACGTGTGAAGTAACCAGAGCACGCCAGCATGCCATGGCATGCCAAAACTGCGCTCTGGACGTGCTACAGAGAGCAACCGAGAAGGGGACGATGCTCCCGGCCGGTTCCAACCTCCCCCGAAGTATCCAAGACCTCCCCCGACAACCTCTCAGTGTAAAGCAGCCACCAGGGACCCTCCTCCCCCGCGCTAGAGCTCAGGCGACGCATGCCCGCGCGCACCCGACTCGGCCGAGCATGCACGCACGCTGCAGCTCGACCCCACGCTCTCTCTCTCTCTCTCTGCGGCCGATGCTTCAGAGCGTCCTAAACCACATACGGAGATCGTGGTTTCGCACCCAGCCCCTCACGGTGCACGCACGCGCGCCACGGTGAGTCACCGGTGCATCGAGTTCGGCTCACCGTCGCTAGCCTATAAATAGGCCTCCCCTACACCTCAGCACCCCTCCAACAGCGTCTGCACGACCACTAGCTCCCCCTAGCCACCCAATCGAGCTCATAGAGCGTCGGTACTCGAGATCGACCGAGGCCCCTCCGCCTCGGAGCTCCGGTCGATCTCCGGTTACATGCCAGCTCCTGCGACCCTTGACCCACCAAAACACTCCCCTCGACACCAGGAACCTTTCCCCCAACAACCCCGAGCTTTTTCATGCCCCTAGATACCAGTTCAACGACCTCCCGAAACTCCTCCGCCACAGCCACCTCGTCGCTGGAGACTCCTAGCCTCTCCGGCGTTGCTCGACCACCTACAGGTAGGCGGAGGCATGCTGAATCCATTCCTGCCCTTAGCTAGGCCCATGGACGATGGTAGCCTCGCCGGCGTTCGTCTCCTCCTCTCTGGCTGGTGGTAGGGGAAGAACCCGACAGGTGGCCTCCACCTGTCGGCGTCCTAGAGCTGCCCCGCGCGGAGCCACTTCCGCTGACTCCAGGGGCCCGCACGTCAGGTTCAAACGTGGCGCGCGCGCGCCTGGCAGCCTGCTCGCTGGCTGGGCCGGCCTGCTTCCTAGTCCAGGCTTTGGCCTTTTCTTTTATTTTTAAAAAACCTGAGACTAAATGATTTTTGTAAAAATAACTATCAAGTGGAAAAATATGATTCTTGCACTTATATTTTTCTAAAAATGAGTAGTATTTGATTCTGCCATAGTTGATTTTTTCAAAATCAGAATCTGTTTTATAACGAAATAAAGGCATTAAAAGCAATAATTTGCTTCTGTTTTGTAATTATTAAAAATGCTTTGCTAGTAAAAACAAAGAGAAGATATTTTCAAAGTAACAACCTGATTTTTACCAAGACTTGCAACATTTTTAAAAGTGGTTTGGGATCTGTATTTGTGTGAGCTATTTCTTATTTATTCTATTCTCGACGATAGAATTACCGAGTGACGAAGGATTCCGAGCGGAAGACCTCGAAGACCTAGGATACTTAGCTGACCAAGGCAAGCAGCCCTTTGACCATGACTTAAGCATATGAATTGATGCATGCTAGAATAGCAAGTACTTTTCCGTTGGATGAGATCACAGTGCCGGTTCATCATTGGTGTGATGGTACCGAAGGCTTCTTTGAAGCACTCGCATGATGGTGATGTTATACATAGGGCTCCTTGGAGCACAAGCATGATGAGCTTGACCCTACCATCTATGAGGATCATGTTACTGTCATGTTGACTAGTACAGTAAGATCATTGCATTGAGCTTGACCCTACCCCTTGAGGGTCATGCTAATACCATGTTGACAAGTAAAGATAGAGCATATTATCATGAGCATGATGATGAGTTAAATAAGAGTTTATGAAAAGCCCGACGGGTGCCACTAATGCCCGAGGGTGATGATGAGTTGGTGGTCACTTTTGGTGAAGTTATGCACCAGTGTTTTGTGTGTGTATGGTTTCGGAAAGGGGATTAGATTTATGATGTGTCGACCGTCCCAACCTTATCAGTACTAGCAAAGAGCCAAATTACTAGTGGCGGGAGTGATTGTTGTCACTCTCGTGGTGGGGTCGTGCCAGGTAGGACGACTATGCCATTATTATGAGTTGCAGGCACACCGTTGGTCCCCACATGGTTGATAATGTCCAGAGTTGGTGCTCGTAAGACGTACAACATGTGGGCTGGGTACCAATCGAGTGGACCTCTTTGTCTAGTATCGTCAGGGGAAAGATGATGATCGGGTACTTACCTCGGGTATATGTGATATACCGCGAGTCTTGGTTAACACGGAAGTTTCCCGGATCTCGTGGGTCCAGCGTACTACCTCTGTATAGTGTAAACTATTCAAATAGCCGTGTCCACGGTCAAGGACAGTTGGGTAATCCTGCTTAAACTACGTCCTGATATTTCCGCATAAACCAAGTGTGTGTGTGTGTGTGTGTGTGTGGTGTTAAAAAGGTGTTGTTATAAAGATGATGATATGACCAAGTTCGGTGACTTGGCATATAGGGTAAACCCGGATGGTTTAGCCCTCAGCTGATACATTGAGGTTATGAAAAGTACGATGACTTGGCATATAGGGTGAACCCGGATGGTTCAACCCTTAGTATATATGTTGATATCTGTAACCTGTTCTTCAAAAGCAATTCTTTAACTTGAAGCATATTCATGATCATTCCACCCAGTTGAGTTACGCTAAAAATGCATGATATTGTTGTCCAACATTTTTATTGTTCATATCATGGGCTGTTTGCGAGTACATTCAAAAGTACTCATTGGCTTGCCACTGGTTATATTATTGACCAGACAAGGAAGGATCGGAGTTTGGCGAAGAGTACGTCTTCGGAGACGGACCTGCGAGTTAGGACGCTTCCAAGTCAGAATGTATGTCGGTGTAGGCTTGATGGCATGGGCACCCGCTTAGCCCTTATGAGTTTCCGCTACCCATTGTACCCGCTTTATTTGGCCTTAGGCCCTGTTTGTGAACCTGACCCTTCGGTCATGTGATGTAATATTCGGTATTTGGATGTAAGACTCTATTATTCAGTATTGGTGTTCAGTGAGCATTGATCCTTGGGATCACTGGGCACGGCGATCTCGACTCACCAGTCAGGGTCCCCACAGAACTGGTATCAGAGCCATCCTGACTATAGGAAGCCTTAGGTAGCTTGGACGTTAGCCGGAAATGATTAGTACACCAGCCTTACACTTGCACCTAAAACCTTCTGATTTTCTCTCTCTCCTATATCTTGTAGATGGCCGCCATACCTGAGACGGTTCTAGAAACCGCCTTCCCCCTACTTCTGGTGGATAGTCTCGAGAAGTGCCACGTACGCCGCATGCCCATCTTCCTCTACCACGAGCACTGGGTCAACGCCGACAGCAAAGAATATTACGTGGACGTGATAGTGAAGGCTAATGACTCCCCGACTAGTTGGTTCTTTGAAGGACCACAAATGGGAGAACTTATGCTGGCAATGGAGACAGCCGCACGAGAGGCGCTCATACGTCTCCGCGATATCCTCCCCGAGATGGCTAATGAACCTGCTACTCGCCACCTACCTTTTCTTAAGGAAGGAGTGGACGGGAGCTGGACGATCACTCCATCATCTGAGGGTGGAATGACATTAAGGTTTCAGACCTACTTCAGTCTCTCATCCGACACCCTGATGCACCTTCTGGTTAAAGAATCAACGAAGCTTCGCCAAGTACTACACCAAGTTAAGAGCCTACTTCACACCGAGAAGATGAAGAATCGCAAGATAAAGAAAGAAGTCGCACCTGAAGGAAGGGTCGGTATTGCTACCAGAGGTGGTGTGCTACCAATCCGGGCCGTTCCTCTTCAGAGTCGCCGCCTGACAATAGAGGAATATACTGAGCTCTTTGCCGCCTCACCTAAGAGACGTCGTGATGTGCGGATTCTTTCTTCCACTCCATTGAAGGAAGAAGACACCGATGAAGACGAAGATCCTGCCGAACCCACTTTTGAGACCGTGCAGTCCGCTGCGTATGATTTCAGCGTAGGCAACTAGGAGTACCCCTGAGCATAGGGTATCCATGTATCCGATCCTTTAAATTATGAGTGTGTACGACGTAAGCCGCATTCTGCGTATGTAGCCTGTACGCGACTATGTTGCTTGTTTTCAATGAATGCAAATTCCGTTTTAAAGACGTTGATTTTAAAAAACTCGCACTAGCACATTTGGACCCCCTCTTACTAGAGCAAACCCTTGTGGTTTCAAGCAAGGAGGATTTTTGACCTATCTGTTTCCATGACAGGATGGTGAATGCAACTCGCAACAGCACCTTCGGCAACCCCGGCACCGCCTCCTCAGGTCAGCCGCAGGGAACCGAAGGGGAAGCTCATGCTGGAGATCACCACGAGCAACATGGCAATGTTCCTCCGCCACCTCCTCCCGAGAACTTGACTATGGCTCAGTTCCTTCATGCTCTTCGTGAGGAACGTCAAGCCAACAATGCCACCATTCAGCAGCTGGCTCAAGTCCTAGTGAACAACCCGCCGCAGAACGGGAATGGCAATGGCCGCTCTACTCTCTCAGAGTTTATGCGGACTACGCCTCCCATATTCTCGGAGACAACTGAACCGTTGGATGCCGATGACTGGATTCGCACTATTGAAGACCTCCTTGCGCTGGTCAAGTGCATAGACGAACTGGAGAAGGTCCTTTATGCTTCTCACTGTCTCGGAGGCACCGCAAGGGCTTGGTGGCATGGTTTCCAGATCATTCTAGAGGGACAAGTCATCACTTGGGCAATGTTCAAGGTAGGATTCCGCGCAGCTCATATTCCACCCGGAATGATGACCATCAAGAAGCGGGAATTCCTAGCCTTGAGGCAAGGCAGTGGGACTGTTAAGGAATATCTGCACAAGTTCAACCTCTTGTCGAGGTATGCCCCTGAGGATGTTAACACTGAGGCCGCTAAGGTGGAACGCTTCATGGAAGGATTGTAGCAGTCCCTGCAATACCAGTTGGTAGTTTGCAACTGCAGAACCTTCAGAGACCTGGTTTACAAGGCACTTATGCTAGAAGACAAGCGTCGTGCAATGGGCGACAACCGCAAGCGCAAGATGATAGGCAATGGAGGACCCACTAATGCAAGAGCAAGACCATGGCAGTCAGCACCTGCGAGGCCCAACTATTAGCAGCAGTAGTACAAGACCCCGGTGTTCCGTCAGAATTATCAGCCTGAAGTCAACACCAAGCCAGTTTCCAACCCACCGAACAACAGTGGAGTCAAGACCAACCCTCCGGGTCAGGTCACTTGTTTTGGGTGTGGTCAAACCGGGCACTATTCCAGGCAGTGTCCCAACAAGAAGCCCGATGCACCCAACCCAGGTCAAGGAGCACCAGGAAGAAACCAAGTTCCCCGCAATCAGGAGTTCAACAACAAGGGGCGGATCAATCACATCACCACTGAAGAGGCGCAGGAAGACCCGGAATGCATTCTTGGTACGTTCCTCGTCAACTCCACCCCAGCTACAGTGTTGTTTGATTGTGGTGCTTTGCACTCTTTTGTTACTCAAAGGTTTGCGGAGAAGTGTTGTTTGAAACCCACTCTGCTTCACGGGCTGATGGCAATTCAAACCCCGGGAGCAGTGTTGAGGTCAAATCTAGGGTGTAGAAATTTCGAGATAGTTATCAATGGGACGAGCTTCTTGGCAGACCTCATTGTGCTTAAGTTGCAAGGCTTAGAAGTAATCCTCGGCATGGATTGGCTGGCCAAGCACCAGAGTCTCTTGGACTGTGCCAACAGGGCCATTACCATGACAAGCGACCAAGGGGTCAAGGTCAAGTATGTCTCTGAGTCGGTATCAGCTCAAGTACCTCGAATCAACAGCCTATCCGAGGTAGAGCGCGACCAAGTGCGAGTAGTCTGTGAGTACCGGACGTCTTTCCTGATGAGCTACCCGGAATGCCTCCTGACCGAGACATCGAGTTCATCATCGAGCTCATGCCCGGGTCAAGGCCTATTTATAAGAAGCGTTACAGGATGGGATCCGAGGAGCTAGAAGAGCTGAAGAAGCAACTGGAGGAGCAACTCAGGAAAGGATTCATCCGTCCGAGTGCGTCACCTTGGGGATCACCTGTTCTGTTTGTATCAAAGAAGGATGGTACTATTCGACTCTGCGTCGATTACCATTCTCTCAACGAAGTCACAATCAAGAACAAGTACCCACTCCCCAAGATAGAAGACCTGTTCGACCAGTTAAATGGAGCTAAAGTATTTTCCAAGATCGATCTTCGATCCGGATATTACCAGTTGAAGATTCGACCCGAGGACATACCCAAGACTGCATTCGTCACCCGATACGGTCTCTATGATTGCACAGTCATGCCCTTCGGATTGACAAATGCCCTAGCTTACTTCATGTACCTCATGAACAAGGTTTTCATGTAGTATTTAGATAAGTTTGTCGTCGTATTCATCGATGAAATTCTAATCTTCTCCAAATTCGAAGAAGAACATGAGCAACACTAGAGGATAGTTCTGGGAAAGCTTCGAGAGCACCAGCTGTATGCCAAGTTCAGCGAGTGTCAATTCTGGCTGAACGAAGTTGGATTTTTGGGTCATATCACGACGTCAAGCGAAGTGGCAGTAGATCCATCCAAGATTTCCAAAGTGGCCAACTGGGAATCACCAAGGGACGTGAAGGATATCAGGAGTTTCCTCGGACTCGCGGGATACTACCGCAAATTCGTAGAGGGATTCTCCAGCATCACTCGACCTATGACTCAGCTTTTGAAGAAAGGTCGGAAGTTCGAGTAGGACACCGGCATGCGAAGCAAGCTTCCAAGAGATGAAGAAAAGACTGACTACTGCCCCGGTGCTAGCTACCCCGGACATCAACAAGGAGTTTGTGATTCACTATGATGCCTCCGGAACCGGACTTGGTGGAGTCCTAATGCAAGATGGCAGAGTCGTGGCGTACTTGTCACGGCAACTGCGTCCGCATGAGGAGAACTATGCAACCCATGATCTCGAGTTAGCAGTCGTAGTGCATGCCCTGAAGACATGGCGACATTACCTTCTGGGGAAGCGGTGTGAAATATACATGGACCACAAGAGTCTGAAATATATTTTAACCCAAAGGGAGCTGAATATGAGGCAACGAAGATGGCTTGAGTTAATCAAGGATTATGACCTCAGCATTCAGTACCACCCCGGTAAGGCTAACGTGGTAGCTGATGCTTTAAGTCGGAAGGCCGACACCTTGAATGTCATACTCAAGGAACAGTTGCCCGCCTTGTATGAAGAGATGGAAAGCTTCGGATTGGAGTTGGTCGGACCAGGATACCTGGCCAACCTCGAAGTCAAACCAACTCTGGCCGATGATATCAAGGAAACCCAGAAAGGACACGGGAGTATTGAAGGCCTCAAGAGGAAGATTCGGGAAGGCAAGGCCCCTGGGTTCTCGATCGATGATAAAGGAGTGGTGTTGTACGGGAAACGCTTATATGTGCCCAACAAGGCCGAACTTAAGGACTTGATCCTGCAAGAGTCCCACGACACACCATACTCCATCCATCCCGGTGGTACCAAGATGTATCAAGATCTCCAAGAACGATTCTGGTGGCATGGCATGAGAGGAGAAATAGGCTCCTACGTCGCTAAGTGTGATGTACGCCAGCGGGTCAAGGCTAAGCATCAACGGTCTGCTGGACTGCTACAACCTCTTCAAGTGCCAGAATGGAAATGGGACAAGGTCGGCATGGACTTCATTACCGGACTACCCCGGTCAAGCAGGGGTCACGACTCCATATGGGTCATCGTCGACCACTTAACTAAGGTGTCTCATTTCATTCCGGTCAATACCACCTATGGGGGCGACAAGTTGGCTAGCCTCTACATTGAGCGCATCGTTAGCCTTCATGGAGTTCCTAAGGAGATTGTGTCCGACCGCGGCACGGAATTCACCTCAAGATTCTGGAAGAAGTTTCAAAAAGCTCTCGGAACCAAACTCTCTTTCAGCACGGCTTTCCACCCGCAGACGGGCGGACAGACCGAGAGGTGAAGTAGATACTCAAGGACATGCTCCGCGCATGTGTCGTGGCCCATGGTGCCAAGTGGAAGACTGTCTACCGTTTGATGAGTTCTCTTACAACAACAGCTACCAGTCCAGTCTCCAAATGGCCCCATTCGAAGTGCCATATGGACGGAAGTGCCGCACCCCTCTCAATTGGTACGAAACCGGAGAAGGACTAGTTTTTGGGCTAGAAGCGTTGCTGGAAGCAGAAAGAAAGGTGCAGCTCGTCCAAGAAAACCTGAAGGTAGCTAAGTCGCGATAGAAGAGCTATGCGGACTCTCATCGCAAGAATGTGGTGTTCACACCCGGAGATCGGGTGTACCTGCGCGTTACGCCTATCAAGGGAACCAAGCGTTTCCACGTCAAGGGGAAACTAGCCCCAAGGTTTATTGGACCCTTCAAGATCACGACAAGGCGCGGGGAAGTGGCTTATCAGTTAGAGCTACCCCCAGATCTTTCGGGTGTGCACAATGTGTTCCACGTGTCACAACTCCGGAAGTGCGTAGAAGTGTCAAACCGTTCCGAGCATTGCAAGGACATTGACCACAAAGCTGCCGACCTTCAACCAGACCTTACCTATCGCGAGAACCCGATTCGCGTTCTGGATGAAGCAGAGCGTTGCACCAGAAGCCGCACCATCAAGTATTTCAAGGTTCAGTGGAGCAACCATACCGAAGCGGAAGCAACATGGTAACGTCAAGACTATCTCCGATCAAAATTTCCAGAGCTATTTAACGCCTAGCTTAGGAATCTCGGGGACGAGATTCTTGTAAGAGGGATAGGTCTGTCACACCCTCTTTTTCACCACCAATGTTTTGAGTTGCTAAAATCAGGGGTTGTTAAAACTTTTTACAATGATGTTGTGAATGCTATGAATGCCTTGTATGAATGTGTGCTTGTTTGCTTGTTGAGCCAAACCCATGGCTAATTGTTTATTTATTTAAAAATGAATTTCCAAAAACTCTTTTCTTTGACATCACATCACCTTTACCTTGCTTGGGTTACACTACTAGTTCATGATGCTTAGTAGCCCTCTCAATCAAAGTTGGTGATCTGAACTCAAATACTATTATGTTTTGGCAAAAATATTATTTAAAGATTTAAAACATTATTTTTCTATTTTAAATACATGTCTGTTTCTAAGGCCAGAAATGATATTCCCACAAGGAAAAATGCTTCTTTGCCTTAGAAAATTCTGAGTAAATTCATGGAAGCTCAGAAGGACATATATTTTCCATACATAACATTTTCAACCCTATTTTATATTATAATTATTTGAGAGAAACCCTGAAAATCATTTATGTCAGTTTTAACCTTTTGAGACATTTCCAAAGGAAATATTCTCAATAAAATCCCATTAAATTACAGGAGCATCCCCAAGCCATATTTGGTGCCCACATAAACTCTCACGTTGATCTAGGTGGGGAAGGTCACCAAATCAGCCTAAAACCCTCTCTGTCCAGAATAGAGTTGGAACAACTCTACATAGCAAAGTTTGTCCAACAGGGCTGAAACTTTGCAGGGGAGTTTTGCACCTCAAATGAGGACTCCACACCAAAACTGAGATTTGCTAGACTCTGTTTAGTCACTTTCCCTTTCGAGAAGACAAATCTGGCCACTACCATGCATTTTCAAGTTTACAAAGCTAAACTTGTGCAATGGAGCTCAAATTTGGTGGAAGCCTGTACTTTAACCCCAAGACCAAACTTGTTAAGTGGCAGTTCCAGTGGTAGAGGGGAAGCACCCTAAACCACTATCGAACACCTTCTGACGGCAAAGTAAAAACCCACCTAGCCACTGTTTTACCCCATGTGAGAGCCTCAAACTTGTTGTATTAGTGCCACAAACCAACCTAAACACCCAGTCAACTGCCCCCTCCCCAGTTCAAAGCACAAGTGAAAAAAACTCCAATTTGTGCCACAGATCTGGACTGGCAGCACTAGTAAACCATGTTCCCCTTGACCAGCCAGTGCTCTCGCTAGCACACAATGGCTATATACACTCCCAGCAACACCCAGGACATGAGGGACACGTCTGAATTCCCCCACAGCGCGCCAGCATGCCATGGCATGCCAAAAATACGCTCTGGACGTGCTACAGAGAGCAACCGAGAAGGGGACGACGCACCCGGCCGGTTCCAACCTCCCCCGAAGTGTCCAAGACCTCCCCCGACAACCTCTCAGTGTAAAGCAGCCACCAGGGACCCTCCTCCCCCGCGCTAGAGCTCGGGCGACGCGTGCCCGCGCGCACCCGACTTGGCCGAGCATGCACGGATGCTGCAGCTCGACCCCATGCTCTCTCTCTCTCTGCGGCTGATGCTTCAGAGCGTCCTAAACCACGTCCGGAGACCGTGGTATCATAGCCAGCCCCTCACGATGCACGCACGCGCGCCACGGTGAGTCACCGGCGCACCGAGTTCGGCTCACCGTCGCTAGCCTATAAATAGGCCTCCCCGGCACCTCAGCACCCCTCCAACAGCCTCTGCACGACCACTAGCTCCCCCCTAGCCACCCAATCGAGCTCAACCGAGGCCCCTCCGCCTCGGAGCTCCGGTCGATCTCCGGTTACACGCCGGCTCCTGCGACCCTCGACCCACCAGAAAACTCCCCTCGACACCAGGAACCTTTCCCCCAACAGCCCCGAGCTTTTCCGTGCCCCTAGCTACCAGTTCAACCACCTCCCGAAACTCCTCCGCCACGGCGACCTCGTCGCCGGCGCCTCCTAGCCTCTCCGGCGCTGTTCCGACCACCTACAGGTAGGCGGAGGCTTGCTGAATCTATTCCTGCCCTTAGCTAGGCCCATGGACGAAGGTAGCCTCACCGGCATTCGTCTCCTCCTCTCTGGCTGGAGGTAGGGGAAGAACCCGATAGGTGGACTCCACCTGTCGGCGTTCTGGAGCTTCCCCGCGCGCAGCCAGTGCCGCTGACTCCAGGGGCCCGCACGCCAGGTTCAAACCTGGCGCGCGCGTGCGTGACAGCCTGCTAGCTGGCTGGTCCGGACTGCTTCCCAGGCCAGGATTTGGTCTTTTCTTTTATTTTTTAAAAACCTGAGACTAAATGATTTTTGTAAAAATAATTATCGAGTGGAAAAATATGATTCTTCCACTGATATTTTTCTATAAATGAGTAGTATTTGATTCTGACATTGTTGATTTTTTTCAAAAATAGAATCTGTTTTATAACAATATAAAGGCATTAAAAGCAATAATTTGCTTCTGTTTTGTAATTATTAAAAATGCTTTGCTAGTAAAAACAAAGAGAAGATATTTTCTAAGTAACAGCCTGATTTTTACCAAGACTTGCAACATTTTTAAAAGTGGTTTGTGATCTGTTTTTGTGTGAGCTAGTTCTTATTTATTCTATTCTCGTCGATAGAATTACCGAGTGACGAAGGATTCGGAGCGGAAGACCTCGAAGACCCAGGATACTTAGCTGACCAAGGCAAGCAGCCCTTTGACCATGACTTAAGCATATGAATTGATGCATGCTAGAATAGCAACTACTTTTTCGTTCCATGAGATCACAGTGCCGGTTCATCATTTGTGTGATGGTACCGAAGGCTTCTTCGAAGCATTGGCATGATGGTGATGTTATACATAGGGCTACTCGGAGCACAAGCATGATGAGCTTGACCCTACCATCTATGAGGATCATGCTACTATCATGTTGACTAGTAGAGTAAAGATCATTGCATTGAGCTTGACCCTACCCCTTGAGGGTCATGCTAATATCATGTTGACAAAGAAAGATAGACCATATTATCATGAGCATGATGATGAGTTAAATAAGAGTTTATGAAAACCTCGTCGGGTGCCACTAATGCCCGAGGGTGATGATGAGTTGGTGGTCACTTTTGGTGAAGTGATGCACCGGTGTTTTGTGTGAGTATGGTTTTGGAAAGGGGATTAGATTTATGATGTGTCGACCGTCCCAACCTTACCAGTACGACCACGATACCCCTTTCTGGGACGGGGCTTTGTTGATTACTCTGGTTGGTGCTAGCAAAGAGCCACATTACTAGAGGCGGGAGTGATTGTTGTCACTCTCGTGATGGGGTCGTTCCAGGTAGGACGACTATGCCATTATTATGAGTTCCAGGCACACCGTTGGTCCCCGCATGGTTGATACTGTCCAGATTTGGTGCTCGTAAGACGTAGAACATGTGGGCTGGGTACCAATCGAGTGGACATCTTTGCCTAGTATCGTCAGGGCAAAGATGATGATCGGGTACTTACCTCGGGTATATGTGATATACCGAGAGTTGTGCTTGAAACGGAAGTTTCCCGGATCTCGTGGGTCCAGCGTACTACCTCTGCAGAGTGTAAACTATTCGAATAGCCGTGTCCACGGTCAAGGACAGTTGGGTAATCCTGCTTAAACCACGTCCTGATATTTCCGCATAAACCAAGTGTGTGTGTGTGTGTGGTGTTAAAAAGGTGTTGTTACAAAGATGATGATATGACCAAGTTCGGTGACTTGGCATAAAGGGTAAACCCGGATGGTTTAGCCCTCAACTGATACATTGAGGTTATGACAAGTCCGATGACTTGGCATATAGGGTGAACCCGGATGGTTCAACCCTTAGCAGATATGTTGATATCTCTAACCTGTTCTTCAAAAGCAATTCTTTAACTTGATGCATATTCATGATCATTCCACCCAGTTGAGTTACGCTAAAAATGCATGATATTATTGTCCATCATTTTTATTGTTCATATGATGGGTTGTCTGCGAGTACATTCAAAAGTACTCATTGGCTTGCCACTAGTTATATTATTGACCAGACAAGGAAGGACCGGAGCTTGGCGATGAGTACGTCTTCGGAGATGGACCTGCGATCTAGGACGCTTCCAAGTGAGAATGCCTTTCGGTGTAGGCTTGATGGCATGGGCACCCGCTTAGCCCTTATGAGTTTCTGCTACCGTTGTACCCGCTTTATGTTGCCTTAGGCCCTGTATGTGAACCTGACCCTTCGGTCATGTGATGTAATGTTTGGTATTTGGATGTAAGACTCTATTATTCAATATATGTGTTCAGTGAGCATTGATCCTTGGGATCACTAGGCACGGCGATCTCGACTCACCAGTCGGGGTCCCCACAGAACTGGTATCAGAGCCATCCTGACTATAGGAAGCCTTAGGTAGCATGGACGTTAGCCGGAAACGATTAGTACACCAACCTTACACTCGCACCTAAAACCTTCTGATTTTCTCTCTTTCCTATATCTTGTAGATGGCCGCCGTACCTGAGATGCTTCTAGAAACTAGCTTCCCCCTACTTCTAGTGGATAGTTTCGAGAAGTGCCACGTACGCCGCACGCCCATCTTCCTCTACCACGAGCACTGGGTCAATGCCGACACCATACAATATCACGTGGACGTGATAGTGAAGGCTAATGATTCCCCGACTAGTTGGTTCTTTGAAGGACCACAAATGGGAGAACTGATGCTGGCAGTGGAGACAGCCGCACGATAGGCGCTCGTACGTCTCCGCGATATCCTCCCCGAGATGGCTAATGAACCTCCTACTCGCCACCTACCTTTTCTTAAGGAAGGAGTGGACGGGAGCTGGACGCTCACTCCATCGTCTGAGGATGGAATGACATTAAGGTTTCAGACCTAGTTCAATCTCTCATCCGACACCCTGACGCACCTTCTGGTTAAAGAATCAACAAAGCTTAGCCAAGAACTACACCAAGTTAAGAGCCTACTTCACAACGAGAAGATGAAGAATCGCAAGATGAAAAAGAAGGCGCACCTGAAGGAAGGGCCGGTATTGCTACCAGGGGTGGGGTGCTACCAATCCGAGCCATTCCTCTTCAGAGTCGCCGCCTGACAGCAGAAGAATATACTGAGCTCTTTGCCGCCTCACCTAAGAGACGCCGTGATGTGCGGATTCTTTCTTCCACTCCATTGAAGGAAGAATACACCGACGAAGAGTACCCCTGAGCATAGGGTATCCATGTATCCCATCCTTTAAATTATGAGTGTGTACGACGTAAGCCGCATTCTGCCTTAGGCAGCCTGTACGCGACTACGTTACTTGTTTTCAATGAATGCAAATTCCGTTTTAAAAACGTTGATTTTAAAAACTCGCACTAGCACATTTGGACCCCCTCTTACTAGAGAGAACCCTTGTGGTTTCAAGCAAGGAGGATTTTTGACCTGTCTGTTACCATGACAGGATGGTGAATGCAACTTGCAACAGCACCTTCGGCAACCCCGGCACCGCCTCCTCAGTTCAGCCATAGGGATCCGAAGGGGAAGCTCATGCTGGAGATCACCACGAGCAGCATGGCAATGTTCTTCCACCACCTCCTCCCGATAACATGACTATGGCTCAGTTCCTTCATGCTCTTCATGAGGAACGTAAAGCCAACAATGCCGCCATTCAGCAGTTGGCTCAAGTCCTAGTGAACAACCCGCCGTAGAACGGGAATGGCAATGGCCGCTCTACTCTCTTAGAGTTTATGCGGACTACGCCTCCCATATTCTCGGAGACAACTGAACCATTGGATGCCGATGACTGGATTCGCACTATTGAAGACCTCCTTGCGCTAGTCAAGTGCACCGACGAACGTGAGAAGGTCCTTTATGCTTCTCACTGTATCGGAGGCACCGCCAGGGCTTGGTGGGATGTTTTCCAGATCATGCGAGAGGGACAAGTCATCACTTGGGCAATGTTCAAGGAAGGATTCCGCGCAGCTCATATTCCACCCGGAATGATGACCATCAAGAAGCGGGAATTCCGAGCCTTGAGGCAAGGTAGTGGGACTGTTAAGGAATATCTGCACAAGTTCAACCTCTTGTCGAGGTATGCCTCTGAGGATGTTAACACTGAGGCCGCTAAGGTGGAACGCTTCATGGAAGGATTGCTAGTATACATATCCAAGGACATATGTGTAGTGCAAAACTAATTCATATCACGCACGGAATAAATCACACAAAATAAACAAAAGGGCAACATGGCAAAATGTGATGCACGCCAACTTACTCGAAAGACAAAAATAAATGCATAGTAAAATTCTAAGGATTTTCTACCCCGAAAACATATATAATATGTGGGGTTCGAAAAATAAAACTACGCCACACAATATGCGTGAATTTGCCCTAAGCACGACATAGCAAACAAGTGACGGAACCTACATGCAAAAATGAAAACAACTACTCTAAAATACATGGCAAAGGGTCCCGAACAACATGAACATTTTATCTATGGTATTTGAACGATCCGGACACGCACAAAAATATCTATGGTATAATAATATGCAAAACTAGTAAAACAGCGGGTCAAACCACTCCAAACATGCATGCAAAACTATGGTATTAGGACAACATGCAAAACTAGTAAAACAGCGGGTCAAACCACTCCAAACATGCATGCAAGTTGTAAAATATTATTCTACGTGAAAAACTACACGAGTTACATTTATAATACATCACGATCCGATACACTATTTGAAATCAATGGGCATTTGAAAATCAGCTAATATTCCTGAAATTAATTAAATCTCTCGTTAATTAGGAAATCGGCCACGGGTCGAATCTAAACAGTGCATCGGGCGCAAGATAGCTATATGCCGCCTAGGGCGGGGAATAGGGCTGTAGGGTGGGTCCTCACCTTGGGCCGTCGGGCCGTCGATGGAGAGCCAGGCTACTCGGGGCGGTGCTAGGCCTGGGGGAAGAGGTGGCTAGAGCGGGTCGATCGGGGAGGCGGCTGGAGCGGCGACCCACCCGGCTAGCGTGGGTCAACGCGGGAGCACGCGCGGCCGAGGCTGAAGCTGGATCGAGCGACGTCCTCCTCCTCCCTCGAGCTGGAGGCAACCGGTGGCAGAGGCTCGTTGGAGGGGAGCCACGAGACGCGGGAACGGGGCCCTCGGTGGTGGATCCGGCCTCGGGGCCACCGGACCTGGCCGAGGCGGCAGCGGCAAGGCGACGGAGTTCCACAGCGACGGGGGTGGAGAAGGCGCGGGGCGACGGGAGGGTAGGGGCAGGCGGCACGGCGCGATGGGCTCGACGGCCCTCGCGCGGGCTCACGGGCCCGGCGGCGGCGTTGAGGAGGGAGGGAGGAGAGAGAGAGGCTCAGGAGGTAGGTGGTGCGGATCCCGAGGGAGATTAGGGTTAGGCACAAAGCTTGACATGGGAGGGCCTATTTATAAATAATACGGGCTAGGGTTATCCGAATCCAGCTCCGTTTTCGACCACGTGATCGCGATCTGATGGACCCGGACGCGGGAATGGCTAGGTGGGTTGTGTAGAGTAGGCTAGCCGGAGATGAGAGGAAAAACGGGCACCCGACAACATATTTTAAAACACCAAGAAACATGCAACGATATCTGAATACGGTGCCGCTACGGTCGACCGTTGGGGTACGAGACGAACTCCGATCGCGACGAAAATTGGCAGGCGGCCTACCTATATAAAAATAACACCGCACGCCAAGTTTCAACCAGTCAGATTAAGTTTTACACACACTTTTAAAAACAAGGTTTTGACGATGTCGCAGGCGCGTGCGAGTGTGGTCGGGCTCAAAATGGGAAACGACGAACAGGGGTGAACCGACAACTAATAACGGACGCAAGTTTTGAAAAATGGCGGCAACGGAGTATCGATGCAATGCGGATGATGCGCATGATGCGATGATGATGCGACAAAAAAAAAATAAACACACGACAGCAACAGAAAATAGGGGAATCTTCTGGAGCGTCGGTCTCGGGCTGTCACAACTCTCCTACACTACAAGAGGATCTCGACCTGAGATCCAAGAACGAAAGGGGAGAGGATGAGAAAGAAAGGTAAAACTTAGTCGCTTCTTTGACAAACGATTGAAACCAACGATCCTTGAAGGTTGCAAAGAGATGAAGAATGATATAAGAAACAAGGAAGAATTCACACAAAATTTCGGCAGCACTTCGGTTGGAAAAAGGGACAAAATTCGATACAATGGAAAGATCTTGTGAAGATTCACAACAAACTAACTAAATTGAGAAAGGAAACAATATGATCTTGAAAAGACAAAATGATAGATTGAAGAGAGCAACATCACAAAGCCTCCGTTACAAGAATAGAAACTAGCACCTCGCAAGAAAGAACGAAGAAGAAAATGAGAACTACTACCACAAGAATCTTGAAAAACACCTTAATAATGAAGAGATCTAGGGCCACCTGAAAGAAAAACTTGAAAAAGGCACCAGACTAATGGAGAGACGAACGAAGAGACAACAATTGAGAAGAATTTGAGAACGAAAGCTGAAAGCTGAGAACGAAGAAATCTTCTGAAATGATGGCCTTCGGAGGATCAAGAATGAAAACAACTCAGAAATGCACTTGATAGCTAGGAAGGGATTACTTATGATTGGGAATATTTCAAGATGATGCCACATGGATGAAATGATAAATCTTCAAGAGGATGGACCAAGATTTGATAGAAACATTCCTTCGGTCTTCCAAACTAAAAACATGGCAAGAGCACCATCAAGAATTAATGAGACACTCCGGAATAAGAACAAGGAAAAATTGAGCCATGACGAAATTAAATTTGAAGCCATCTTGAATAAGGAATATGACTGATCAAATTCATACTTACATCATAGTTGAAAAGAATTAGAGGACTCCGGAAAGATTACAAGAGCCATAAAAGATCCTGGCAAAGAACATGTGGGTTAGGGCCCACTCAAAGGAACCACCGTTGAAAAGGTTTCTCAGCAAGAGATATTGCACCGGCAAAAAGAAAAACTTGATGTGGTTGGGAACCTCGAAATAATAGAAAGAATTGAAAACAAGAAATCTGAGATATCTTGAACACTCCGTATGGAACAGAAATGGATGAACAAACGAGAGAGACTTGAATAAGAAATTTCAACATGGGAAAGAATTAAAAGGATGAAAAGGATATGATGGCATGGATAACTGAAATGAATTCACTAGAAAAGATGGCAAGAATGAATAAAGATGAAAACGAAGCTCCTGAGAATCTTCACAATGAATCACCGGATAGGACATGGAAGAAAAGATAGCGGAAGCTACAATTAAAAGAAGACACTTGGATGAAAATTGAATCACTGAAGAAAAGGGTGGGAGGGCCGGGAAAACAAAGACAACTTGGGATAGATGAGACAACTCGGGAAAGAACAAAGAGATTGATCTTGCAAATATTGGAGAGGACTGAATTCACATAAGAGAAGCACACTGGTTGGAAAAGAATTGACACGACGACTCCGATTGAAAAGAATTGAAAACACAACTTGATCGAGCAAAAGAATTAGCGCTCTCATAAAAATATGAGAACACCTCTTGGAAAGATATGAATTCACGATTTCACATCAAAGCAACTCGAATTACCATATTCCAACAAAACAAAGGGGTGAGGCTTATGAAACAAGCCAGAAAAAATTCATGAGAGAGATTCCGCTCGATATTTTCATGGATGAGGCTCGCACGGGCTCTATCCTACAGTAGCCATCATGTGCAAGGTAGTGCACACGACATACGAAGAGTCCCCGAGTCGTAGCAAGCTACAAGGCTCTTTAAGACACAACGAGAACCACTGTAAGTCAACCGTGAACAAACGAATCCACTAGATGTCGAACCCCAACCTAACATCATGCATTTATTGGAAGATATTCCTATAAGTAACTACTTGAATTCCCACCTAAAAACTCCCGAAATTTCTGGTCATGCAATCTGGTCCACAGATACAAGGAGTAATATATCACTCGACTCATATACTAACCCATCCAGTGTATCACATCCGTCAACACATAACCAGAATCTCGGAACCTCATCTATCTCAGACACTCGCAATCACAACGATACTAAGTATGGCGATACATTCGGAACTCTCTGCACCAGTACTGGGAAAGCCGGACTCCTCTCACCACTACTAGTATTGAAGCAATTTCGACAATCCTTTGTCCTGAGATACTAAGAAATCAGAATGATAACGATGTGCTCAAGAATCCCCTGGAGCTCAACTTCCCAGAAGAAATCAAGTCAGACAGGAGGCACCAAGATAGAACTCCGTCACATCAACATCATATAGATTCCAAAAATATCCATGTGATCCTAAATTTTTTTTGATTGAGAAGAGGAGTAGAGTTAAAATTCCTAAGTCGTGAACCTCGCCAAGCATAGAAGAGGAGAAAAAAGAAACTTTACTCTTCGATATAACTAAGACTCAAAATAGTTTTTACTAGACTCGACTCGGCCAAGTTCGATCAATCAAGGGGGCTCCTAGGTCGGTACTGCTCTCATACCAACTTGTAACGCCCAAGATGCGATCCTATCCTTATTTTGGCACGAGGGCCTCGACAGGGATAGAAGCGCATCTCGTCATTTCGCAAGAATGGATATCGTTACAAGTACACGTATTGAAGAGAAGAGTGTATGGAATTGGCTTACACTTGCCACAAGCTACATGAGAGTCATATCAATACATTACATAAATATCATGAGGAAGAGCAGGGTCCAACTATGGACGAAAACAAACGAGAAAAGAACGACGTCCATCCTTGCTATGCCAGGCTGCCGGCCTGGAACCCATCCTAGATCGATGAAGAAGAAGAAGAAGAACCTCCAAATGAATATCCAACACGCTCGCGTAAAGTAACCGTTTACCTATACATGCAACTGGTGTTGTAGAAATCTATGAGCCACTGGGGACTCAACAGTCTCATTTCCAAAGGTATCAAGACTAGCAAAGCTTAATTAGTGAGGTATGGTTAAGTGGTGAGGCTGTAGCAAGCGACTAAGCATATATTTAGTGGCTAACTTACGAGTACAAGAATAAGAGGGGGAATGATCTATGCATCACGGACGTGAACTACTGATGATCAAATGAATGATCCTCAACACCTACTTACATCAAACATAACCCCACCATGTCCTCGATCGGAGAAGGAACTCACGAAAGAGGCAGTCACGGTTACACACATAATTGGCATATTTTAATGAAATTAACTTCAAGTTTTCTAGAACCGAATGTTAAACAAAGTCTCCATGTAACCACATGGCCGTGGGCATGGCTTTCCAAAATATTTAACCCTGCAGGGGTGCTCCAACTAGTCCATCACAAACTACCACACGCTGCGACGGAATGACCTCGATCAGGGATAACCCGTGATCTCCTCGGGTTCCTATTGGAAAACCTCAACCTCGAGATTACCCAAAGCATGCTTGGAATCCCTCGCACAAGATGCACGATAAAGGTAAAACAATTCTAGCAAGGCCGCTTGGCGTGTCGATGATCCCGATAGGAGCCGCGTATCTCGTTCTCAGGACACGATGAATGAGCGATGGTTACCACGCCGAACGCCGAGTTTCCCCGGGTAGCGCTAATAAGCTGCTCTGCTTTGGATCAACACCATCAGCACTGGCCCTCCCTGTATTATGTAGTATTACTCCTCAGGTTCATGACGCCCTATGTTTTTCAGTATTAACAGAATTATTATGTTGGGCAAATATAGTACCAATGTTGGGCCTTGCCAAACGAGCTATATCCTAAAACGAGAATCTAGGGGGTCCCCATAACAACCCCAAGCATGTTAGGAGCGCCCATTTATGGAACATAACACCGGTAGCCGAAACTAAGGGGGCAAAGGTGCAACAAAACACCAGTCTAGAAAGGCCGAGCCTTCCACCTTTTACCAAGTATATAGGTGCATTAAATTAAATAGCAATTATGTGGTGATATAACAAGGAAACCATGTTAACACATGGAAGCAACTGCACCCGCAACTAGCAACGCTAACACATGGTTAAGCAAGCGGTAACATGGCCAATCAGTGGTTTGCTAGGTTGTGAAAAGGTTCAAGGTTTTCATGGCAATGTTGGGAGGATGATATTTAACATGTGTTAGGCAGCGAGACATAGGGATAGAAACGAAACAACTAGCATGGCTATGATAGTATTGGTATCTGGGAAATGGTTACCTTGCCTGAGATCCCGCTTGGAAGAAGAGCGACTCCGTGAAGAAGACGAACCAATGTAGTCGAACGGGTCCTCACTTTCCGACACACTTGCAGAACTCTATCGAGAGGAAGGAAACCGGAAACAAGAATCAACACACAATATTCACCACACGATGCGCACCATATATGATGCATGAATGGTATCAATTATGCACGTATAACATGGCAATTCATAGAATCAAACTCTACACATTATGTGAAGTTCAATATGCAACAAGTTGCATATTGACGAAACTCCACATACGGATTATTTAGTTCTATTCCGATTAGTTACACGGCAATATTAAATGTGGTTAAACATGGCAAGAGGTGAAGCGTAATTAATCTACCTACCTAGGCATTTTAACTGAGGTCGGAACATCTCCGAACTGACCTCATACGTTAATTTATAATTCTATCCATATTTGAACTAAAATGTCGTAATATTTGTTAAACAGCTAAATTAATAGGTTCACGTTATTCTACGCGTCGTTCCAATCTATTTACACATAGAGAACATCTCCAACGGAGCTACAGTTCAAAAGATACAAACACCACAAGATATGATGCCATGAATGCAATATGTATGCAATGACAGTCACAAGCATCCCAAAACATATACCCACCAAGATAATATGAACCTACACAACATTCTAAACAAGTTTCATATAGGACACGATCAAAACGGAGCAACGGTTCAACAAATACAAGCTACACAAGAAATAGTCAGAATCTGTTAAAAACAGCAACATGGCATTTTCTACACCTTAAAACAACAAGCTACATAAATCTAAAATGCTTAAACAAGGCATGAGACAGAAATAGTCAATCTGCACGACAACATCCTACTAATAACATCTAGCATGGCAGCAAGGATCACTAGGAAAAAGAACTCACAACATGGAATGTCACACACAGTTTCAGACTTAGTGAAAATATCAGGTTGACAGTGCAGTTTTCGATTCGAAGGCATATTGACAGCGTTAAAACTATATTCTACACGGCTCCGAATGGCTACTAACTCCATTGTACCTACGCCAAAGGAGCTGTAGAGCACTATCAAAACTCATGGCAAGACAACAACAAAATATAACATATTTCAGCAACTCCAAAACCGCTCTATTTTCTAGCATGTTGATCACAAGCAAACAACACCTAAACATGGATTTCTATTGCAACCAAAATTACCAGGGGCTAGCATACATATCCAAGGGCATATCTCTAGTTCAAACCTAATTCATATCACACATGGAATAAATCACACAAAATAAACAAAAGAGCAACATGGCAAAACATCATGCACGCCAACTTACTCGAAAGACAAAATTAAATGCACAGTAAAATTCTATGGATTTTTCTACCCCGAAAACATATATAATATGTGGGGTTTGAAAAATAAAACTACGCCGCACAATATGCATGAATATGTCCTAAACACGACATAACAAACAAGCGACGGAACCTACATGCAAAAATGCAAACAACTACTCTAGAATACATGGAAAAGGGTCCCGAACAACATGAACATTTTATCTATGGTATTTGAACAATCCGGACACACACAAAAATATCTACTGTATAATAATCTATTAGGAGAACATGAAAAACTAGGCAAACAATGGGTCAAACCACTCCAAACATGCATGCGATCCGATACACGAGTTACATATATAATACATCGCGATCCGATACACGATTTGAAATCTATGGGCATTTGAAAATCAGCTAATATTCCTGAAATTAATTAAATTTCTAGGTAATTAGGAAATCACCCACGGTTAGAATCTAAGCAGTGCATCGGGCGCAAGGATAGCTATATGCCGCCTAGGGCGGGGAATAGGGCAGCAGGGTGGGTCCTCACCTTGGGCCGTGGGTCCGTCGATGGAGAGGCAGGCTTCTCGGGACGGTGCTCGGCCTGGGAAAAGAGGCGGCTGGAGCGGGCCAGTCGGGGAGGCGGTTGGAGTGGCGCCCCACCAGGCCAGCGCAGGACAATGCGGGAGCAGGCGTAGCTGAGGCTGAAGCTGGAGCGGGCGGCGTCCTCCTGCTCCCTCGAGCTGGAGGAAACCGGCGGCGGCGGCTCCCGGCGGCACTACTCGTCGGAGGGTAGCCAGGGGACGCGGGAACGGGGCCCCGGCGGTGGATCCGGCCTCGGTGCCGCCGGATCTGGTCGAGGCGGCGGCGGCAAGACGACGGGGTTCAACAGCGACGGGGCTGGCGAAGGCGCGGGGCGACGGGAGGGCAGGGGCACGCGGCGCGGCGCGATGGGCTCGACGGCCCTCGCGTGTGCTCGAGGGCCTGGCGGCGGTACTCAGTAGGGAGGGAGGAGAGAGAGGCTGAGGAGGTAGGTGGCGTGGATCCCGAGGGAGATTAGGGTTAGGCACAAAATTTGACATGGGAGGGCCTATTTATAGATAAAACAGGCTAGGGTTATCCGAACCCGACTCCGTTTTCGACCACGCGATCGCGATCGGACGGCCACGGACGGGGGAATGGCTAGGTGGGCTGTGTAGAGTAGGCTAGCCGGAGATGAGAGGGAAAACGGGCACCCGTCAACGTATTTTCAATAACCGAGAAACGTCCGATGATAACCGAATATGGTGCCGCTACCGTTGACCGTTTGGGTACCAAATGAACTCCGATCGCGACGAAAATTGGCAGGCGGCCTAGCTACATAAAAATAAGACCGCATGCCAAGTTTCAACCCAATCAGAGGAAGTTTTATACACATTTTTAAAAACAAGGTTTTGGCGATGTCGCGGGCGCGTGCGAGTGTGGTGGGGCTCAGAACGGGCAACGACGAACACGGGGAGAACCGAAAATAATAACGGATGCAATTTTTGAAAACTGGTAGAAAAGGAGTGCCGATGCAATGCGAATGATGCGCATGATGCAATGATGATGTCACAAATAAAAAATAAACACACGATAACAACGGAAAAGAGGGGAATCTTCTGGAGCGTCGGTCTCGGGCTGTCACAATCAGTCACATCGTCCTACCAAACATTTCTACTGGATAGGATCCGATGAGAGTCGGTGTCTTGTGGAGACACGAATTTGGGACTGACATCTCGTGGGACGAGAGTGGTCAGCGAGGCATGTTGGGGTACGACACATAATGACTCTGTCTGGAGTGATAAAACATTTTGATTGTCCTAATCATGCAGGGAATAATTGAAACCTCCTAAGTCGACCCTAGATCGAGTCTTGTTAGTATGTCACATTACCCTTCGTGCTGCCACAGGTCTTCCTGAAAGGGAACATTGTTGAGTAGGTCGTAAACCGATTACCAGGTACATACCAAGTAGAGAGGCCGAGATGAAGGTATCCAGGGAACTGGACTAAATCTAGTCATCTAGTCAGGGGGCATGGGTGTTTCCGGTCTGGAACCGAGAGGGGAGAGCTCTTCCCTTATAGCGCACAGTATAAATTTTATCCCATGCTAGTCGAGGTTGGAGCCTCCCCGTCTTATGGTTCTTCTCTGGCACTATAGTCCGAGTGATATCGGTCTTCGCGGGTTAAATGGGTGTGTAATAGTTTTGAGTGTTCACTTCTGAAATACTGTACGCGGGATTAGTCCGAGTGACTATAGAAATCCGTGTTCTGTGGGTAAATAGTACACCCTCTGCAGAGTCAAAACTATTCGAGTAGCCATGCCCATGGTCAAGGACGGCTGGTTGACTAGTAAAGTGTCGGTCTGAGTGTCGGTCTTCGGAGGTAGTTAAAGAAATTGTGAGGCTAATCAGGAAATTTCGTGGATGATCGTAAACATTATTGTCTTTGGACTAACCCCTATGATTGTGATTGTTGAATATGCCTCGGACTGTTCTACATCCTAAATATTAATTATTTATTATCATTTCATATAAGCTCTTTATGTGGTGTCGCTGAGACGCCCGAGTTCGGCATGTTTATCGTTTTATATAAGCACATTATGTGGTGTCGCTTAGACGCCCGATTGTGGCAAGTTTATTATTTCTTATAACCCCTTTGTGAGGTGTCGCTTAGACGCCCGACTGTGTCATGTTTATCTTTGCACATAAGCCCTTTATGTGGTATCGCTCCGATGCCCGACTGTGGAATGCTTGTTATTATTTTATTCAAGCCAGGTATGTGGTGTCGTTCAGACGCCCAACGGAGGCATGTTTTCTATCACATTTGTTAATCTTACCCTTATTGATTGTTTATTAATTTCTTTGTATAATTATATTTTCATTATTCATATTTGAGAAGTACATCATTATTGCCGAAGTATTGTGGTATTATTACGAGTGTATATTAACCGTGCCAAATTTATGTTTGTTACACAATGTTTCCGAGTGCATTCAAAGTACTCACTGGCTTGTCCATGGATATTGTCTTGGCCAGATTGCGTGCTTGAAAAGGAGGAACCCGACGATAACCCCGGAACCTAGGCATCGAAGACAACAGCCGTGTGAGATAGGAATTGTCCAGGTCAGTTGTTCGTGTGGGAAATGGAGTCCCATAGACGCTGGAGATCCCCGAACCGCTTCCGCCATAAACCATTAGAAACCTTTTTGATGTACTCTATGGACTACCTCGGTCTTGTACTTCAAGTGTGTATTTTTGCATCGACAAATGTATCAATGATTCGTGCACCAGCTAACAGCATTCCTGGGGCCGTCATGCACAAGGCCCATTTTGAAGGGAAATTTTGTATCATTGAAAATCCGGTCCTGACAACCATTGTATCAGCGCTAGGTTGACCATTCGCTTACCCTATCTTAGCTGGGTCAATAAACCCTAGGTAACCACACAGCCAAGCCTGCCCAAACCAGTAGCCCGAATAGTGTTCGCCAACACCTTTCAACAGACGGTGCCCAAACTATTAGACTAGCCCTCTGGTCAGACGCTACTGACTGATGACCAAGTTGTCCTTTTTCACAATCTTGTGAGAGAAGTCTCAGTTTTCCTTTTCTACAAAGGGAACGATTTCACAACATAGCACATCACAGCCTCCAACACCCCCAAGATGCCAAGCCCCGTTGTGCACAATGAGACCACTCCTGCAGACCAAGGAGGACTTGTAGCCATTCTCGCCAACTTGACCCGTCGTGCCTTTGCCATGGAAGAGCCTCCGGGGTATGTTGTGTACCAAGAGCACACGTGTGATGCCATCCGTCACTTCTGGGCCATAGTACAAATCTACGGCAAGAGTATCACCCAAGAGCGTCCCCATTGGTTCACCGCAAGGACAACTTCCTACGAGCCTGAAGCCATCCAGCTGGCATCTCGAGAGGGAATAGTTCAATTGCAACACGTGTCGCCATGAGTTAATTGTCGCTCGCTCTACTACTACCCTAGCCGTGAAGGTTATGGTCGGCCGCTACAAGTCGGCAGCGGAGACCATGAGACCGACCCTGCCCTGTTCCACCTTGTGTGCTACCTAAGAGTGCAAAAGGCATTGTACGACCAGGTCACCCTTGACCTTCTTGCAGCCCATGAAGAGTTGGCCCGTCTTGACCCAAGGAGGAGAGAAGTGGAGCCCGACGCCAGCAATACTGTTTGGGAGACCGATTGAGGTCGTGTGGTTTGTCCTAGCTGCCGACCCGAACCATGCGCCTATCTCCCGTGAGGAGCTTCGCCGCATTTTGGGGATTTCCTCCAACGGAACTGTACCCACAGCACCCCGCAATGGACACCACCGCTACCCCATCCTTGTAGCTCCACCTCCTTCCCCGAGCAACTGTGATGCCGTGGTTCTTGCAAACTCGACGTCCAAAAGACCCGCTCACGTAGATGTAAAGGAAGTAGACTAAGCCATAACCCCGCCTTAGTGTTCTTCTGCGTGTAATGTATGAGCTGGTATTATCATAAAATAAATGGGCAATTTGTTTTTGTACCATTATTTTTATAAGTACTGCTGATAGCAATGTTTGTGTGCTTTTGGGCCGTATAGCTTATAGATGGACGTAACCACGAGAAGTCGGTTTCCAACCGACCACCATAGTAATATTTCACATTTCATGGCCTTGACCGAACCACGTCAGAGCGGAGACAACCACCGAGACCAACCGAGGGCTTGCGCCCTAACCCCGCCCTATATAAGAGTGACGTGGTGACTTTTTCTAGCATCCCTCATCTTGTGCACTACATTCACAGCCTTTTTTCCACGATACCCCAAGGGAGTTACCTCAGAACTCCAGATGCAACTCCGGGTAGTTTTGTTAAGATATTGTGGGATTTTACCCGCGGTACCATGGGTTGTCCCATTCCACCCCCGTACGAGTTGTTCAAGTCGAGGGTCACTTCCACTACCACGAGTTACTGGGTAGTTCTGGACATTTTCCCAGTGGGCCCTAACCAAGAGCCCACGGAAGTCTGCTTCAGCGGAAAATCTATGCCTACCCTGGAAATCGTTATAGAGGTTGCTTCCTACGAAGCGATTACTTATCTTCGATTTGCAGTACCATATGCCTATGAAAGGGGGTATTGTTATTTTCCAAGCCGTGCAGCTCCCGGAGGAGCAGCGTATTTTCCAAGAACCCATTCAGAGAGAGACCATGTGTTGATCAGGCTCGTATAGTATGTCATCGCTCAAGAGCGCTTGACACAACACGTGATGGATCTCCTCCAGACCCTCGTTGTCCAAAAACCTGAGATAGCCATTGGTGAACCCCTGAGGATAGACCCAGCCGGACGGCAGACGACAAAGATCACAGGTGGCCCACCATGCACCCCTTCTCTCCCCGTAACGGTTGTTCTCTTTGCCGTATGACTTACACCTCTTTGCCGTCGGGGGTGGGGGGAAGATGGCAAAGAGAGGGCACCCCTAACGGTCGTCTCCCCCCATCCCACGTCCCCCTCTCTCAGACACATCTCTATATCTGTCTCCCCCATCCCACGTTCCCATCTCTCAGACACATCTCTCTCTCTTTGTTTGTGTCACCCGCTCCCTCCGCTCGCGCCCTCGCCGTCCGCCCTCCGCCCACGCCCTCACCGTCCTTGTCGTCCTCCGTCCGCCTGCGCCCTCGGTCTCGCCCTCCTCGCCGTCCTCCCTCCGCCCGCGCCCTCGCCCTCACCCTCCTCGTTGTCCTCCCTCTGCCCGCGCCCTCGCCCTCCTTGCCATCCTTCCTCCACCTGCGCCCTCGCCCTCGCGCTCCCTCACCGTCCCCCCTCCGCCCACGCCCTCGCCCTCGCCCTCCTCGCCGTCCTGCCTCGCCGCCTCCCTCGCCCTCGCCTTCGCCGTCCTCCCTTGCCACTTTCCTTGCCGCCCTCCGCAAGCAGCTCCCTGCTCCCGCATCAGCGCCCCTTCCCCCGCGCCCGGCCGCCTACTTCAACCTCGTGCTCGCCGTCGAACAACGCGCTACCTGCTTCATGGGCGCGCACTTCCGTCGCGACACGGCGGGGCAGGACCGAGGACCGGAGCCTGTCGACCTCCCCGACCGACTCGAGGTGATTCCCCCCTCCACAAGATATACTACGATAATGCCGAAAATGTTTTAGAATTTGACCTTTTTTAGAATTTGTGTATATGTTGAAATGTAGAATTTGTATGGGGGAACTGCTTGCAATGTTTTTTGGTATTTGTTTCCTTGGTGTCTTGTGAGTTATGCAAAGAGGAGGTTTATATTCATAGTAGATCATTGGGGTGTTGAACCGGAGAGATTACATAAATCTTGCGGAAAAGTTTTTTGCCATGACCGGGAAAATATTTAGGAAGAAACAATGTGAAAGCTTCGGACTTATTGAAGAAAGAGTATACGCAATTTATGGTGTTAGTTACTTGAAAATCTGTGAACAAAATGAACTTCCCCGACGCCCGACGCCCGACACCACGGCACTGACCCTCGACCCCCGACGCCCGACACCCCGGCACTGACGCTCGTCCCCCGACCCATGACGACGAAGAAGAAAGAAGTGGAAAAAGGAACCCTGGCACCCAGGCACTGACCCTCGACCCTCGACCCCTGACGCACGACGCTACTCACCCTCGACCCTCGACCCCCGACGCCACTAACCCTCGACCCCCGACCCCCGACGCCACTGACCCCCGACCCTCGACCCCCGACGCCCGACGCCCGACGCCACTGACCCTCGACCCTCGACCCCCGACGCCACTGACCCCCGACCCACAAAGCCCGACGCCACTGACCCTCGACCCTCGACCCCCGACGCCACTGAGCCCGGACCCCCGACCCCGACTCCTGACCCCCGACCCTCGAAGCCCGTCGCCACCGACCCCGACCCCTGACCCCAGATCATCGACTCCCGACCCCCTACGCCACTGGCCCCCGACTCCAGACCGCCGAAGCCACTGACCCTCGACCCCCGACGCCACCGACCCTCGACCGCCGACCCCCGACACCCGACACCACTAACCCACGACCCCCGACCCCTGACGCAACCAATCCCCAACCGCCGACTCCCGACACATCTTCGGCCTCTTGTTAACCGAAAAGACCCCTAAACCCGACGCCACTGACCCTAGACCCTTGACGACACTGACCCCCGAGCACCGACGCACTAACCACCAACCCCCGACGCCACCCCACCCTCGACGCCACTGACCCTCGACCCAAGACACCACGGACCCTCGACCCCCGACGCCACTGACCCTTGACCCCCGACCCCCGACGCCACTGACCCTCGACCCCCGACCCCCGACCCCCGATGCCACTCACCCTCGACCGCCGACCCCCGACGCCAGTAACCCCCAACCCCTAACCCCCGTCACCTTTTCGGCCTCTTATTAACAGAAAAGACCCTCGACCCCCTACGCCACTGACCATCGACCCTCGACGACACTGACCCCTGACCACCGACGGCACTCACCCCAACCCCTGGCGCCACTGACACCCGACACCGCCGATCCTCGAAGGCACTGACTCCCGACGCCACTAAGACCCAATGAGGTCATAGTTTAGTAAATTATGAGTTAGGTCGCATATTTTCTGATTATGTTAATTATAAAAACATCATATTTGTGTTGATCGAGTGAATTTCAATGTGCCGTTGTTCAACGACCTCCACGTGCGTTAGACGAGCTCCGCCCTGCGTTTGTTGGTGAGCACAAATGACTTCTCCTCCTACCCCCTTAATTTGCTATGTTCTGGTCTTCGTGCCGATGAAACTTGCTAGCTATAGGTTTCTTCAATCATCAGTATGCGTCACCAGTATGCGTCTCCCGTTCAAAAGGGTGACATCTATAAATATGCATGTCTTTGCATATTTAAAATCGACATCCTTTAGAATTGTCCAACGTTATCCATGGCCAGCCCGAGTATGTGTAGATTGGGTTCGTTGTTTCGTATGATGTGCTCCGGATCCGATGCGGAATTTCGTGACTGCCTCCCTGTTGTTCTGCGGGTACACATCCTTTGTGCTTATTGCCGAGACGTGTATCAGGAGAACAGCGGGGAGGTGCGGCCGAATTGGAGCAGAGCATGGGAAAGCGAACCCAATCTACACATACTCGGGTGGGATTAGGACCTATATTTACCTATTAGCGTGTAGGTTGCATGGACGTAATAAAACTGACAAACTTGATTAGCGGATGAATGTAGATGATGAATTATATATTTATTTCTTTTGTGCCCATAGGTAGCTAGGCAACATGAGTGATCGTGCTTGGATGTACATTGGTCACCCTAGTTAGCCATGCATGAATGGTTACCAAAAACCGAGGGTATTTGCAAATGGCCAGTAAAAAAAATGGTGCCCCTGTCCCAACTACGACAACTGGAAAAAGCAGACAAAGTTTGAAATGGGTAAACACCTACAGAAGTGGGGTTTTACGCCTAATTATACGGTGTGGACTTTTCATGGTGAGTCTCACCAACATGCCAGAGGTGAGGTGATTCGTCGTTGCACCGACGAGCATGGTACCGGGATCGAAGACATGGTGCAAGACTTTGATGATGCTCGGGATTCAGACGATGAGATGGAGGAATCTGCAAAAGCCTTCTATGAAATGTTGGTTTTTTCAAAACGTCCTCTCCACAAGCAGACTGAGCTTTGTCAGCTAGATGCCATCGCGCAAGTAATGGCTCTGAAGGCTCAATTCAACCTAGGCAGAGAATGCTACGATGTGATGATGACGATATTTGGAAGCCTTCTACCCAAAGGCTATGTACTGCGTGCAAACCTGTACCAGTCAGAAAATATCCTCCGTGTACTTAAGATGCCCTATGAGAAGATACATGCCTATGAGAATGGATGTGCCATATTTAGGCTTGGGTATGCGGCCTTGAACTATTGCCCCATTTGCAATTCTTCCAGGTATATTGTGGTAGACAACGGTATGGGTGAGAAGAATCAGACCAAAGTCCTTTTTAGTGTTCTTCGGTATCTTCCAATCGTACCAGGACTTCAACGTCTTATCATGGTTGAAGAGACGGCCAGATAGATGTCATGGGACAAATTGGGCAAAAGAACTAAACTAGAAGCGGATGGGAACAAGATGCTAGTACACACTTCAGATGGTTTTGCATGGAAGCACTTCGATGCATTATATAAGAATAAATCGGAAGATCCAAGGCATCGTAGAGTTGCCATCAACACGGATGGGTTCAATGTGTATGGTATGACGACATCACAATACAGTTGTTGGCCTGTATTTGTCATTCCACTCAATCTCCCACCCAAAGAAATTATGAAAAGAAAGAACATTTTCCGGACGTTGATAATTCCAGGGCCCAATTATCCGTGGAAGAATATGAATGTGTACATGCAGCCGCTTAAGGATGATTTGCAAGAAGCCTGGGATAATGGGATCAAGACATACGATGCCGCTACCAAAAAAAATTCAAAATGCATGTGTGGTACATGTACTCGACGCATGATTATCCGGCGTTTGCGCTATTCGCTGGTTGGTGTGTGCATGGAAGGTTCCCATGCACCACATGGAAGGCAGAACTTCAGTTCCGTTTGCTGCAGGCTGGTCGCAAGTTTTCTTGCTTCGACATGCATAGACAGTTCCTGGATCCTGACCATAAGTTCTCAAAAGACAAGAAAATTTCATCAAAGTAGAGTTGTCAAAAACACTTCACCAGCTGCATTGATAGGCGAACAGGCCCTTGATCAATTAAACACTCTCGAGCCTGATCCTTTGCGTCCAGGGTACTTCAAAGGGTATAATACGGAACATGCCTGGACTCACAAGTCATGCTTATGGGATCTGCTTTACTTCAAAGACCTCCTTTGCGCACACAACATCGATGTGATGCACACTGAAAAGAATGTTGCTGATGCCATATTTGGTACATTGTTCTGCATAGAGGGGAAGTCAAAAGATAATCCTAAGGCTAGAATCGACCTGGAGGCTCTACGTGGTAGACCATTACAAAACTTGCGACAACGGAAGGAAAGCAAAGCATAGCGAAGCCAAAGGCATGGTTCAATCTTCAAAGGCCAGCTATGACGGAAATGCTATTGTGGGTGAAAATGTGGTTGATGTTCCCCGATGGGTATGCAGCGAATCTACAGAGGGGAGCGAGTCTTGAGAAATTGAAAATATTTGGTGTCAATAGTCATTACTGGCACGTATGGATTGAGCGGGCAATGCCGGTGATGTTGTCTGGCTTTATCCCTGAGGATGAATGGCTAGTACTGGCAGAGCTGAGCTATTTCTTTCATTCTCTTTCTACGAAAGAACTATTGCCTCGCGTGCTAGATGAAATGGAAGAGTGGGCGGCAGAGTTGATCTGTAAATTAGAAAAGATCTTTCCCCTGGGCTTCTTTAATCCAATGCATCATTGGATTTTGCATCTCCCGACCAAGGCAAGATTGGGGGGGCCCATTCAAAAACGATGGTGCTACTCAACTGAGAGGATGCAGGATATGCTTCGAGGTAAATTTAAAAATAAACGTAGAACTGAAGCATCGATGGACGAGGCATTCATTACTGAGGAGGCGGCAAACTTCGTGACAGCACATTCCGAAGCCAAAAATCATCATTTGCATAACCCGAAGCCTCGGTACAATTATGGCGATCCTAAAAAAGGTTGATCCAACCTCAGCCTATTCAAAGGGAAGCTCGCACCATCCGGGGCTTCGAAAGGGAAATCGTTTGATGTCGAAGAATGGCAGATCATTTCATTGTATATCTTCACCAACCTAACAGAAGTGCGGCCGTGCATCGAGTAAGTTATCGGGAAATTATTGTTCTGCAACTTCTAATTCCTTTGAACTACTCTTATTCCCGGATATTTGATATAGTCGATACGTCGCCGAATTCTTGGGTGGAGTGGTCATCGAAAAGGACTCCGTCGAAGAGTATGAGCTTCTCGCAAAGCATGGAGGCGACTATCCCGGTTTCATTTCTTGGTTCAAAAAAGGGTAATTAATTACCATTAATGGGCCATTTGATTTCTTGGTATAATTTGGGGCTAATGCATCCATTCTTTCGTATTAAACTTGTAGGCTGATGCAGAGTCTATGGACACCGAGTTGAGACAAGTCACTAATGGTCTGGACTATAAGGTCCGTTCGTTTGACAAATACAACATCAACGGGTATCACTTTTGTACCTTTGGCAAAGAGCTATCTATGCCCGACCTAAGGACTACAAATTGTTCTGTCTCTGCTATCGGCGAAGGAGGCATCGAGTCTTATGGAAGAGTTGAAAGAATTTATGAACTTCTATTCTATGGTAAAAATCCACCGACCGTCTTAGTCTTCAAATGTTATTGGTTTGAGCCAAGGGAGACTAGAAGGACTCATGAACATATAGGACTAGTCGAAATCAACCAAAACACCCACTTAGATGTTCCTGATGTCTATATTACGGCTCAACAGGCGACACAAGTTTTCTATCTATGGTGGGCCTGCCAAACTGATCCAAACCTGAAAGGTTCGAATGTCGTTTATGAAGTGACGCCACATTTTAGACCATGAAAGGATCGATATGGTTGACTAGAGGGGGGTGAATAGGCAGCTACCAATTTTTAGCTATTCTTAACAAGTTAGGGTTAGCAACATAAATGTTCTCTAAAATGACAACTAGGTGAGCAACCTATATGATGCTACCAACGACAATCGCTAAGGCAAGTAAGAAATACTCTACAACAATAACATACTCAATGTAAAGGTTAGAGATAACCACAAGTGGAACCGATGAAGACGAGGATGTGTTACCAAAGTTCCTTCCATTCGATAGGAAGTACGTCCACATTGGAGCGGCGTGGAGGCACAATGCTCCCAAATAAGCCACTAGGGCCACCGTATTCTCCTCACGCCCTCACACAATGCAATTTGCCGTGATTCCACTATAGGTGCCATTGAAGGCGGCGACCGAACCTTTACAAAGAAGGTTGGGGCTATCTCCACACCAAGCTTGGAGGCTCCCAACAAGACCACGGAGCTTCACCACAATGGAATGTGGCTCCGAGCTGACCTCAACTGTCTAGGGTGCTCAAACACCCAAGAGTAACAAGATCCGCAAGGGATTAGTGGGGGGAATCAATTTTCTTTTGGTGGAAGTGTAGATCTAGGCCTTCTCAACCAATCCCTAGAAAATCAACATGTTTGATTGGCTAGGGAGAGAGATCGGGCACATATGAGCTTAGGGAGCAACAATAGAGTCTTGGATGGTCAAAGGTGGGGTTTGTGAGGTAGATGAACTCTTTATATAGTGGGGAACAAAACCAACCGTTATCCTCACCATCAGCACACTCCTGGCAGTACTACCGCTTGGGCACAGCGGTACTACCGCTGACCCTGGCGGTACTACCGCCAAGGAGGAAGCGGTACTACCGCAACCACCGCGGTAATACCGCCAAGACTAAGCGGTACTACCGCTAGGCTGACACAAAGCCACAGTAGTATAAATACTACTACCGAGTCTACCACCGCTGGAAAAGTGTTTGCAAAAAGTCCGATGAAGTACAACCGCTCAGAGAGGGAGGTACTACCGTCCCTAGCGGTACTACCGCCACGAGCTGGCGGTACTATCGCAAGCCCCAGCGGTACTACCGCCAGGAGCTGGCGGTAGTACCGCTAGACATTCTCCAAAGGTTGTGAGAGACCTAGCGGGTGCTCCATTGCTGCAAAGAGAAAGTGGTGGAAATAAAAATGTGCTTTGTTAAATATTATGTAAAATGCTCAGTGCACACGATTAGTCCATAGAGGTGTTGTCATCAATCACCAAAACTACTTAGAACAAAATATGCCCTAACAGACCAACCACCCTCAATGAAGAGGATTACGAACCTCACATTAACCCAGACACATATGAAGGCAAATTCTTCCAAGAAACAAGTATGTCCAAGAAACGTTTCAAGAACCTCTCTACTTCACCATAGAACATTGAAGTAGACAGTGCCAGTGAATCTGTCTTAACCCCTGAGCCCGAATAGGAAGACCCGGAAGAAGAAGAGGTTACTGTCGCGGATAACCTGTCACTTCTTGACCGATTACATAATGGTGGCCTTCCACATGTTCTTGCTGATAGTGATGAGGATGATGCATTTATTGATGATAGTGATGATCATAATGCATTTATTGACCCCGAAGCATATATAGATGAGCACGATTGTTATTAGTTCATGTCAGGTATTCAACTATTACTATATATAAATTTTCAGTTCATGTTAGTTATTCAATTTTTATTAGCTAGTCATGTTGGTATTTATGATGATGATACACTTAAATTATATACATTTTATTACTCATGTTGGTATTTATGTTGTACTAATTTCATTTACTCTTTGTCATGACAGGTGTTGAAAGACGATGGGAAAGGGTCGAAAGCACTCCATGCCTTCTTCTTCGTCGGCGAGTGGTGGGATGGGTACTTCCATTCCTGCCTCGCCTCTTCGGAGAGCGTTGCTCTCTACTCTGCATGGAGTGGCCGCTTATTCGACTCTCGTGGCCCCCGTGAGAGGAGGTCGACCCCCCGCGAAGCCGAGAGGTATTAAAGGTACACCTGGCCGCGGGATAGGTAGGGCAGTAGCTACCACACCTTCCTCGCCGCGACCCCAAGCGCAACCTGAGGAAACAAAGTGTTGCGATGAGGGCGCAGGCCAAGAGAATTATGCAGTCCAGTGAACTTGATCCCCAAAAGATTGATGAACTCAGACCAAGAGCCATGTAACAGCTCTCCATGAGACATCCAAGACAAAGAGATGTTCGCATCATTCTCGAAGAAGACAGTGGTATAGAACTAAGCCACTACCTCTGCATCGAAGTCACAGTGAAAGGTGATGATATCCTCAATAGCAAGCTGCTCAATCATACACAGGGCTTCACCAAAATAATCCATATCCCTCTGGAGATGATTGATATCAATCCACTGCACACGAACAAACTTCTTGTTCTTGGTCAGGACAAGATCTTGATATATCATGATCTGCTGCTTGGTCCAGAACATCTCTCTGCCCCTGAACTCCTCCCTCTCTTTGTGATAAGGGTTAAGCTTGCGGCGCCTGGTAAACTCCTTGGGAGGCATAGTGTCAAAGTCAATGGTGGCCCCCTTCTCCTTGGATACTGTCTTCTTGACGCTGCGCTTCAATGGATGGGAATTTTCCAATTCTTCAGTGTTACGGTACCTCATGGACTCGGTGTTGCGAACTGGATTGGAACGATGAAAGCTACCACCTGAGACACACAACTCAACCACGCGAAAAAGACAAGAAAAGTCATGGAAACATCCACAACAAGGAGAAAACACAAAGGAAACCAAGTAGTAGCTAGGAAAGGCTGCAAATCTAGAGCTAGCGGTAGTACCGCTCGGCCAGGGTGGTAGTACCGCTCCACTAGGTAGCGGTAGTACAGCTCGGTCAGGGCGGTAGTACCGTCAGCTAGCGGTAGTACCGCTCGGGGTTGGGAGGTAGTACCGCGCGGTTCCAGATCTGGAGGAACAAGAACGAATCTAACCACAAAGCTGCATATTTTTGAAAATATAAGAGACCAAAACTATGGATCTAAGCCAACAATTAAGCAGATCCTATGCAGCAACGCAAAAAGGGGCACTTCCCAACATCTCTCCTCCGATCTATGATCGAAACTAAATCATGCCACAACAATGGAGCCAATACATCTATCCCTAACCCTATAGCAAGAACATCAACACAACACAGAGGGGATAGGGGTATTACCGGAGTCCATGGCACATAGAGGAGGAAGGAGGAGGTGGGGCAATCCCTCCAACTGGAATGGGAAGAGAACAGCCACGGAAGAAGATCGAATCTGGGGAAACTTGGGGCAATGAGGGAGAGCTCCACGAAGAAGAAGAAAATGTGGCAAGAAAAATGGCCTCCCTCTCTTTATATACCCCACGGCACGGCCATGGTGGTAGTATTGCTCGGGAGGAGTGGTAGTACCACTCGTGCCCTAGCGGTAGTACCACCAGAATCTTGGCAGTAGTACCGTTGGGATCATCGAGGTAGTATCGCCGGAGGCAGTAGTGCCACTCCCCAAAAGGATTTTCACATGCCAGCCCTAGGTAGCGGTAGTATCGCTCTTGTCATCGCGGTAGTACCGCTCTTGTCATCGCGGTAGTACCGCTGGAATCATGTCGGTAGTACTGCTCCCCCTGGCGGTAGTACCGCTTCCCCCAAGCGGTAGTACCGCTCCTAAAATATACAGAAAAATCCAGATTTTGCCAAAACAACGAGAAAACACAACGGACACATACCAGTCAGTACCGGAGAAAAATACAAAGGCAAAATATAGTGACTGGCAATATTACATCCCTCTTTTACTAGGAGGGAGAGGAGCGGTGGCCGGAGCCACCTATGTTTGAGACAAAAAGGTTTGACACCGCGAAGAATTATCCTTGGGTTCATGACCAACGCTCATATTTGAAGCACAACTGCCATCAATAATGGCCATTGTGAAAGACTTGATCGATTTATGCACAATGGGGGGAGGGAAAGTTCATTGAGAGAAAACACTCCCCATATGTCTATGCCTAGACCTAGAACAAGATATAATGCAGAATGAGGTGCAGAGTGCCTAGTTTCAATCCACATTACTTGAATCAATGATATTTAGCTCATGCCTTAACTCCCGGATCCTTTCTTCATCTAGGGGCTTAGCGAAAATATTTGGAAGTTGCTCTTCAGTGTTGATGAAGTGAACCTCAATATCACCATGCTTGATATCCTCACGAATGAAGTGATGGCGAATATCAATGTGCTTGGTCTTGCTATGTTGCACCGGATTGAGGGAAATCTTGATAGCACTTTGATTGTCACATAGAAGAGGCACTTTGTCACAAGTGACACCGTAATCCTTCAAAGTTTGCCTCATCCATAACAACTGTGCACAGCAACTCACAGCTGCAACATACTCAGCTTCGGTGGAAGACAGTGAGACACAGTTCTGCTTCTTTGAAGACCAACTTACGAGTGAACGACCAAGAAATTGACATCCTCCAGAAGTTGACTTACTGTCCACACAGTCTCCCGTCCAATCTGAGTTAGAATAGCCCACTAGGTTGAAGTTTGCTCCTTTGGGATACCATAGGCCAAAGTTTGGGGTATGAGCCAAATATCGAAAGATTCGTTTGACAGTCGTATAATGGCTTTCCTTTGGTGCATATTGAAACCATGCACAAATCCCTACACTCAACATGATATCCGGTCTAGATGCACAAAGGTAAAGAAGGGATCCAATCATGGAGCGATATACCTTTTGATCCACTTCTTTACCATTGGGATCACTGTCAAGCTTGTATCTGGTTGGCATGGGAAACTTGACCGGCTTGATGTCCTCTAGCTCGAACCTCTTGAGCATGTCCGGGGTGTACTTGGCTTGTTTGGTGAAGGTCCCTTCTAAACCTTGTTTAATCTCGAACCCAAGGAAGAACTTCAACTCACCCATCATTGACATCTCATATTTCTCGGTCATTGTTGCAGAAAATTCTTCATTGGAAGATTCGTTAGGGGGACCAGAAATGATATCATCAACATATGGGTGGCATATGAACAAATCCCCTTTGACCTTCTTGGTAAAAAGAGTGGGAGCAATCTTCCCAATTTCAAACCCATGATCTTGTAACAACTCAGTAAGGTACTCATACCACGCATGTGGGGCTTGTTTAAGTCCATAGAGTGCCTTATTAAGTTTGTATACATGATTGGGGAGCTTGGGATGTTCAAATCCCGAGGGTTGTTTGATATAAACCAACTCATTTAAAGGTCCATTAAGAAAAGCACTTTTCACATCCATTTGTTGTAATTTGAAATCATGATGAGATGCAAATTCAAGCAGCATGCAAATAAATTCTAGACGACCAACAGGGGCAATGGTTTCACCATAGTCAATACCCTCGAGTTGGGAGTAGCCTTGAGCCAGAAATCTTGCCTTGTTTCGAACCACAACCCATTGGCATCTTGCTTGTTTTTGAAGATCCATTTGGTCCCGAAGACATTATGTTCCTCCTTTAGTCTGGCCACTAATTTCCAGTCTTGATTATGCTCAAAGTTGTTGAGTTCTTCATGCATGGCCATAAGCCAATCCTCATCATCGAGCGCTTCTTGTACCTATTGAGGTTCACAATACGAAACAAACGCATGATGATCACAATAATTTGAAATTTGTTGACGAGTGGATACTCCCCTTTTTAAACTTCCAAGAACATTCTTCATAAGATCTGACTTGACTCTCAGCTTCGATGCAATCTTGGCTGCATGCCGCTCCAAGAATTCTACACTTAATAACTAGGGAGCATCAACTTGATCACTTTGTTTGTCCTTGAGTTTTGATCCTTCCTTGGCACCATGACCCCTCTTAGGTGCTATAAAGGGAAATTGAGAAGCAGCATCCTGATCAGCTTGATTTTCGTATAGAGCAGGATCACTGGTTTTCTCTTGATCTTGTGGCTGCTCTTGGTCTTGATCTTGTGACTCCACTTGATATTGATCTTGTAGATGCTCTTGATCTTGATCTTGAGCAGATTCGGAACCTTGTGTAAGCACTTGGACATCATGTGGCGCATCACCATCTTCGAGTGATTGATCTTGACCTTGATCCTGTTCAGCTAGTTGAGGGTTTTCGCTTTGTTCATCGGAAGCGTGTGGGGCTTGCGAGGGTGATGGCTCCACTTGAGTAGAGCATTGTCCTTCTCCTTAGGCCACAAGGGGTTCCTCAATGAGGAGTATTTGACCAATCCCCATTCTTCTTATGGCTTGGGGAGGAATTTCATCACCTACATCACAAAGACCACTTTTCTCCACTTTGAAGCCATTATTTTCATCAAACTGCACGTTACACGTTTCCTCAATGAGGCCGATGGACTTGTCGAGGACACGGTAAGCATGAGAGTTTGTGGCATAACCAACAAAAATGACCTCTTGAGCTCTAGAATCAAATTTAGCTAAACGTGCACCTTTCTTGAGAATGAAACACTTACACCCGAATGCCTTGAAGTACTTGAGATTTGGTTTGTTTCCTCTGAGAATCTCATATGGGGTCTTGTTCAAGCCTTTGCGGATATAGAGCCGACTGGATGCATGACATGCAGTGTCGATGGCTTCGGCCCAAAAGTTATACAGAGATTTGAATTCCGCCATCATTGTTCTAGCTGCGTCCATCAACGTCCGGTTCTTCCTCTCCGCCACACCATTTTGGTGAGGGTTGTATGGTGCTGAATATTGATGTTTGATTCCCTCATCACTAAGAAACTCATCCAGGGTGTAGTTCTTGAACTCGGTGTCGTTATCACTTCTAATCATCAAAATATTTGCTTCATGTTGACGTTGAGCTTCATTAGCAAAGTTGATGATGGTTTGTTGACTCGCACTCTTCCTCTTGAAGAATTATACCCAAGTATATCTTGAGTAATCATCAACAATCACCAAGCAGTAGTTTCTGCCCCCAAGACTATCAAACAATGGAGGACCGAAGAGATCCGTATGAAGGATCTCCAAAGGCCTCTTTGTGTAAATGCGAGTCGTTGGACGATTAGCAGTTTCGTGGATTTCCCTTCAATACAAGCACTGTAAGTACAATTTCTGGCAAAACTCACATTTGTTAGTCCATGAACATGGTCCCCTTTGGGGAGACTTTGCAAATATCTCATATTGACATCAGCTAGTCGGCGATGCAAAAGCCAGCCCACATCAACTTTAGCCATTAGACAAGTTGCGGTCTTAGTGGGTCGCTGTGAAAAGTTCACCACATAGAGACCATTTTCGACATATCCAACAGAAGCTACTTTAAGAGTCTTGCTCCAACAAAGTACCACGGTATCAAGATTAAAGAATGTGGCAAACCCATAATTGCAAGTAGACAAAGCGAAAGTAAATTGTAAGCAAGGGACTCAACAAGCATGACCTTCTCAATAGATCACTCTTGAGAGATGACGACCTTACCAAATCCCAATACCTCGGACGTTGATGCATCAGCGAATTGTACATGGGTGGGCATAGATGGGGAAGGATGCATTTCCACCACTAAGTCCTTGCTTCCGGTCATATGATTTGTCGCTCCACTATCGAGCAACCATGACACCCCACCGGAAGCAAGTTCCTGCAATAGATCAAGGCTTGATTTTAGGTACCCATTATTGAATGGCTCCTTTAATG
The DNA here is from genome assembly GCF_904849725.1 of Hordeum vulgare subsp. vulgare. Classification (NCBI taxonomy): domain Eukaryota; kingdom Viridiplantae; phylum Streptophyta; class Magnoliopsida; order Poales; family Poaceae; genus Hordeum; species Hordeum vulgare. Next base: position 182,744,977 of record NC_058518.1, read on the forward strand.
GTAGAAACAAGGGTCTTAGGAACCCAAATAGCCCATTCAAAGGACTCATAGTAAGAACCAACAAATCTGGCATAAACATGCCCATCACCAGCATGGCATAAAACATAAGATGGATTGAGTGTGTCGACTGTATTGGTAGGAATGGTTTTTCCCTTCTTGACTCTACCATCCTCCACCTTGTTCCTATTCTCCTTCTGAGTCCCTTTGCCCTCTTTGAAAAAGATGTCCATGAGGGTAGGGGATCGCTTGTTCCTGTTCTTCCTTTTCCTTTTCGACTTGGATGTAAGTCCAAGTCCCTCCTTACCTACCACTCCCTTTTGATTACTCAAAATGTCGTTTAGGTTCTTATCGCCTTGGATGCATGACACAAGGCCCTTCTCAAGTTGATCCTTCAACTTAGCATTTTCCTCCACAAGATGTACATGCTCACAACAAGGGTTAGTTGTACAAGCATTATCAATTATAACAAAAGTAGGACAAGTAGAGAGCTCCTTGGTAACCTTTTCTCGGAGTTGATCATGAGACTCTTTCAAAGAGAAATGAGCACCTTTCAAGACCTTGTGAGCCTTGTCAAGTGTATCAAACTCCTCCTTGAGTCTGTCATGGCCAACCCCAAGTGCATCCTTTTCAGACATAAGCACACGTGTAAGGACAATAGCGTGATCTAGATCCTTTTGTAATTTAGCACAATCATCGTTATGTGACGCCTCAAGAGCTAAACAAAGACTACGCTCCTTTTCTAGAGCAATAGATAATTAAGCAATCTCATCAGCATAGTCACAACTATGTTCTTGTAGCTCGAAGATAGTCTCCTCATGAGTCACGATGAGGTCATTAGCCTCACTCAGTTGTTCCAAAAGAGCAACAAAGTTCTTCTTAGATTCTGCTTTGATTTTACACAGAAATTTTTCAAAATCATGCTCATTAAGTTCCACAACATCACTATTATCAACATAGTTTAACAATGAAGGAGCAGTAGTGATGGTGGTCTTAATGCTGGGTGTTACCAGATCGATACCTTTGGCCATAAGGCACTTAGCGATGCGGTTATCGTTGGGGGCGTTGAAGAGAGACAACTTGGGAGAGGGGGTGGCAATGGCTACAGTTGCCATTGCCACCATATCATCATCGTCCTCATCATCGGAGGGTACTCTTCAAGTGCCACCATACCCTTTGGATGGGGTTTCTTGACAAAGTTGTTCTTGTTTGGGAAATACTTGGCTTTGTCTTTGCGAATGAGCTTTCCCCCGTTGTCTTCCCTCTTCTCATAGGGACATTCTGCCACGAAATGACTCAGATTGCCGCTGTTATACCATGTCCTCACACATTGCTTGGTCTTGAACCCACTTGAGTTATTCTTGGAGAAATTGGGCCTTGAGTTTCTCTTGTTTCCCTAGAATTGCCTTGACGCAAGAGCCATGTGCTCGTGATAAGCATATTAGTGTCTTCAAGGTAGCCTTCCTCTTCCTCCTCCTCTTATTCTTCTTCAGAAGCAACCTTTTCTTTTAAGGCAAGGTTGGGTGAAGTTGTCTTTGACGGAACGCGAGCAAAAGCATTATCATCGGTCTTGTTCATGATTGACATTGCAAGGAATTCATCCAACACCTCAATCTAGGACAAGGAGTGGAAATCTTGCCGTTGGCGAATGACGGATGGCATGGCTTTGTTGAATGGCATGATGGCCTTGAGAAACTTGCGCTTGATCCATGTGTCATCCACATCCTTACTCCCATGATCCTTGAGGGAAACAGCAATAGCAGTCACCCTTCGATAGAGATCACGAGGGTCCTCATCTTCCATCTTCAAAAACTCATCAGCCTCATCAAGGACCACTTCATAGTTGGACTGTTGAATGCTTGATCTTCCCTTGTACATCACCATAATGTGCTCCCAACAGTCCTTAGCTAGAGTGAAGGGGCGCAAGTGAGGAAGATCTTCAGGAGGCACCGTGGGCTGGAGAATAAATAATGCGGAGTGATTATATTGATTGTCCGCTTCTTCTCTTGGAGTGAGGTTGCTTGGGTCATGCGGATAGTAGCCTTGCTCAATGATTCTACATAAATTTGTTGAGTTGTGATTCAAATGAGACCTTATGGAAAACGCCCAGTTAGCAAAATCACCGTTAACAAGCTTAGGAGGAGGACCAACACGATTAATACGCGGTGTAGGAACCGGTCCTCCATAGACCATGGGAGGTGGAACTGAGGCATAGGTTCCAGTCCCATTATTGTCGAGAAGGGAAGAAGGTCACATACCTTTAGCCGCTTCGTTGGAGGAATTGGCCTTCGAATCGGTGTTGGCGGGTTTAGCCACCAACGCCGGTTCGGGAGAACTTTTAATTCCCTCAATTAACTCTTTCAGCATGGTCTTGACTTTGTTCGTCAAGGATGTCCTGAGGTTGGTCATAGCCTCATTGAAGTCCTGCCTTGTGACCGAAGTCAAGGCCATAGCCTCGGGTTGTCCATGGGCTCCTCCCTCATCATCATTCATACTCTTAGGATGGTGAAACCCTTAATAAAGAGACGTGGCTCTGATACGAATTGAAAGGATCGATATGGTTGACTAGAGGGGGAGTGAATAGGCAACTACCAATTTTAGCTATTCTTAACAAGTTAGGGTTAGGAACATAAAGGTTCTCTAAAATAACAACTAGGTGAGCAACCTATATGATGCTACCAACTATAATCGCTAAGGCAAGTAAGAAATACTCTACAAGAATAACATACTCAATGTAAAGGTTAGAGATAACCACAAGTGGAACCGATGAAGATGAGGATATGTTACCGAAGTTCCTTCCTTTTGACAGGAAGTACGTCTCCGTTGGAGCGGTGTGGAGGCACAATGCTCCCTAATAAGCCACTACCGCCACTGTATTTCTCACGCCCTCACACAATGCAAGGTGTCGTGATTCCACTATAGGTGCCCTTGAAGGCAGTGACCGAACCTATACAAACAAGGTTGGGGCTATCTCCACACAAAGCTTGGAGGCTCCCAACAAGACCAAAGATCTTTACCACAATGGAATGTGGCTCCGAGGTGACCTCAACCATCTAGGGTGCTCAAACGCCCAAGAGTACCAAGATCCTCAAGGGATTAGTGGGGGGAATTAATTTTCTCTTGGTGGAAGTGTAGATCTAGGCCTTTTCAACCAATCCTGAGGAAATCAACAAGTTTGATTTTCTAGGGAGAGAGATCGGTCACATATGAGCTTAGGGAGCAACAATGGAGTCTTGGAGGGTCAAAGGTGGGATCTGTGAGGTAGGTGAACCCTTTATATAGTGGGGGAACAAAACCAACCGTTATCCTCACTTTCAGCACACTCCTGGCGGTACTACCGCTTGGGCGCAGCAGTACTACCGCTGGCCATGGCGGTACTACCGCCAAGGAGGAAGGGTACTACCGCAACGAAGGCGGTACTACCGCCAGGAACAAGCGGTACTACAACTAGACTGACACAAAGCCACGGTAGTATAAATACTACTACCGAGTCTACCACCGCTGGAAAAGTGTTCGCAAAAAGTCCGACGAACTACAACCGCTCAGAGAGGGAGGTACTACCGTCCCTAGCGCTACTACCGCCGGGAACTGGAGGTACTACCGCAAGCCCTAGCGGTAGTACCGCCAGGATCTGGCGGTACTACCGCAAGCCCCAGCGGTACTACCGCTAGGAGCTGGCGGTACTACCGCTAGACATTCTGCAAAGGCTGTGAGAGACCTAGCGGGTGCTCCATTGCTGCAAAGAGAAAGTGCTGGAAATAAAAATGTGTGCGTGAGAGAGTTAATTCCACCCAAACCTTTGCGACGCGTGCCCTCTCTTAATAATATGACTTTCCTACTTACTCAACACTTAACAAAGAGAACACCAAGGGGCGACGAACCACCTTCTGTTTTGTTATGTATTATCTGAAATGCTTAGTGCACACGATTAGTCCGTAGAGGTGTTGTCATCAGTCACCAAAACTACTTAGAACAAAATATGCCCTAACAGACCAACTACCCTCAATGAAGAGGATTACGAACCTCACATTGACCCAGACACATATGAAGGACAATTCTTCCAAGAAACAAGTATGTCCAAAAAACGTTTCAAGAACCTCTCTACTTCACCACAGAACATTGAAGTAGACAGTGACAGTGAATCTGTCTTAACCCCTGTGCCCGAACAAGAAGAGCCGGAAGAAGAAGAGGTTACTGCCGCGGATAACCTGTCACTTCTTGACTAATTACATAATGGTGGCCTTCCACATGTTCTTGGTGATAGTGATGATGATGATGCATTTATTGATAATAGTGATGATCATGATGCATTTATTGACCCCGAAGCATATATAGATGAGCATGATTGTTATTAGTTCATGTCAGGTATTCAACTATTACTATATATAAATTTTGAGTTCATGTTAGGTATTCAATTTTTATTAGTCATGTTGGTATTTATGATGATGATACACTTAAAGTATATACATTTTATTACTCATGTTTGTATTTATTTTGTACTAATTTCATTTACTCTTTGTCATGGCAGGTGTTGAAAGATGGTGGAAAAGGGTCGAAAGCACTCCGCGCCTCCTTCTTCGTCGACGGGTGGTGGGATGGGTACTTCCATTCCTGCCTCTCCTCTGCGGAGAGCGTTGCTCTATACTCTGCATGGAGTGGCCGCTTCTTCAACTCTCGCGGAGAGGAGCTCGACCTCCCGCGAAGCCGAGAGGTACTAAAGGTACACGTCGACACGGGAGAGGTAAGGCGGTAGCTACCACACCTTCCTCGCCGCCACCCCAAGCTGATTCACCTGAGCACCGGACTACTAGGGTGGACTCGTCTGAGGTGGAGGCTACACGGTCTCCGGTTCACAAGCCTCGGGTCGACGAGCCTTCGGCCCACGAGAATCATGTCCCACAGGCTTCGTTCCAGGCGACTCCGGAGCAAAGCAGGGATGAGGGTACGTCCCAAGAGACCCAGTGGGATACCTGGTCTGATTTGGGTCAGCCTGAGCCAAGTGGCCATGCTGATAGCGACGAGGAGGTGGGTGCGAGGGCCACCGTCTACCAGCTTGGTAGTTCGGGGCTCCCGCTCGTGCCGGCGACCCGCGAGAAGAGGTGGTTGATTAAGCCAAATGGGGACACGTGAGTTAATTTAGTCTTATTTATACTTTTGCCTTCACGTTTTCTCAAATATCAAATGTTTTAATTTGTCATACTGCAGGGGTTGGATTGTTGCCAAGGGTCTCCGCAAGCCCAACTACGTCCTTGGCGTGCTTTGCCGTCAAAACTTCCCGGGGTTTGTTACGTTGCCCGGTTGGGAGCGAGAGGTAGGAATGACCTGGGAACACTACCTGGGTGCCCCGGTCCCGCCGGAGGTGGAGATCGACGGTGTTTTTTGCCACACGAGGGCCGACATGGTGATCCGACAGTACTGGGTAATTTCTCATTTACACAATTATATATCAACCATAGCTAGATATTGTACTAATCAGTGTTGTCTCGTTCGCATACCTACTACAAGTGTGAGGAGGGATACGAGGAGGACGTGACAAACGTAATCGAAACCGAATGTCGCGCCTACTTCAAGACTTTCGGCACGAGGCTCGGGTGCAGGCTGTTGGAGAATACTATGCCTTGCGGCGTATTAGGAAGGACAAGGCGAAGTGTCGCGATTCTAAGATGGAGAAGGAGCATTACATGAAGGTAATTACATATTATGAAGGCTTTGTAGTTAGTTTCCTTGATTTTATTCTTACGCGTTGCGCTCAAATTTCTCTTTATTAACTTAGGTGCCCCCGAGATGGTGTCACATCCTATTTTTCACCACAAGTATTTTATGTTGCAAAAATCAGAGCTTGTTAAAACTTTTTCAAATAATGTTGTGAGTGCAATGTGAGCCCTTGTTTGAGTGTATGCTTGCTTGTTTGATGACTCAAACCCATGAAAACTTATTATTTTGCTCTCTTCAAAACCCCTTTTTCCTTTATATCAAGATCACCTTCATCATGTTGGGATACACTACTAGCTCAGGAAGCCAAGTGGCACTTCCAACCAAAGTTGGTGATCTGATCCAAATATTATTTTCATTCATTAAAAACATTAATTGGTGATTTAAAAATTATTTTTCTATTTTATATCTATGTCTGTTTCTAAGGCGAGTAATGATATTCCCACAAGGAAAATTGCTTTCCTGCCTTAGAAAATTCTGAGTAAATTCGTGGAAGCTCAGAAGGACATATATTTTCCATATAAAAAGATTTTCAACCCTATTTTATATTAATATTATTTGAGTAAAACCCTGAAAACCATTTCTGTCTGTTTTAGCTTTTTGAGATGTTTCCAACGTAAATGATCTCAATAAATTCCCATAAAATTACAGGAGCCCTCCCATGCCATATTAGGTGCTCACACAAAATATTACCTTGATCCAAGGTGGGGAAGTGCACCTAATGAACCCAAAACCCTCTCTGTCCAGAGAAGAGTTGGAACAACTCTACATTGCATAGTTTTTCCAATGGAGCTGAAAATTGGCAGAGGTGTTTGACACCCCAAATGAGGACTCCACACCAAGTATGGAATTTGTGAGACTCTGTTTGGCCACACTTCCTTTGTAAAGGACAGTACTGGTCATTTTGAGGCATTTTCAAGTTTACAAAGCTAAACTTGTTCAGTGGAGCTCAAATTTGGTGAAACCGCATGTTTTTACCCCAAGACCAAACCTGTTAAGTTTCATTTCCAGTGGTGGAGTGGAAGCACCCCAAGTCACTGTCGAACACCTACTGGCAGGAAGGTAAAAACCATCCTAGCCACTGTTTGACCCAATGGCAAGGCCCCAAACTTGGTGGGTTAGAGCCCCAGAACACCCTGAGCACCCAGTCAAGCAGCCCCTCCCCAACTCCAAGCACAAGTGACAAGAACTCCAATTTGAGCCGCAGGGCAGTACTGGCAACACTAGTATTCTTTGCTCCCTTGGCCAGCTCGGGCTCTCACTAGAACACAACGACTAGGCACACTCCCAGCAACACTCAGGACATGGATGACACGTCCCAAGTGCCCTAGAGCGTGCCAGCATGCCGTGGCATGCCAAAACTGCGCTCTGGGCGCGCTGCAGAGAGCCTCCAGTAAGGGGACGATGCTCCGGCCCGTCCCAACCTCCCTAGTTATGTCCAAACGCTCCCCCGAGAACCATTCAGTGCAAAGCTACCCCTAGGGACCCTCTCCCCTCCCGCAAGAGCTCAGGCGACGCGTGCCCGTGCGCGACCGACGCGGCCAAGCATGCACGGTCGTTGTGGCTCCGAGGTGACCTCAACCATCTAGGGTGCTCAAACGCCCGAGAGTAACAAGATCCGCAAGGGATTAGTGGGGGGAATTAATTTTCTCTTGGTGGAAGTGTAGATCTAGGCCTTTTCAACCAATCCTGAGGAAATCAACAAGTTTGATTTTCAAGGGAGAGAGATCAGTCACATATGAGCTTAGGGAGCAACAATGGAGTCTTGGAGGGTCAAAGGTGGGATCTGTGAGGTAGGTGAACCCTTTATATAGTGGGGGAACAAAACCAACCGTTATCCTCACTTTCAGCACACTCCTGGCGGTACTACCGCTTGGGCGCAGCAGTACTACCGCTGACCCTAGCGGTACTACCGCCAAGGAGGAAGGGTACTACCGCAACGAAGGCGGTACTACCGCCAGGAACAAGGGTACTACCACTAGACTGACACAAAGCCACGGTAGTATAAATACTACTACCGAGTCTACCACCGCTGGAAAAGTGTTCGCAAAAAGTCCGACGAACTACAACCGCTCAGAGAGGGAGGTACTACCGTCCCTAGCGCTACTACCGCCGGGAGCTGGAGGTACTACCGCAAGCCCTAGCGGTACTACCGCCAGGATCTGGCGGTACTACCGCAAGCCCCAGCGGTACTACCGCTAGGAGCTGGCGGTACTACCGCTAGACATTCTGCAAAGGCTGTGAGAGACCTAGCGGGTGCTCCATTGCTGCAAAGAGAAAGTGCTGGAAATAAAAATGTGTGCGTGAGAGAGTTAATTCCACCCAAACCTTTCCGACGCGTGCCCTCTCTTAATAATATGACTTTCCTACTTACTCAACACTTAACAAAGATAACACCAAGGGGCGACGAACCACCTTCTGTTTTGTTATGTATTATCAGAAATGCTTAGTGCACACGATTAGTCCGTAGAGGTGTTGTCATCAGTCACCAAAACTACTTAGAACAAAATATGCCCTAACAGACCAACTACCCTCAATGAAGAGGATTACGAACCTCACATTGACCCAGACACATATGAAGGACAATTCTTCCAAGAAACAAGTATGTCCAAAAAACGTTTCAAGAACCTCTCTACTTCACCACAGAACATTGAAGTAGACAGTGACAGTGAATCTGTCTTAACCCCTGTGCCGGAACAAGAAGAGCCGGAAGAAGAAGAGGTTACTGCCGCGGATAACCTGTCACTTCTTGACTAATTACATAATGGTGGCATTCCACATGTTCTTGGTGATAGTGATGATGATGATGCATTTATTGATAATAGTGATGATCATGATGCATTTATTGACCCCGAAGCATATATAGATGAGCATGATTGTTATTAGTTCATGTCAGGTATTCAACTATTACTATATATAAATTTTGAGTTCATGTTAGGTATTCAATTTTTATTAGTCATGTTGGTATTTATGATGATGATACACTTAAAGTATATACATTTTATTACTCATGTTTGTATTTATTTTGTACTAATTTCATTTACTCTTTGTCATGGCAGGTGTTGAAAGATGGTGGAAAAGGGTCGAAAGCACTCCGCGCCTCCTTCTTCGTCGACGGGTGGTGGGATGGGTACTTCCATTCCTACCTCTGCTCTGCGGAGAGCGTTGCTCTATACTCTGCATGGAGTGGCCGCTTCTTCAACTCTCGCGGAGAGGAGCTCGACCTCCCGCGAAGCCGAGAGGTACTAAAGGTACACGTCGACACGGGAGAGGTAAGGCGGTAGCTACCACACCTTCCTCGCCGCCACCCCAAGCTGATTCACCTGAGCACAGGACTGCTAGGGTGGACTCGTCTGAGGTGGAGGCTACACGGTCTCCGGTTCACAAGCCTCGGGTCGACGAGCCTTCGGCCCACGAGAATCATGTCCCACAGGCTTCGTTCCAGGCGACTCCGAAGCAAAGCAGGGATGAGGGTACGTCCCAAGAGACCCAGTGGGATACCTGGTCTGATTTGGGTCAGCCTGAGCCAAGTGGCCATGCTGATAGCGCCGAGGAGGTGGGTGCGAGGGCCACCGTCTACCAGCTTGGTAGTTCGGGGCTCCCGCTCGTGCCGGCGACCCGCGAGAAGAGGTGGTCGATTAAGCCAAATGGGGACACGTGAGTTAATTTAGTCTTATTTATACTTTTGCCTTCACGTTTTCTCAAATATCAAATGTTTTAATTTGTCATACTGCAGGGGTTGGATTGTTGCCAAGGGTCTCCGCAAGCCCAACTACGTCCTTGGCGTGCTTTGCCGTCAAAACTTCCCGGGGTTTGTTACGTTGCCCGGTTGGGAGCGAGAGGTAGGAATGACCTGGGAACACTACCTGGGTGCCCCGGTCCCGCCGGAGGTGGAGATCGACGGTGTTTTTTGCCACACAAGGGCCGACATGGTGATCCGACAGTACTGGGTAATTTCTCATTTACACAATTATATATCAACCATAGCTAGATATTGTACTAATCAGTGTTGTCTCGTTCGCATACCTACTACAAGTGTGAGGAGGGATACGAGGAGGACGTGACAAAGGTTATCGAAACCGAATGTCGCGCCTACTTCAAGACTTTCGGCACGAGGCTCGGGTGCAGGCTGTTGGAGAATACTATGCCTTGCGGCGTATTAGGAAGGACAAGGCGAAGTGTCGCGATTCTAAGATGGAGAAGGAGCATTACATGAAGGTAATTACATATTATGAAGGCTTTGTAGTTAGTTTCCTTGATTTTATTCTTACGCGTTGCGCTCAAATTTCTCTTTATTAACTTAGGTGCCCCCGAGATGGTGTCACATCCTATTTTTCACCACAAGTATTTTATGTTGCAAAAATCAGAGCTTGTTAAAACTTTTTCAAATAATGTTGTGAGTGCAATGTGAGCCCTTGTTTGAGTGTATGCTTGCTTGTTTGATGACTCAAACCCATGAAAACTTATTATTTTGCTCTCTTCAAAAACCCTTTTTCCTTTATATCAAGATCACCTTCATCATGTTGGGATACACTACTAGCTCATGAAGCCAAGTGGCACTTCCAACCAAAGTTGGTGATCTGATCCAAATATTATTTTCATTCATTAAAAACATTAATTGGTGATTTAAAAATCATTTTTCTATTTTATATCTATGTCTGTTTCTAAGGCCAGTAATGATATTCCCACAAGGAAAATTGCTTTCCTGCCTTAGAAAATTCTGAGTAAATTCGTGGAAGCTCAGAAGGACATATATTTTCCATATATAAGATTTTCAACCCTATTTTATATTAATATTATTTGAGTAAAACCCTGAAAACCATTTCTGTCTGTTTTAGCTTTTTGAGATGTTTCCAACGTAAATGATCTCAATAAATTCTCATAAAATTACAGGAGCCCTCCCATGCCATATTAGGTGCTCACACAAAATATTACCTTGATCGAAGGTGGGGAAGTGCACCTAATGAACCCAAAACCCTCTCTGTCCAGAGAAGAGTTGGAACAACTCTACATTGCATAGTTTTTCCAATGGAGCTGAAAATTGGCAGAGGTGTTTGACACCCCAAATGAGGACTCCACACCAAGTATGGAATTTGTGAGACTCTGTTTGGCCACACTTCCTTTGTAAAGGACAGTACTGGTCATTTTGAGGCATTTTCAAGTTTACAAAGCTAAACTTGTTCAGTGGAGCTCAAATTTGGTGAAACCGCATGTTTTTACCCCAAGACCAAACCTGTTAAGTTTCATTTCCAGTGGTGGAGTGGAAGCACCCCAAGTCACTGTCGAACACCTACTGGCAGGAAGGTAAAAACCATCCTAGGAACTGTTTGACCCAATGGCAAGGCCCCAAACTTGGTGGGTTAGAGCCCCAGAACACCCTGAGCACCCAGTCAAGCAGCCCCTCCCCAACTCCAAGCACAAGTGACAAGAACTCCAATTTGAGCTGCAGGGCAGTACTGGCAACACTAGTATTCTTTGCTCCCTTGGCCAGCTCGGGCTCTCTATAGAACACAACGGCTAGGCACACTCCCAGCAACACTCAGGACATGGATGACACGTCCCAAGTGCCCTAGAGCGCGCCAGCATGCCGTGGCATGCCAAAACTGCGCTCTGGGCGCGCTGCAGAGAGCCTCCAATAAGGGGACGATGCTCCGGCCGGTCCCAACCTCCCTAGTTATGTCCAAACGCTCCCCCGACAACCATTCAGTGCAAAGCTACCCCCAGGGACCCTCTCCCCCCGCGCAAGAGCTCAGGCGACGCGTGCCCGTGCGCGACCGACGCGGCCAAGCATGCACGGTCGTTGTGGCTCGTCCCCACTCGCTTTCCCTTTGCGACCGATGCACCAGGAGGTCCTAAACCACGTCCCGAACCCGTGGTTTCGCGGCCAGCACCTCACTATGCTTGCACGCACGCCCCGGTGAGTCACCGACGCGCCCGAGTAGGCTCACCGCCGCTGGCCTATAAATAGGCCCCCCCCGGCACCCCAGCACCCTCCAAGCAGCCTCAACACAACCAGTAGACACCCCCTAGCCACCCAATCGAGCTCGGAGCGCCCCGGTGCTCGAGATCAACCGAGGCCCCTCCGCCTCGGAGCTTCGGTCGATCTCCGGCTACACGTCGGCTCCTGAGCTGCCCGACCTCCCATTACACTCCCCTTGACGCGAGGACCATTTCCCCCAACTCCCCCGAGCGAATCCGTGCTTCTAGCCACTAGTTCGACGCCAACCCAAAACCCTTCCGCCACGGTCACCTTGTCGCCGGCGACCCAGACCACTTTCGGTGACATCGCGACCACGAGCAGGTAGGCGGAGGAACGAGGGACCCGTTCCCGCTCCTAGATTGGCCTAAGGACAACGGCAGCCTCGCCGGCGTCCGTCTCCACCTCTCTGGCTGGAGGTAGGAGAAGGACCCGACAGGTGGAGCCCACCTGTCGGTTTCCTGGGGCAGCCAGTGGGCATAGCCGCTGACGCTGACCCCAGGGGCCCGCAAATCAGGTTTGAACCTGGCACGCGCGCGCCTGGTGGCCAGGCCTGGTGGCTGGGCCGGCTGGATCCAACCCCCTGGCCTTTTTCTTTTTGTTTTAATACAGCAACTTAAATGATTTTGATAAAAACATTTAGCCAGTAGAAAAATATGATTCTTCCACCAGTAATTTTCTAAAAATGTGTAGTATTTGATTCTGTAGTGTTTGACATTTATCAAAAACATAAACTATTTTGGTATAATAAAATGATATTAAAAGCATTTGTTTGCTTTTGTTTGCTTTAAAATAAATATGCTTAGCTAATAAAAACTATAGGAAACATTTTCCAAAATAATAAACTGAATTTATTCAAGCTTTGCAACATTTTGAAAAGCACTTTGTGATCTGTTTTAGTGAGAGCTATTATTTATTTATTCCTTTCTCGACGGTAGAGTTACCGAGTGACGGAGGATCCGGAGCGGAAGACCTCGAACACCCCGGATACCTAGCTGACCAAGGCAAGCAGCCCTTTGACCATGACTTGAGCATATAAAATGATGCATGCTAGAATAGCAAGTACTTTTCCGTTGCATGTGATCACGATGCCGGTTCATCATTGCACTTGCATGATAGTGATGTTATACACATGGCTCCTCGGAGCATGAGCATCACGATCTTGACCCTACCCCGTGAGGGTCATGATATTACCATGTTGAAAAGTAATGATAGAGCATATTATCATGAACATGATGATGAGTTAAATAAAGAGTTTATGAAAACCCCGTCGGGTGCCACTAATGCCCGAGGGTGAGGATGAGTTGGTGATCACTTTTGGTGAAGTGATGCACCGGTGTTTTTGTGTGAGTATGGTTTCGGAAATGGGATTAGATTAATGATGTATCGACCGTCCCAACCTTACCAGTACGACCACGATGCCCCTTTATGGGACGGGGCTTTGTTGATTACTCTGGTCGGTACTAGCAAAGAGCCACATTACTAGTGGCGGGAGTGATCGGTGTCACTCTCGTGATGGGGTCGTGCCAGGTAGGACGACTATGCCATTATTATGAGTTCCAGGCACACCGTTGGTCCCTGCATGGTTGATACAGTCCAAAGTCGATGCTCGTAAGACGTACAACATGTGGGCTAGGTACCAACCGAGTGGACCTCTTTGTCTAGTATCGTCAGGGGAAAGATGATGATCGGGTACTTACCTCGGGTATATGTGATATACCGCGAGTCGTGGATGACATGGAAGTTTCCCGTTCCTCGTGGGTCCAGCGTACTACCTCTGCAGAGTGTGAACTATTCGAATAGCCGTGTCCACGGTCAAGGACAGTTGGGTGGTGCTACTTAAACTACGTCCAGCGTTTCCGCATAAACCAAGAGTGTGTGTGTGTGTGGTGCTAAAAAGGTGTTGTTATGATAATCAAAATAATATGATCAAGTTCGGTGACTTGACATGTAGGGTAAACCCGGATGGTTTAGCCCTCATTAATACATTGAGGTTATGACAAGTCCGATGACTTGGCATATAGGGTGAACCCGGTGTGTTCAACCCTTAGCAAATATGTGGATATGTGTACCCTGTTCTTAAAGAGTAATACTTTAACTTGTTGCATATACCGGATCATTCCACCATATTGCATTCCACTAAAGATACATGTTACTCTTATTATTCACTATAAATGTTCATATCATGGGTTGTTTGCGAGTACATTCAAAGTACTCATTGGCTTGCCACTGGTTATATTATTGACCAGACATGGAAGGACCGGAGTTTGGCAACGAGTACGCCGTCGAAGACGAACCTGCGATCTAGGACGCTTCCAAGTCAGAATGCATGTCGGTGTAGGCTTGATGCCATGGGCACCACTTAGCCCTTACGAGTTTATGCTACTCGATGTATCTGTTTAATTTGGCTTTAGGCCTCGCTCTTGAACCCGACCTTCTAGTCATTTGATGTAATAATTTCGGTACTTGGATGTAAGACTCTATTATTCAGTATCTGTGTTCAGTGAACATTGATCCTTGGGGTCACTGGGCACGGCGAACTCGACTTGCTAGTCGGGGTCCCCACAGATGGTGTGCGGACAAGATGGATTGTTGGGAGGCCTTGGTGGATTAGTGGTTCTCCGAAACATGGGAGGCCAGCCACAATAACGCCAAGGAGAGGCGTGAAAAAATGGTTGCCGTGCCACACCATTAAGAGAGCGTTAACTTAACCCAATTTGGCGATAACTAGGTATGTGGTTTGCTTCATGCCTCATGCAATTCATTGTTAATGCTATCTTGAGCCCTTTACTAATACATTTTTCCTCTAACTCTCTTTTAGGTGAGTCACAATAAGATGGAGGTGCCACAGATGTACGACCTGTATGCGATGGCCCAAACTGCCTCATACAAGAAGGTCAAGGCATTCTCTGAGTCTAACCTCGAGCATCCAGAAAACATCTCCAACATCTCCTTCCACCACAATCTCGTGAAGTACAGAGATCACGGGAAGGTGAGGAAAGGGTAGGACTTTAACCTGAGCAAGGGGCCTATTGATCTAGAGCTGGTGATGATAGCTCGCAATGGGAGGCCCCATGGCTCGATCACCATTGGATATGGCCTTATACGTTGTCCTAGCACTCTCCGGCAGATAAAGGCACGCCAAACGAGCTCCTGTCCTAAGATAACACCTCGTCCACGGCCAGTCGAGCTCGCCATCGAGGTTAGTTTAATGGACTCAACTATCTTTCCGCATTATGTTGTGCGTTCGAACCAATATGATTACAATCTAACAATAAGTTGTGTTGCAGGCCGCTATTATGAAAGAGAGAGAGGCAATGTAGTTGATTTTGGCAGAAAAGGATAAGGAGATGAAGGAGATGGAGGAGAGGACGGCTGCGTTGGTGGAGGCGGAGAGGGCATGGAAAGATGTGTCTAACAGGCCCATGTATGAGCTCTTCGTGCGAAGTTTCTTGTTCATATTATTTCAAATCTTGCATTTTAATGTTCGTTTCATTAATAACTAAAAAGTTTGACTTGTCGAAACCAAATGTATAGTCTATATGTGAGAAGACCGGCCACGTCCCTCCGACGATGCCAGTCATTAACATGGCGGGGACAGTGAGTTTTATTTCTATGGAGGGATCTCAAGAGTATCATCATGCTAACGACACATTGCAAGCGATGTTTGGTCCACAATATCTCCCGAAACGCATCGCACGACCCTTCTACAGTGAAGCCTTCTCCAGGTGCAACAAGCCAGAGCCACAATCCTTCACCGCCGTGATGACAATAATGGTATGTTATTTCTAGTGTTTTGCTTAACAACCGCATAATGGTCTTTACTTACCTTACCCAATATGGCTTAATAAACATAGTTAGCTCCGAAATGACATATTTAACCCAAGTTAGCTCCAAAACAACATATAGTTAGCTTGGCTTCCACCTGAATGACACAATTAGCTTAGTTAGCTCCAAAATGGCTTATTTAATAAAAAAATGACCTATACTTTGCTAAGTTCTCTCCTAAATGACATATTAAGGCTTACGTAGCTCTAAGATGATCTATTCCCCCTAATTAGCTATTAAATGGCCTATAATTAGCTTAGCTAGCTCCAAAATGGCTAAATAAGCATAGTTAGCTCCAAAATGACATATTTTACCCAAGTTAGCACCAAAATGACCTATAATTAGCTAGGCTTCCACCAAAATGATATAATTAGCTTAGTTAGCTCCAAAATGGTCTATTTAATAAAAAATGACCTATACTTAGCTAATTATCCTATAAAATGACATAATTAGCTCCAAAAAGGCATACGTAGATAATTTAGCTCAAAGAAGAGAACAAGAGGAGAAGAAAGAGGAAAAATGAAAAGAAGGAAGAAGAAGAAGAAGAGAAGAAGAAGAGAAGAAGGAGAAGAAGGAGGGCTCCTTCCCTTCTTCTCCTCCTTCTCCTTCTTCTTCTCCTTCTTCTTCTCTCCCCCTTCTTCTCCTTCTTCTTCTCCTTCTTCTTCTCTTCTTCTTTTCTTCTTCTTCTCCTCTTCGTTCTCCTTCTCCTTCTCCTCCTCCTCCTCCTCCTCCTTCTTCTTCTTATTTTTCCCTTCTTATTCTCTTCTTTGCTTCTTATCTTTCTTCTTCTACGTAGCTTATTTTTGCCAACAATGACATACTTAGCTAATTATCCTCCAAAATGACAAAATTAGCTTAGTTAGCTCAAAAAATGTTCTATTTGATAAAAAATGACCTATACATAGCTAATTATCCTCCAAAATGACATAATTAGCTCCAAAAAGGCATACTTAGCTAATTTAGCTTGAACAAGAGGACAATAGGAGAAGAAATAGGAAAAATGAAAAGAAGGAGGAGGAAGAAGAAGAGAACAAGAAGGAGGAGGAGAAGAAGGAGAAGGAGCCCTCCTTCTTCTCCTTCTTCTTCTCCTACTTCTCTGCTCCTTTTTTCCCTTCTTCTTCTCATTCTTCTTCTCTTCTTCTTTTCTTCTTCTCCTCCTCCTCCTCCTCCTTATTTTTCTTCTCCTTCTTCTTCTCTTCTTGCTTCTGGTCTTCCTTCTTCTACGTAGCTTATTTTCCCCAACAAAGACATACTTAGCTAATTATCCTCCAAAATGACATAATTAGCTTAGTTAGCTCCAAAATGGTCTATTTAATAAAAAATGACATATATTTAGCTAACTATCCTCCAAAATGACATAATTAGCTCCAAAAAGGCATACTTAGCTAATTTAGCTCGAAGAAGAGGACTAGAGGAGAAGAAAGAGGAAAAATGAAAAGAAGGAAGAAGAATAAGAGAAGAAGAAGGAGAAGGGGGGAAAGAAGGTGAAGTAACCCTCCTTCTACTTCTACTTCTCCTTCTTCTTCTCTCCTCCTTCTTCTCCTTCTTCTTCTCTTCTTCTTTTCTTCTTCTTCTTCTCCTCATCCTTCCCCTTCTTCTTCTCCTCCTCCTCCTCCTCCTTCTTGTTTTTATTCTCCCAGTCCTTCTCTTCTTGCTTCTTCTCTTTCTTCTTCTACGTAGCTTATTTTCCCCCAACAAAAACATACTTAGCTAATTATCCTCCAAAATGAAATAATTATCCTAGTTAGTTCCAAAATGGTCTATTTAAAAGAATGACTTATACTTAGATAATTATCCTCCAAAATGACATAATTAGCTCCAAAAACGCATACTTAGCTAATTTAGCTCGAAGAAAGAGGAAAATTTAAAAGAAGGAATAAGAAGAAGAAGAGAAGAAGAAGAGAAGAAGAAGGAGAAGGAGGAGAAGAAGGAGAAGGAGCCCTCCTTCTTCTCCTTCTTCTTCTCTCCTCCTTCTTCTCCTTCTTCTTCTCCTTCTTCTTCTCTTCTTATTTTCTTCTTGTTCTCCTCCTCCTTCTCCTTCTCCTCCTCCTCATCCTCCTCCTTCTTCTTATTTTTCTTCTCCTTCTTCTTCTCTTCTAGCTTCTTCTCTTTCTTCTTCTACGTAGCTTATTTTCCCCAACAATGACGTACTTAGCTAATTATCCTCGAGAATGATATAATTAGCTTAGTTAGCTCCAAAATTGTCTATTTAATAAAAATGACCTATACTTAGCTAATTATCCTCCAAAATGACATAATTAGCTCCAAAAAGGCATACTTAGCTAATTTAGCTGGAAGAAGAGGACAAGAGGAGAAGAAAGAGGACAAATGAAAAGAAGGAAGAAGAAGGAGAAGAGAAGAAGAAGAGAATAAGAAGGGGATGGAGAAGGAGAAGAATAAGGAGAAGAACGAGGGCTCCTTCTCCTTCTTATCCTCCTTATTCTCCTGCTTCTTCTTCTCTCCTCCTTCTTCTCCTTCTTCTCCTTCTTCTTCTCTTCTTATTTTCTTCTTCTTCTCCTCCTCCTTCTCCTCCTCCACCTCCTCCTTCTTCTTATTTTTCTACTCCTTCTTCTTCTCTTCTTGATTCTTCTCTTTCTTCTTCTATGTAGCTTATTTTCCCCAACAAACACATACTTAGCTATTTATCCTCCAAAATGACATAATTAGTTTAGTTAGGTGAAAACATCATAAGAACCTTGGTTACCTCATTAAAATGACTAATTTATCTCCAAAATGACATAAGAATCTCAAAATGGCATACGAACTTTGGTTAGCTCATGAATATTATATACTTAGCTTGTTTTCCTCTAAAATGACATAATTAGCCCATTTAGCTCCAGAAAGACATACTTAGCTAATTTAGCTCCAAGAAGAGGAGAAGAGGAGAAGAGGAGAAATGAAAAGTAGGAAGAAGTAGAAGAAGAGAAGAAGAAGAGAAGGAGAAGGAGAAGAAGAAGGAGAAGGAGTTCTCCTCCTTCTCCTTCTTCTCCTCCTTCTCCTTATTATTATCTTCTCCTTCTTCTACTCCTTATCCTTCTTCTTCTCCTTCTCCTTCTCTTCTTCGACTCTTCTTCTACTTCTTCCTACTTTTCATTTCTCCTCTTCTCCTCTTCTTGGAGCTAAATTAGCTAAGTATGTCTTTTTGGAGCTAAATGGATATGAATCTTACTTATTTCTTCTCCTCTTCATCTAGTCTTCTTCTTCTAACTTACTTATTTCCCATTTCGCATATTACATTCACTTCACAGAAGCTTGGATTATATTGATGGTCTGCTTCAGTATGGTTTCTTCTAAAATGGTTTCACGGAATCTTGGATTGAAACTATTGTAGTAAATGGATATGAAACTTTGCATGTATGGATGAAACTAGTGTAATATATGTTTTGGTACGAATGAAACTTGCATAATATGTATGTATTATGGATGAAACTTATTTTAATATGGTTATGAGTATGGGGCAGTGTGTGTGAAATATATTATGTATTATGGATTATGGATGAAACTATCAAATATATATATATATATATATATATATATTCCTTATTTTTGTGAAAATTGCTGGATATTATTAAAAATAAAATAAATAGGGGCAGTTTGACCCTTTGTCGTCTGCCCACCAATGGCAAAGAAGCTACAACAGACTACAAAGGGCCCAAACTGACCTTTCGAATCAAACTGGGTGCCCCCTTTGCCTTCTGCCATGCTTGTGGGCAAACGACAAAGGGGCAAAGGGCAGATAGCAAAGGGGCAAATGAGAGGGGCTTTGGTGGCACCTTTGTCCTCTGCCCACCAGCATGGCAGACGGCAAAGGGGTGTAGGGCAGATGGGAAACTATCTGTGGGTCCATCAGGCTGCCCTTAGCAATTGACGGAGGTGCCCGCGGATGTGTCGTCCCATATTCTTTGTCGTCTGCCACCTCACGACACAGATCATTTGCCGTCAGCTGGCCCAATGCATACGGCGAAGAGGCCCTTCACCGGATTTTTCTTTGTCGTCCAGTTTGTCGTCTGCTTATGGACGGCAAAGGCCTTTGCCGTCCGAGGTGTCCCGCTTTGCCGTCTACCAGACGGCAAAGTATATGATCCCTGCAGTGAAAGACGAAGTAGATATTCCATTGCCAGGAATATTCGCTCATGACCGTTAGATTTTTGCGTATTCTCTTAACGCCTCGCTGTATCTACTAGTCTAGTTATGATTGTGTGATGTGATGGTTGTACCTTACCTTGTAAATTATTGCATGCACATGTTTTATTTCAGCTGTGTGATTGATTCGATTTTCACCCTGGATTGTTTTTCTTAGGACGATTCTCGTGTGATTATTTTTTTTAATAAAACTACTACAACAAAACTATTTTCAACAAGATTTTATTCGCATTCCAATCGGCTCAAAGCCACACTCGGTCTGCCAATGCACTAAGAGTAGAACCGCGCACACATAACCCCTAGATAATTGCCTCGCTAGCACCATAGTTTCTCCAAAATGAATACAGTGTGAGTATTTTTATTTTTGCAGAAATGCATTTTTGCGCGCCTAGTCTTCGTGTTCACCGTCACTGCAGAGAGGCGCCACCCGAGCCGCATCATCGCGACGATCATCCTGGATCATCATGCATAGTAGCATTGAGAACTTGATCAACGCTCCTATTCCTCTAGCCAGCAGGGTTATCAGCCACCCTGGGTGCTCGTCCACCATTGGAGGCTCGCTTCGAGCTTCTGCTAGCAGAGAGGAAGAGGAGGAGGAATCAGGAGGAGTGAGGCCGGGTGTGAGGTAGAGGATAGAACGACACAGTCATTTTATAGCGTGAAATCGGTGTGCGATGGACGCAGTCCACCAGCACCGCTCGTTGCTCGATCGCCGGTGTTCGGAAACGAATCCGCGAGGAGTGCTCACAAAGTGCTGGCCCGCGGCGCGAGTGCACGCTACGCCGACCGCTAGCACGCCACACACTACCACAATAAGGCCCTATACGCCTTTACGCTAGACAGCACGCGTGGAGAAAGCAGTGGAAAGTGCGAGAGATTGAGCGGAGGGAAGAGAGCCGGAGGAAAAAGAAGAGATTGACAGTGGGCCCTGGGTCCACCTGTCAGCCAAAAAGAGGACTGTGCACTCGGGTACGACAAGCACAATTCGAAAATTGGAAATTTTCCTTTTTCAAATTTTTTTCTTAGCCATTCATACTAACGCCTCGATTTCCCAACCATACAAATTCTTTGTAGCACCAGTACCACACCACAGTTGCACGATTTTTTTGGTGTAACCTTGTAGAGTAGTTATTTTCGTGTTAATATGCTCTATCATTAAGGGGGGTAGAGTTTGTAACACCCCAAAATTTTGGTCATGATTTTTATTTATTTAAAATTGGCCATGGTAATTTAAAATTTCATTTTTGGGTTTTCTGCTATTTTCAGACCCCTTCCTTGTTTTATTTTGTACAAAAAATTTATTTCTTAAGTAGGAGTTTTTGAAAGATATTACTTGACTTGAGTGTTACCTCTAATATATTTTTCAATTATATCCCAAATCAAATGAAGGCATTTTATAAATATTTTCTTTAGGGTTCATTTATGCAAAAACTTACTTCTAAGGCGTGATTTGAACTACTACCATTTGATAATTTCTTTTCAAAATTCCACAAAAACATGGAAATGACCTAGTATGTTTATGAATCAATTTTGTGAAATAATCTAGCAAAGTGTTTTGTAGTAAGTGAGGACATTAGATTATTTTCATTTCTGATCCAACTTGATATTTGTACCACAACCCCTAGTTAAAACTCTTCAAAAATTCCACAAAAATTTGGAGTTGTCAAGGAGTTTATATAAATCACTTTTATGAAAAAAACACTTTGTGCTTTCAAAATTTTGAGCACCACTTCCTGTTTTCTGTTCTAGACCAGATTTGCAGTTTACACTGCAAACATATTATTTTCTAACCCAAAGCTATTGAAAATTTTACTGCTTGTAGAGAACCCTCTAAAACCCCTATGTCCAGGAAATCAACCCCATTTGGATTTATTAAGCTCATGTTTGAACCTCCGTAAGATACAGGCCACGACTGTTTTTCTCAACTTATTGCACTAACAAGTTTATGCTTTCTGAAAGCTAACATTGCCATCATTGTTACTCTCCAGAGATACCTTGGACTGGAAAGTTTGATAGCCAACTGAGCCACCTAGATGCCATTGGCATTCTGTCAAACACCCTTAGTGCATGGACAATAATGACCTAGTCCGAACCTTGCATTATGGATTTATCCTAGTGCTCAAACCAGCATGCCTAGCAAGGACCTAGTAACTAGCCTAGCCACCCTGTTAACTTTTAGCTCAACCCAAGACCTCCAGGACCCCTTAGCATTCTGCCGACCACATGGCGGGCATGCCCAGAGTACGCTAGAGCGCGCATTTTGCACGTGTTGTGAAGTAGATACCGCGCTCACCTGCCCTGTTTCCAGCATCACCTATGAAGTGGCAGCCCGCAGCTCCTCATTGCTAACACTGCTCGCGATGGCTGCACCTCCTGCAACCATGTTGGCCGTCGATTGCAGCAACGGCTGCCCCGACGAGTACAACACCGCCCGAGTCACCCCTGCTCGCCACCTCTCCCCCTGCGACCAAAGTTTTCGCGTCAGCTAACCAAGACCACCAGCTGGACCCCGTTTGACTCACCCCAGCGTCGCCGCGTGTCCCTACAGCAGATGCCGTCGGCCGGCGATCTTATCGCCATCGCCTCGGAACGACCTCAAGGCCCTATACGTAGACGCACCATGAGCCCTTCTAGCAATCACAGCCATCCCTCGTAGTCATAGGTAGCTTCATCTTTCCCCAATTTCGTCCGAGGCCTTCTCCTTTTCCACCGTTGGCAGCTTCGGCCTCCACCGTCCTCGACTAAATTTGAGGAAACCAAAGTCCCTCCCTGCCTCTCTTCTTCTCTGCTAGAATCACCATGACCCAGTGAACCCGTTTTCCCCTCTAGTTTGGCCACGGAGTCGCAGTGAGCAAAGATCCCTCCCTGACCGAAGCTCGGTTCGCCATTGCCAAGGCCCTGCTCAAAGTGAAGCTCTACGACCATGGATTTCCCCTCCATTCGATGCGGGTAGTTCCTCTGAGCACGTAGGTAGTTGGAGCTTGTCGTTTGGTGTCATGTGCCGTCAGGAGCAGCCGTTGGAGTCCACCACCGTTTCTGCCCAGGCGTGCGGGAGGTGAGGGATGAACCCGATGGGTGGGACCCCTTATCGGTGAGTCAGCCTCCTCCATCGGTCGCGTCTTGGAGTTGGCGCTTCTCCCTCTTGAGGAGGCGTATTTACTGTGGTACACTTTCAAACTTAAGAGGCGCCCCTCTCCCGAAACATTTTCTTTTGCTAATTTGTTTTTAAATAGAACGATGACCAGACTTTGACTCTCTCTAGGTTCCAAAATAATAGTCCAAATGAGCTGATTCTTTTCCCAAGTCATTCAAATTTCATCTAGTTTATTTTAGTATTTATTTGAAAATTTTCAAAAACAACTTTCCGTACTGTTTTTAAATTGTGTGTTAGTTAGAATATTGTTCAAACTAGGCTATGGAGTGCAACCTACCTCTCTACACTTGGAAGGCAAGCATTCTCAACCTACATATATCTTGGTTGTGTGTGGGTTGCTTGATGAGAATAAAATTACGGTTAGGTTAAACTAGTGGTGTTATTTCATGTGACAATCATGCACGTGGCTTCATGATTTGAAAGTACAATTGTTGCATGATTAAGATGCATGGGACATGAGTCGCATCTTCCTACCACACATGTCTACCGGATAGGATTCGATGAGAGTCAGTGTCTTGTGGAGACAAGACCTTGGGACTGACATCTCGTGGGACGAGAGTGGTCAACGAGGCATGTCGGGTACGATAGGTAGTGACTCTGTGTGGTGATAAAACATTTTGATTATGCTAATCATGCAGGGAATAATTAGGGAATATTGTTCAGTAGGTCGAGTCTTTTCTGTAGGTCGCCTTACCCTTCGTGCTGCCATAGGTCTTCCTGAAAGGGAATATGGTTCTGTAGGTCGTAAACCTATTACCAGGTACACAACAAGTAGAGAGGCCGGCATTGAAAGTATCCGGGGCACTGGACTAAATCCAGTCATTCGGTCAGGGGGAGTGGGTGTTTCCGGACTGGGACCGAGAGGGAAGAGCTCTTCCCTTGTAGTGTGTGGTGTCAATTTGATCCCATGCTAGTCGAGGTTGGAGCCTCACCGTCTTATGGTTCTTCTATGGCAGGGTAGTCAGAGTGATATCGTTCTTCGCGGGAGAAAAATGGGTGTGTAATGGTTGTGAGTGTTTACTTCTAAAATACCGTACGCAGTATTAGTCCGAGTGACTATCAAAACCCGTGAGCTATGGGTAAAGTGTACACCCTCTGCAGAGTCAAAACTATTCGAGTAGCCGTGTCCCTGGTCAAGGACGACTGGTTGACTAGTCAAGTGTCTGTCTTAGTGTCGGTCTTCGGAGGTAGTTAAAGAAATTGTGAGGCCATTCAGGAAATATGGTGGATGATAATAAAATTATTTTCTATGGACTAACCCCTATGATTATGATTGTTGAATATCCCTCGGACGGTTCTACCTCCTGGATATTCATTATTTATGATCATTTCATATAAGCCCTTTATGTGGTGTCGCTGAGATGCCCGACTACGGCATGTTTATCGTTTCATATAAGCCCTTTATGTGGTGTCGCTTAGAAGTCCGACTATGGCATGTTTATTATTTCTTATAAGCCCTTTATGGGGTGTCGCTTAGACGCCTGACTGTGGCATGATTATCTTTTCAATTAAGCCCTTTATGTGGTGTCGCTCAGACGCCCGACTGTGGCATGCTTGTTATTACTTTATTCAAGCCCTGTATGTGGTGTCGCTCAGACGCTAGACGGAGGAATGTTTTATATCACATTTTTTAATCTTACTCTTATTGATTATTTATTACTATCTTAGTATGATGAAATTTTCATTAATAATATTTGAGAAGTACATCATGATTGACGAAGTATTGTGGTATTATTATGAGTGTATATTAACCCTGCAAAATTGATGTTTGTTACATGATGTTTGCCAGTACATTCGAAGTACTCACTGGGTTGTCCCTGGCTATTGTCTTGGCCAGATTGCGTGCTTGGAAAGGACGAACCCGATGATAACCCCGAAACCTAGGCATCGAAGATAGCAGCCGTGTGAGATAGGAATTATCCAGGTGAGTTGTTACTTTGGGAAATGGAGTCCCATAGACGCTGGAGATCCCCAAATCGCTTATGCCATCAACAATTAGAAATCTGTTTGATGTACTCTACGGACCACCTCGGTCTTGTACTTCAAGTGTGTATTTTTCCTTGGAAAAATGTATCAAGGATTCATGGACCATCTAACAGTATTCCTGGGCTGGCATGCACAAGGGCCATTTTGAAGAGAAATTTAAATCCTCGAAAATCCGAGCCTGACACTCTTATGCTTCATGGAGGACATCTGGTCCAAAGACTAATCCTTCTCCAGTTTCTGAACAGTTGAGGGCACTGTGGCAATTTTGTCCATATAACACCTCAAAAGGTGTCGTTTGAAGACTAGACTGATAGTTGTTGTTGTACAGAACTCGGCAAAGGGCAGGCAATCTTCCCATTTGGCCCCATATTCCAAAACGCAAGCACGAAGCATGTGTTCGAGTATTTGGTTTACTCGTTCCATCTATCCTCCTGTCTAAGGGTGAAAAGAAGTGCTGAAGGATAGCTTGGTTCCCAAGGGTTCTTGAAATCTGTTCCAAAACCTCGAGCTAAATTTGTGTAGGATCCAAAGTATGTTTTGAGGGGGGTGATTAGACTACTTGACCAAATAAAAACTTAGACTTTTCCCAATTTTAGTTGTGGGCTAGTTTTAACTGGTGTAATAATTCAAGCACACCCTACACATGCAAATCTAAGAGTATTGTAGTAGAAAGTCAAGACATGCTAATGTAAGTTGAGGGAAGGGACAGGAGATCAAACACAAAGGTTGACACAGAGATTTTTGGTGTGCTTCTGATAGGTGGTGCTATCAAACGTCCATGTTAGTGGAGACTTTAACCCACGGAGGGTAACGACTGCGAGAGTCCACGGAGGGCTCCATCCACAAGGGGTCCACTAAGAAGCTGCCTTGTCTATTCCACCATGGCTTACGTCCACACATGACTAGTCCCACTCAGTGTAGATATTCATGAAGTAGGTGATCTCCTTGCCCTTACAAACTTCTTGGTTCAAACTCCTTGCTCTTGTGCTTCACAAGATAGCCTCCTCCACACTCAATCACCCTCTCATAGATTTTGCATTGGTGGAAGAGATTGGTTTGGTGGAAAGCAACTTGGAGAGGCTAGAGATAAAGTTTCTAATGAATGGATTGGTATATCTCGATCTCAACACATCAGTAGGTGGATCTCTCTCTCATAAAAGTGGATATGGCAAGTGTGTGTCTGTGTTCTGAGTGATTCCTCTAAGAATGAGAGGTGGTGGAGGGGTATATATAGGCATCTTAAAAAATGTAACTGTTACAACATTATTCCCCAACTTGATGACACCGGCATGAATCTCAATGGTATTGAGTTGCACTAAATGTGACAACTTTTGAATTCTCGGTGAGACCGACATAGGAATCTTGGTGGTACCGATATGGTCACCTAGGGCAGTTTCCAAATCTTGGCGAGACCGATTTTAGAACTTGGAAATTCCGATTCTTGAAATCCACAAACCTGAAAGTTGGCCACTGATTTTCGGTGGCACCAAAGTGAAAGTTGGTGATACCAAGATTCTAAGGTTTGGCCTAGGTTCTGTCTCGGAAAAAATAGGTAGGGCCGAGTGGAATTATTGGTGGCACCAATTTTCATGTATAGGCTTTGGACGGAGAATATTGTGGGAGAATGGCTGAGTGTTTTTGGTGTCCATCTCCAAGTACTTGAGCAACCAATTCATCATAGATACCTCACCACCTTTTAATATTATTGGTTTTCCTATGGACTCACAAGTGATTTCTCACAAATATAAAATGTAGAGTCTTGTAGCTTGAAGCTTAGCCAATCCTATTCCTTTTCTTCCATCAAGGGTTTCTCCTCACAATCCCTTAGCCCATGCATCTTTCAACTCTTTTGAAATATACTTAGATAGAATCATTAGTTCAATGACACATATGTTGTTATTAATTAACAAAACCACCTTAGCGAGCAATTGTGCTTTCAATCTCCCCTTTTTCGGTAATTGATGACAACATATAGATCAAAGCTTTGACAAAAGATATAATCAATGATTAGCATCATTGCTTTGAGAAGTATGTGAAAAACAAGAACTCCCCCTAAATTTGTGCATTATTTTGAATTTGTGTTTGAATGCCAATGCAGAGTTGATTAGGATCATGTGT
Source organism: Hordeum vulgare subsp. vulgare (assembly GCF_904849725.1). Classification (NCBI taxonomy): domain Eukaryota; kingdom Viridiplantae; phylum Streptophyta; class Magnoliopsida; order Poales; family Poaceae; genus Hordeum; species Hordeum vulgare. Next base: position 182,771,892 of record NC_058518.1, read on the forward strand.
CACTCTTCCGTGTCACATACATCTTGGTGGTGCATATAAATGATATGAGTGAATAGTAATGCACATAACACCTAACAAATGAGTGAATGATCATCATGTAGATAGTTCAAAGATATTACATAGTAGCATCAACCATCAAAGCGCATGATCAAACAGAATGACGTTTAAGACATCCAAAAGATCAAATATTTTGAAAAAACCAAAAGAGAGAAAATGAGAAAGCAAGACTATCTCTCCCTCTCTCGTCACCCTAATGATCTATACACTTCTCCCCCTTTGGCAACATGTTACCAAAAAGTTCAAAGGTTTAGAGTTAAGGGTCACTCTGGGCTCGATCTCTTCCAGTAGCAGATGGTGGAGTCGATAGGAGAGTGTCAGTGAAGGCTTTCGTGGATATCCTCGGAGGTGGAGGTGTTGACATTGGAGGTGCATGAGGTGGTGGACTTGAAGGAGCTAAAGGCGTTGATGCATGGGCTAATGAAGTTGGTCTAGCTTCCAGAACTGACATAGCTACAGACCTAGTCTGAGTCCTGAACTGAGTAGTTGTAGGAAGAGACATATCATCATCATCACTATTGGAACGAGGCGTGTGCACTGCATTAACTTCATGCTTTAGCTGCTAAACAATGGTAGCCAACTTCGTTACTTTGATACCCAAGTCATGGAATTAGTCTCCACGATCCTCTCAAGGCTCTTCTAGCTCAGCAAAATCTTAGAACCATTCTTCTCCATCCCCTGGATGGTGCTGACATGAAATAACTTCTTCACCTCTCTAGATCTGTACTCTGGTGCTGGAGCTGCTCTCGCTGCCTCTGCCTCTTAACAAGCTGTAGCTGAGCTGGGATGGCTGGGGTCCATCACTACCTCGTTGTCTTTGCAATCTGTCTGAAGTGGGAGGTGTGGATGATCAAGTTGATATGCATGCTTCCCAATCTTGGCATTGATGAGCATATAAATGTATGGAGCATATCCTCATGAGCTCTTCTAATCAGCAGTTGTCCTCCTAACGGTCTCAACTATCATATCCATCACTCTCATCCTTGTGTGAGAATCAACATGGTACAACATATTGATGGAATACCATCTGGTCATGTTCTCATCTCTTGGCTTGGGCATGAGGGTGTACCTCATAATGGTGATTTTAGTGGGTATCCCTCCTTGCAGTAAGTAGAAGGAGCCAAGCTTGTGGGTTATCAAGTACTTGTGGGGTATTTGATTGTACATATTAGCCACAGTGTAGTGATTCATTTTTTGCTCGGAGTACACATCCAAGTCACCCTCTTGGGCCTTTGGGACACCAACGATTGTATCCCACTCCTCCACGGTTGATTCAGATGTGTGACGTTAAGTCATCCATATAATCCTACCATCTCGGTAAAAATGTGTAGTGGAGTAGAATTGCATGATCATCTCATCATTCGAGGCAGTCATCTCTTTGCCAAAAAAATCTTCACTTTCTATTGCCGTGAAATTCTCTCTTACATGACGGTAGAAATCCTTATGTTCCTTGATGTATTGCTATTCCACATATCTCATGTCAGTTACTACATGACTCTTGTCCAATAACACTTCATCATAGAAATCTTGTTCCTCCTTGGTGTGAAAACGTGGATCAATAACTGTTCTCCTCCTAACAACATAGGAATATGTAGTTCTCCACCGTCTGAGACCATGATCCCTTCTATTCTTCATGTCCTCAGCAACTTGATGAGCATGATTGCGTAATGTAAAATGAGCTCTCAACTTCCTCAGCATAGCACGATCTTCTTCCTCCTCTACATAAGAATCTCTAGATGCAGAGCCCTAGTTCTTCTCTGATGTAGGTATATCCCTAGTAGTCTCCTTGGGATCTACTAGCTTCTTAGATTTAGGAGCAGAATTATTTGTCTTGGGTGTCGACCTGCTTGGCATCGCATCTGCCATAAGCTTCTTCTTCTTGGAAGGAGGTGGATTGGCAGTTTCCTCTTCCTATTCTTCCTTAGAAGCTTCTGCAGGATCTTCATATATAGAAGTTTTCCTTGCAACAACATGCACAACTCTCTTCTTGCTCTCTTCATCCCTGGCTTATTATCCTTCTTGGAAGTGGTGTTCTCAAGGGTAAGTTTCATCCCTTTCTAAGCTATGTCTGGAGCTCTCATAGAATCAGTCCTCGCATACTTCTTTCTCATAGTTTTCTTGACTATGACCCTCTCCATTGGGTTTTGGGGAATGCTTTCTTTTGGAATGAAGTCAACATCCTCCCCGTCTAAGTTATGCTTTTTCCTGGACCTAGTAGCTACCTTTGGCATATAATGGGAGCTTCGAGTACCTGGCTCAGAAGTTGTCCTCTCTGGACTAGTGCTTCAATCCATTTCCACACTAGCTCTCTGGAGTCAATCTGGCTATCCTGTGAACCTGAGATACTGACAAGCAACCATGCAAAGAAGTTGAACCTGTGAAAAGATGTAGAAGAGCAGGAGTGGATGACCATCACAAGACACATACGTTTTTATAAATTTGAACTCGAAGTCTTAAGTTTAACTTTCCGCAAAAAGGATTTCGGTTCCACCAAGTCAAAGTTTTTGGAGCCACCAAGATAAACAACATCCTTAACATAAACTTGGCAGCCTTTTCAGTTTCACCGAACTTAGAAACTCTATTTCACCGAGATTGTTTTCTATAGCCCTAAAACATAAATTGGTCAAACCAATTTTTATGAATTGGTGACACCGAGATCCAAGTTGTGGATGGCTAAATCTAAGAACTTCTAGTTTTCTAATCTAATGGAGATTTCTTCTGGATAGGAACATTGCAATAATGGATTGTGGATGGACTAAACATATTTGTGCAAGATTCGGATCAAGGAGCACAAAGAGGGGCCAGTTCTTTACCCTACTTTCGGTGAAGACCTCCTACGTAGGCGGCTGCGGGAGAGATTGGCGATGACGTTGAGGACTGCTGCGGTGAGGGCACATGGGATATGAACATCGATGTCCTCGAGAACAAAGCACAAGAGGAAGGGGGTTGGGGAAGTGACGGTTGCTGATTGATTTTGAAAAGTCAGCCCTGCTGGATATATATCCTCTGTTGCTGGTGAGATCGAGTTGGAAATATCGATGCTACCGAGTTCCATAACTGTCTAGTGATAGTGAAACTCGGTGAGGCTAAGAATTTCCTATCGATGGGACCGAGATCATAAAACCTGATCAACCCTAGTGCTTCGGTGGGACCACAATTCGGAGTTCGTCACACCGAGTGGCACATGGGAGGTTTTGGAAGTCAGCTCTTGTCGAGTGCTCCTCACACCGAGTGTGTCTAAAGTGGTTGCTCAAATTTTGTTATGTAGCATGAAAAGAATTTGACACAAGAAAGCATAGATAGCTAGAGTGGGGTACTTAGGAATTCTTCTGTATCCAATTGGCCATATAAAATAGAAAGCCAAATAACACCAATTGTATATCCTCGAATGATGAAAAATATGCATACCAACATGCTCACATAATAAGATGTCAAATATGGCATGGTAAGCATGCACAACCACTATAGTATCTACCAAGAACTTTGGCGATGACAAAGTCATCTATATATGAGTATATTAACATAGGAGCCAAGCAAGAATACGTGATCATAGGTCATACTCAGCGTTTAAGCACAACTGTGGTTGCCACTTTTACATAGAGATTTCAATGTTTTCACCCCTTAATAGATGCTTATAGTCAAGTATTAGAGTAAAGCTCCCCATTGATGTGACACCCCCCTAAGAGGGATAAACTAAACTTGGGTTTTGCCATGGAAGACTTCATGTAGGTGTAGTAGTGGCGGATGCTCATTATTGACTAATATCACCTTGGGTTGGGAGCAATCACTGTTGTTTCTTACTCTTTTCACCTACATGGGTTCGTCCCAAGCACAAGGAACAAATACAAGAATATCTATGGACATGGCATGAAGTACATGTTAGATGATGTCCAAAGATACATTAATTACCATGTCCCTTGCTTACCTTTGAGGGAATGCATGACTCCTTGAACTAATGCATATGGTTGGAGTTTATTGCATTTATTTCTTGCCAAAATGAATAAGAGTGAATTTCATTAGCAGAGTCGCCCCTCGAGAACTTTTCTAGTTCTTCTTCTTGGGGACCCACATAAACTTGATGGGGATCATTCGAGTTGTGGTAACACTAGATGAAGTAGAGCTAGTAGTGGCCTTGGGAATCCACTTGACCATTGCTTGGGGTTCTTCATCAAATGAGTCAATCTCCACTTGAAGCTTGTCCTTACCCTTGTGATCTTGTGGTAGAAAGTCATCTTGAGAGATTGTTCCCATGGGGAGAGTAGGATTATACTTATCCTTTTGGGGAACAAACTTTGGGATGGTGTATTGACCTTCTTCCCATACAACCTCGTTGGCATGGAAGTAGCCAACATCTTGCTTCTTTCGATGTCCTCCTTGGTTGCATAGAATCTCCTCGAATTGCTTGCTTCCATCAAGACTCTTGAAGACACATCTCTCTATAATTCCTTTCAATAAATCATTTTCCTGAACAAGTGTAACTTGACTAATGTAATCATTAGTGGAATCAACAGAGGTACCAGCAACAACATCAAATGATTTAAATTTAGAATTTTTCTTACTAGATGAAGAAAATGTATTTCCTTTGTTACTACTAGGCTTAAGTTTAACTTGTGAAAAAAAACTACGCAAGAGTAGCTGTTTTGCTAGATAAGAATTATTCTTTCGAATATCATCATTGATTGATTTTAGAAACTCATGTTCTTGCTATAAATTTAGCTTCTCGAAGCATAACTTCTCATGAGTTCTTGCAACCTCCCTATGATCTTCTAGAGTAGTTTCATGAGCTAACTTAAGAGTGTTTAATTCTTTTGTTAATCATTCTAACTCTTTCTTATCATAATCACATGACTTATCTTGACAAGCATGATTATCATCAAGTTCATTTCCATCATTATCAATAGTATTATCAAAAAGCAAGTAGTCTTCTCCTAACAAGTCGTCCTCATCACTATTAAAGTCAAAGTACTCAGGGTGTGGTACCTTGGGGCCTTTGGCTATGATGCAGCTTCCAATCCCTCTATTTGGTGAATCAAATATATCATAGGACTTGGAGAACATGAGTGCAAGACAGGCAGCACCTATTGGGTTCTACTGTAGGTGCATCACATGTGAATTCAAATTTTCCTGCGCGTAGAACATCCAAGAACATGCGACGGAGATGCATCACATATCGTTACCACTAGAGGAGCAAATGCCGTGCAGTGGAAGTAGAGTTGGGGAAGCACGTTTGCGTGGTTCACCTCCTCCTCGTCCGATCTCCCTCGAACAGCTGGTTGCTACGGCAACAAAAGTTCTTCCCCGGCAACGGCGCCAGAAATCCTTCTGCTACTTCTCAAACAAGAGCGCCAGAAATTGACACGTTGACGGAGACTGGGCTTGTGTTGGCTTTTTCCCTTGAAGAGGAAAGGGTGATGCAGCACAGGAGCAGTAAGTATTTCCCTCAGTTTGAAAACCAAGGTATCGATACAGAAGGAGGGTCTCGTCAAGTCCAGAGTACCTGCGCAAAAACAAACAAGCTTGCACCCAACGCTTCAAAGGGGTTGTCAATCCCTTCAAGATTGTTTGCAAAAGTGAGATCTGAAGGCGGAAAGTGCAATGAAGTAAAAAGTGTAAGGCTGAAAATATGGTGTGGAGTAGACCCTGGGGGGCATAGTGTTCACTAGAGGCTTCTCTCAAAATAGCAAGTAATACGGTGGGTGAACAAATTACTGTCGATCAATTGATAGAACCGCGCAAACTCATGACGATATCTAAGGCAATGATCATACATATAGGCATCACGTCCGAGACAAGTAGACCGATACTTTTTGCATCTACTACTATTACTCCACACATCAACCACTATCCAGCATGCATCTAGTGTATTGAGTTCATGACGAACAGAGTAACACCTTAAGCAAGATGACATGATGTCGAGGGATAATCTCAAACCAATGATGAAAATCCCATCTTTTTACCCTTGATGGAAACAACACGATATGTTCCTCGCTACCCCTTCTGTCACTGGGTGAGGTTACCGCACGATATGAACCCAAATCCAAGCACTTGTCCTATTGCAAGAATCATAGATCTAGTTGGCCAGACAAAACCCACAACTCGAATAGAATTACAAGGATATGAAATCATGCATAAGAGAGATAAGAATAAACTCAAATAAGATTCATAGATAATCTGATCATAAATCCACAATTCATCGGATCTCGACAAAAACACCACAAAGGAAGATTACATCGGATAGATATCCATGAAGATCATGGAGAACTCTGTATTGAAGATCTAAGAGAGAGAAGATGCCATCTAGGTACTAGCTATGGACCCGTAGGTCTATGGTGAACTACTCACGCATCATCGGAGAGGCCATGGTGTTGATGAAGAAGCCCTCCATATCTGAATCCCCCCTCTGGGAGGGCACTAGAACGTGCCCCAGATGGGATCTTGCGGAGATAGAAGCTTGCGGTGGCGGAAAAGTGATTTCGATGATCTCCTGATTTTTTTGGGATTTTTAGGGAATATATAGGCGCAACTCCTAGGGCAGAGGGAGCCCACGGAGCCCACAAACCTATGGGTCACGACCTGCCCCCTGGCCGCGGGGTGGGGGCTTGTGGGGCCCCTGAGGCTCCCCTGCCTTGGCTCTCAAGCTTCCCGATCTTCTTCCGTTACGGAAAAAATCTTTTCGGGGATTTTCTTACGTTTGGACTCTGTTTCAAAATCTCCTCTGAAAGGGGCTAAAAACATGGAAAAAACAGGAACTGCCACTTTCCACTGAGTTAATAAGTTAGTCCCAAAAAATATATAAAAGGCATGAAAAACATCCAAAGTTTGACAAGATAATAGCATGAAACCATCAAAAATTATAGATACATTGGAGACGTATCAAGCATCCCCGAGCTTAACTCCTCCTCGTCCTCGAGTAGGGAAGTGATAAAGAATGAATTTTTGATGTGGAATGGTACCTAGCATAGTTGTCCTTTGCAACTTCTTTCACGTGACATGAATGTTCAGATCCGTAAGATTCGAAACAATAGTTTGCTATTGACATGAAAACAATAATACTTCAAGCAAACTAGCAAGGTAATCATGAACTTTCAAAATAACAAGGCCAATGAAAGTTATACCTACAAATTCGTATAGTCTGGCTATGCTCCATCATCCTCACACAACTAATGTAGATCATGCACAACCCCGGTATTGGCTAAGTAATTGTTTTTGCACTCTTACTTTCTCAAACTTTTTATAACTATCACGCAATACATGAGCGTGAGCCATGGATATAGCACTATAGGTGGAATAGAGTGTGGTGATGGTTGTGAGACAAAAAGGAGGAGATGGTCACACTGACTCGGTGTATCAATAGGCTATGGAGATGCCCATTAATAGATATCAATGTGAATGAGTAGGTATTTCCATACAAGAGATGCACTAGAGCTATAAGTATGTGAATGCTCAAAAGGAGAACTAGTGGGTGTGCATCCAACTTGCTTGCTCACGAAGACCTAGGGCAATTTTGAGGAAGCCCATCATTGGAATATACAAGCCAAGTTATATTATGAAGATTCCCACTAGCATATGGTAGTGACAAAGCAAGAATCTCTCAATCATCAAGAACATGGTGCTATCATGAAGCACAAGTGTGGAAAAAGATAGTAGCATTGTCCCTTCTCTCTTTTTCTCTGTTTTTTTCATTTGGGCTCTTAGGCCTCTCTTTTTTTTATTTTTTTTCTTTTTTGGCTCTTTGGCCTCTTTTTTTTATTTCCTCACATGGGACAATGCTCTAATAATGATGATCATCACACTTTTATTTACTCACAGCTCAAAACTCACAATGATGACTCCATAGGAAGTGCCTCCGGTACTGTACGGGGATGTGCAACGATCTAGCATGGCGTATGACGTTGAAACATCTCGCTAGCTATCTTACAATCATGCAATGGCAATATGAGAGTGACGGCACAAGTCATGAGACGGAACGGTGGGAGTTGCATGGCAATATATCTCGGAATGGCTATGAAAATGCCATAGTAGGTAGGTATGGTGGCTATTTTGAGGAAGGAATTTGGTGGGTTTGTGCACCGGCGAGAATTGCGCGACACTAGAAAGGCTAGCAATGGTGAAAGGTGAAAGTGCACCTATACCATGGACTCACATTAGTCATGAAGAACTCACATACTTGTTGCGAAAGTTTTTATTAGTAATCGAAACAAAGGATGACAATCAATAGATCAATTATGCTCCGACTTCCTAACATAGCGATTCACCATACGTGCATGCTACGGGAATCACTAACTTCAACAAAAGTGTTTCTAGATTCACAACACCCTACTAACATAGCTCTTAATATTACCAAATCCATGTCTCAAAACTATTTGAGAGGAATCAAAACTCCTCTTTCTACTCAATGCACATGAAGATGGAGGTTTTTGCATCCTCTTTGGGTACCTATCACATTTGGGACTACTTTCATAGCATAAGCCAACTACCAAGTCAAGCACCGCCGTGCTCTAAAAGATATAAGTGAAGCACATAGATCAAAAGTATATAGCTCAAAAGATATAATTGAAGCACTAGGAGCAAAAGTATCAAGCTCAAAAGATATAAGTGAAGGACTATGAGCATTCTAGAAAAATCACGATGAACGCATGTCTCTCTATCTCAAAAAGGTGTGCAGCAAGGATGATTGTGACACAACAAAAAGAAAATACTCCTAAGATACAAGACACTCCAAGCAAAACACATATCATGTGGTGAATAAAAATATAACACCAAGTAATCATACCGATGGATTGAAGACGAAACAGGGGATGCCTTCCCGGGACATCCCCAAGCTTAGGCTTTTTGGTGTCCTTGAATTTGGCTTGGGATGCCTTGGGCATCCCCAAGCTTGAGCTCTCTCCACTCCTTATATCTTTGTCCATGAGAACAACACCCAAAACTTGAAAACTTCACAACACAAAACCTAAACAGAAACTCGTGATAACATTAGCATAAGAAAACAAACTACCACTTCTTTTGGTACTATACCAAACTTGAATTCTATATATATATTCTCACTTCTCCATGGCTAGTACCCCCCCCCCCGATACGAACCATAGTTTCATCAAAACAAGCAAACAACTCAACAAAAACCGAATCTGTCGAAAACAGACCAGTGTGTAGGAATCTGTATACTTCGTATACTTCTGGTACCTCAAAAAATCCGAACAATTACGACGGCATGGGAAAAAAGCATATCAACCAGAAGCAAAAGTAATCAACTCAAAAGCTCTTTCTAAATAAAAATGAAAAATCATCTAATGAGCGAAAAGTTTCTGTGTTTTTCCAGCAGGATCAAACAACCATTACCAAGACTAGTCATAAAGGTTTTGCTTGGCTCAAACACAAGAAGAAACACAAAAAACACAATCACAACAGAATTGGGATGGTGTGGACGCAACAAAATAGAAATAAAAAAGATAAATTCATTGGGTTGCCTCCAAACAAGCGCTATTGTTTAATGCCCTTAGCTAGGCATAAAAGCGATAGAATCATGTATCGTCGTCTTTGGTGCTCAAACCATAAGTGGCCCTCATCATGGATTCATAAGGCAATCTTATTTTCTTTCTAGGAAAGTGTTCCATGCCCTTCCTTAAAGAAAATTTAAATCTAATATTCGCTTCCTTCATATCGATGATAGTACCGATAGTCCTTAGGAAGGTCTACTAAGAATAACAGGGCATGTAGGATTGCAATCAATGTCAAGCACAATGAAATCCACGGGTACATAGTTCCTATTTGCAATAATAAGAACATCATTGATCCTTCCCATGGGTTTCTTGACAGTAGAATCAGCAAGATGCAAATTAAGAGAACACTCTTCAATGTCATTGAAACCCAGAACATCACATAAAGATTTGGAATCGTAGAAACACTAGCACCCAAATCACACAAAGCATTGCATTCATAGTTTTTTATTTTGATTTTCATGGTAGGTTCCCACTCATCATGAAGATTTCTAGGGATAGAGACTTCCAATTCAAGTTTCTCTTCAAAATATTTTATCATAGCTTCGACGATATGATCGGTAAAGGCCTTGTTTTGGCTATAAGCGTGTGGACAGTTTAACATGGATTGCATCAACGATATGATCGGTAAAGGCCTTGTTTTGGCTATAAGCATGTGGAGAGTTTAACATGGATTGCATCAAATAAATGCAGTCAATCAAGGAGCAACTATCATAATTGAATTCCTTGAAATCCACGGTAGTAATTTCATTACTACTCAAAGTTTTAACATCTTCTACTCCACTTTCAATGCTTTTAGCATCAAGATAGATGGACTCCGAATCATTGGGGCACTTTTCAACCAAAGTGGATTCATATCCAGCCCCATAATAATTAGGTTTGACACATGAAAACAAAGATTTAATGGGAGTCACACCAAGCACTTTAAGATCTTCGTGATTCTCATCACGAGAACACGCCTTTTTAAGCCATTCATGTCTAGCATGAATTTGGGCGGTTCTTTCTTGACTCTCAAACATGGAAACACACATAGCTTTCAAAGTTTCATCCATGTTGATTTTTGGAGCAGCACATCTAACTTTAAAAGCATCAACATCACTAGACATTCTATCAAAGCTTTTAGCCAAATCGTCAATTTTGAGTAGCTTTTCCTCTATGGACGCATTGAAAATCTTTTGATAGTTGATGAACTCTTTGATGTTGCTCTCTAGATCAGAGGGTAATCTATTGTAATTTCCATGAGTATTGTTGTAGGAGTTGCCAAAATTATTAGAGGAGTTACTAGGAAAAGTCCTAGGAACATAGTTTCCTCTAAAAGCATTGTTGTTGCCAAAGTTATTCCTACCAACAAAATTAACGTCCAAGCTAGCGTTGCTACTCTCAATCAAAGAAGACAAGGGCATACCATTAGGATCCAAAGGAGCACTTCCACTAGCAACCAAATTCATTAACTCATCCATCTTAGCACTCAATGAGTTAATTTCCTCTATAGTGTGTACCTTCTTACTAGTAGGTGATCTTTTAGTGTGCCACTGAGAGTAGTTTGTCATGATGTTGTCTAGGAGTTTTGTGGCTTCTCCTAACGTGATTTCCATGAACGTACCACCTGAGGCGGAGTCCAAGATATTTCTAGAAGGGAAATTCAAGCCAGCGTAAAATATTTGAATAATCATCCAAAGAGTGAAGCCATGAGCGGGACAATTTCTAATCATCAATTTATTCTCTCCCTAGATTGTGCAACATGTTCATGATCAAGTTGCTTGAAAGTCATGATATCATTACAGAGATAGATGATCGTAGCCGGCAGAAAATACTTGGAAATATAAGCATCTTTGCACTTATCCCAAGAATTGATACTATTTTTGGGCAAAGAAGAAAACCAAGTTTTTGCGCGATCTCGCAACGAGAAAGTAAAAAAGCTTCAATTTAATCACGTCATTATCCACATCTCTCTTCTTTTGCATATCGCAAAGCTCAATGAAGGTATTGAGATGGGATGTGGCATCTTCACTATGAAGGCCAGAGAATTGCTCTTTCATAACAAGATTCAGCAAAGCGGCATTGATTTCGTATGACTCCGCACTAGTGGCGGGAGCAATCGGAGTACTAATAAAATCATTATTATTAGTATTCGAGAAGTCAAAAAGTTTTGTGTTTTCATTCATGGTGACTTCAGCAAGAAAGCAAGCACACAAGCAAACAAGGAGCAGGCGAGAAAAAGGGCAAACGAAAAGGGCGAACAAAAAAGACAAACGAAAAAGGCAATTTGGTGAAGTGGGGAGAGGAAAACGAGAGGCAACTCGCAAACAAAGTAAATGCAAGAGATGAGTTTGCGACACTTACGTTGATGAGTTCTTGACTTGATCTTCCTCCCCGAAAATGGCGCCAAAAATTCTTCTCCTACGGCAACAAAAGTTCTTCCCCGGCAACGGCGCCAGAAATCCTTCTTCTACTGTTCAAACAATAGCGCCAAATTGACATGTTGACGGAGACTGGGCTTGCGTTGGTTTTTTCCCTTGAAGAGGAAAGGGTGATGCAGCATAGGAGCAGTAAGTATTTCCCTCACTTTGAGAACCAAGCTATCGATCCAGAAGGAGGGTATCATCAAGTCCAGAGTACCATCGCAAAAACAAACAAGCTTGCACACAACGCTTCAAAGGGGTTGTCAATCCCTTCAAGATTGTTTGCAAAAGTGAGATCGGGAGGCGGAAAGTACAACCAAGTAAAAAGTGTAAGGCTGAAAATATGGTGTGGAGTAGACCCTGGGGGCCATAGTGTTCACTAGAGGCTTCTCTCAAAATAGCAAGTAATACGGTGGGTGAACAAATTACTGTCGAGCAATTTATAGAACCGCGCAAAGTCATGACGATATCAAAGGCAATGATCATACATATAGGCATCACGTCCGAGACAAGTAGACCGATAATTTCTGCATCTACTATTATTACTGCACACATCGACCGCTATCCAGCATGCATCTAGTGTATTGAGTTCATGATGAACAGAGTAACGCCTTAAGCAATATGACATGATGTAGAGGGATAATCTCAAACCAATGATGAAAACCCCATCTTTTTACCCTTGATGGCAACAACACGATATGTGCCTCGCTACCCCTTCTATCACTGGGTGAGGTCACCGCATGGTATGAACCCAAAACCAAGCACTTCTCCTATTACAAGAATCATAGATCTAGATGGCCAGACAAAACCCACAACTCGAAGAGAATTACAAGGATATGAAATCATGCATAAGAGAGATCAGAAGAAACTCAAATAAGATTCATATATAATCTGATCATAAATCCACAATTCATGGGATCTCGACAAACACACCGCAAAAGAAGATTACATCGGATAGATATCCATGAAGATCATGGAGAACTTTGTATTGAAGATCCAAGAGAGAGAAGAAGCCATCTTGTTACTAGCTATGGACCCGTAGGTCTATGGTGAACTACTCACGCATCATCGGAGAAGTCATGGTGTTGATGAAGAAGCCCTCCGTATCCGAATGCCCCCCCTCCGGCAGGGCACCAGAACATGCCCTAGATGGGATCTTGCGGAGACACAAGCTTGCGGCGGCGGAAAAGTGATTTCGATGATCTCCTATTTTTTTATTTTTAGGGAATATATAGGCGCAACCCCTAGCGCAGAGGGCGCCCAGGGGGCCCACAAGACTATGGGCGGCGGCCTCCCCCCTGGCCGCAGGGTGGGGGCTTGTGGGGCCCCTGAGGCTCCCCTGCCTTGACTTTCAAGCTTCCCGATCTTCTTCCATTACGGAAAAACTCTTTTCGGGGATTTTCTTCCATTTGGACTGTGTTTCAAAATCTCCTCTAAAAGGGGTCAAAAACATAGAAAAAAACAGGAACTGGCACTTGGCACTGAGTTAATAAGTTGGTCCCAAAAAATATATAAAACGCATACAAAACATCCAAAGTTTGACAAGATAATAGCATGAAACCATCAAAAATTATAGATAAGTTGGAGACGTATCACTAGTCGCCGGATCGTTTCCCTCGAACAACCGGTCACAGGATCCCACGTATAGGTTCACCGGAGCGGCACAGGTGCACCGCCTCTAATGGTATCTGGCGTCTAGGAGGAACACTGTGCAGTGGACTACTAGGTCTGGATCACACAGTTGGTGTCGGTGAGTGGAGGTGGCTAGGTGCAACACATGCACATCCCTAATGATGGTGCCGAAACGATCAACACCATAAGAGTGCCACATGTCCATTATATATACGCGTCCGACGCGGGCTCAACTCTTGGGCCTCGCACGGACCCTAAAGCCCATGTGTTCCTTCCCTTAAGCGCGAAACCCCTTAGAATCTCGTTCACTTGGTTGCGAGTAAGACCACGTCCGACTCGGCTAGTCGGTAGCGTCCTCTAGCAAGGCGTGCCGACCCCAAGTGTGCGATGAAGCTGGTTACGCGAACCTGTACTTCATACGTCTGTTCACTTTGCCACACAATATACGTTGTCGTGCTCAAGGCAACATGGTCATCCGTGTTGCCGCACGACATCTTTCTCATTTCGGTAAATCTAACCAACATTCATATTATCTCATAATCCTCATCACAAGGCCATGCTTATCCATGTGAGATCACCCGACGGGCCCAGAGTATATCTCTCATTGTCGAAGGGGCAAATCCCATCTTGCTCGACCACGCCTCGCAGCGTGGGTTTGGACAAGCCCGAAACCTACCTTCGTAACTACCCAGTCACGGAGTAGCGTTTGGTCATCCCAAAAAAGCTTATCATCATCCTAAGTACATGAGCCAGCTCAAGTCTTAGGACATAGAACGTATGTTATACTAGAGACTCAGAAATGACCTATCGATGCGTCTCATTGTTGGGTCTGTCCAACTTAGACCTTATCTCCACTCGGATTCGACTACGTCGAATCCTACCCGATCTTTCTGAGTCCATAATATCCGGCTAGCATCCAATGCTACATGGTCAGTGAGACCGAACCATCTACATTATCATATTCTAGTCTAGTTGGTTGCTCATCCACACAACTCTTTAGACTAGGGACCATTTAGGACAGTCATCATACAATGTACATTCTCACAAACAAGTCACGTACTTGTTAATACAAATCATTGATAATGTCCAATGACTATCTTTATTCATATACACATAGGAAATATCATCATACATGATTACCTCTAGGGCATATCTCCAATAGTGTACCACTTGCACTAGAGTCAATCAAGTGGACATCGAATGCCCATAGATCTAACGTGCCCCTCATGCTTGGGTTGTGGAAGTGGCTTAGTCAACGGATCTATGACATTTGCATCCGTGTGAATATTGCATAAATTAGTATCACCATTCTGTACGAGCTTTCGTATCAGGTGATACTTTCGGTATATATGCATGGTCTTGTGGTGTTGTCTCGGCTCCTTGGCCTGTGCAATGGAACCTGAATTATCGCAATAAAAGTGCAACGGTTTTGACCAGCCTGGGAACACACCAAGATCCTCCAGGAACTTGTGAATCCAAACTCCTTCCTTTCTAGCTTCAGAAGCTACAATGTATTCAGCCTCTGTTGTGGAGTCAGCCACCGTATCTTGCTTGGAACTCGTCCAACTCACCACTCCTACATTCATGACATACTCAAATCTACTTTGCGATCGACAATTATCCCTGTCGGTTGGGAAACTAGCATCAACGTAACCCTTTAGCTGAGCTCCTACTCACCTCCATAAATTAGGAACATCTCTTTAGTCCTTTTCAGGTACTTCAAGATAGATTTGACCGCTGCCGAGTGACTCTCACCTAGGTCGACCTGGTCTGTGCTTGTTAAGCTTATTGCATACGCAACATCACGTCGTGTACAGAGCATGGCATACATGATGGATCCTATTGCCGAAGCATATGGAATCCTACTCATCTGGTTTCTCTCATCACAAGTCATAGGACTCTGAGTCTTGCTTAACGTTATACCATGTGAGACGGGCAAGAACCTTTTCTTGGCGTCACTCATGTTGATCTGCTTCAACACTATGTCTATGTACGAGCTTTGGCTTAAGCCGTACAGCCTCCTTGCTCTATCTCTATAAATCTTGATGCCTAAAATGTACACTGCCTCTCCAAGGTCCTTCATTGAAAACATGCCATTCAATGATTCCTTTACTGAGTTCAGCATCGAAACATCATCTTTGATCACTAGTATGTAATCCACATACAAGATCAAAAATACTACTGAGCTCCCACTAGACTTCTTGTATAAACAATAGTTCTCTTCATTCTTGATGAAACCAAGGTCAACGATGACTTCATCAAAACGAATATTCCAACTACGAGCTGCTTGCCTCAATCCATAAATGGATCTCTTGAGCTTGCATATTTTACTAGCGTTAGTTGGATCGACAAAACCTTTGGGTTGTATATGTATACATCCTCTTTTAAATTTCCATGAAGGAAAGCCGTTTTGACATCCATCTGCCATATCTCATAATCAAAATATGCAGCTATAGCTAGTATGATCCTCATCAACTTCACCATCACAATCGGCGAGATTTCTTGAACTTGTCAACAACCATTAGTGACAAGCCCAGCTTTGTGGATCTGAACATTTCCGTCCACATCGGTTTTCTTCTTAAATACCCATTTGCAACCGATGGCTAGTACGCCCTATGGCGGATCAACGAAGTCCTAGACTTGATAATCATCCATGGACTTTAACTTGGATATCATGAACTGAAGCTTCCTCGAAATCTGGGCTTACCGTCACTTCCACATATGTGGTTGGCTCATCTCTTTCTAGCAACAACACATCGCGCACTTTGTGCAATTTACCCGACCTCCATGGCTCTGGTGCAGACTCCAGTATGGGTTCCCTCAACAATTCCGGTATGATCTCATCACCAGCCGAGTCCTCCCCGAGTGGCTCTCGAATTTGTTCGAGTCACACCATTCTCCCACTGGCCTCCCGAGTGACAAACTCTTTCTCTAGGAAAAACACATTCCGAGCAACAAACACTTTGTTCTCTTCTCGATCGTAGAAGTTGTATCCCAAGGTTTCCCTCGGATATCCCATGAATATGCATTTATCGGACTTGGGTGTAAGTTTGTCCAACATGAGTCACTTGACAAATGCTTCACAACCCCAAATCTTTAGAACAGACAAACTAGGACTCTTCCTAGTCCACATGTTATGTGGTGTCTTGTCTACGAATTTTTATGGTAACGAATTAAGTGTGAAAGCTGCAGTTTCTAGAGCGTATCGTCGGAATGACAAGGGTAATTCCGATTTACTAATCACTGATCGAACCTTGTCCAACAAGGTTCAATTTCTCCATTCTGACATGCCATTTCTCTACGGTGTACCCAAAGATGTGAGCTGAGGTACTATTCCTCGACTTTTCAGACGATCATCAAACTCATGGATCTTGTACGCACCTCCATGATTTGATCGTAGAAGTTTTATCGTCTTGCCGAGGTGATTTTCATCATCGTTCTGAAATTCATTGAACTTTTCAAATGTCTCTGACTTGTGCCTCATCAAATAGATATAGCCATATCTACTCAAGTTGTCGGTAAAAGTCATGAAGTACTGATAGCCACCTCTAGCCATTGTGCTCATTGGACGACACACATCACTGTGTATAAGCTCCAATAGCTCGGACGCCCGCTCACAAATGTTTGCAGCCCCTGCATCAAGTCCTAGTTCTTAGTTCTTACCAGCCCCTGCCGACCCTAATATCAATCTCCCCCTGTGCCACACTCCTAGTTTTTACGAGCCCCTGCATCAAGTAGCAGATATGAACAACCGATCTGGTATCAAATACCCAAGAGCTAGTAGGTATGTCAGCAAGGTAAATGTCTATAACATATATAACAATTGTAACTTTGCCTAAAGAAGCATCTTCAGCCTTCTTGCCATGATCAGCAAGCTACTTGCTATAGTTCCTCTTCTAGTGACCACCTTCCTTGGAATAAAAGCAAATGGACTTTCAGTTCGGACCGGAATTCGGCTCAGCGATGGAGACAACCTACCACCATACCCTTTGCCTTACCCTTTTTCTTTAGCCAACTCTTCTTGAACTTTGTCGAGTTGTGAACCATCAACACTTGATGCATGCCTTTCTTAATATCCTGCTCTGCCACCTTGAGCATCCCATGCAATTCAATGAGCTCCTTATCCATGCCACGCGTATGATAGTTCGAGATGAACGTCCCATAGCTAGCTGGAAGAGAACCCAAAACTACATCACTACCAAGCTCATCCGAGAGTGGGAATCCCAAACGATCCAAAGCTTCCACATATTCGATCATGTTGATCTCATGCGGGCTGAGTGGATCACCTTCCTTCAGCTTAGAATCCATCGAGGATCGCGAGACGTTGAACCTTTCCGTCCTAGCGTGCACCTGAAACATGCTCTTGAGTATCTCGATCATATCAAAAGCCGCAATGTCTTTGAAATGTTGTTTAAAATTGGGTTCCATACAAGCTAGCATGAGGCAGCTGTTCTCATTTGATTCATCAACATGTTTTTGGTAGGAATTCTTGGTGGTGGCATTAGTATTATCGCTAGGTACCACTTGAAGTGGATCCTCTAGAACATGTTCCTTTTTATATGCTTGAGAACAATTCTCTGATTTCCATACCAGGTGGTATAGT
This sequence comes from Hordeum vulgare subsp. vulgare, assembly GCF_904849725.1. Classification (NCBI taxonomy): domain Eukaryota; kingdom Viridiplantae; phylum Streptophyta; class Magnoliopsida; order Poales; family Poaceae; genus Hordeum; species Hordeum vulgare. Next base: position 182,790,083 of record NC_058518.1, read on the forward strand.
TTGTTCCATTGAGTTTGTCCTTTTCCACAATTGATTTCAATGCAAAGCTTTGAGCATGTGGTTCCATTGATCTACAACATAAAATATGCAATATCTAAGCAATGTGTTTATGTAGAGTAATTAATGTCGTAAATAGTACTACTCCCACTGAAGTTGCCATCCCTCCGCAAACTATTAGTGATTCAGGATCCTATTCGGTCAGCAACACCTTGCTAATTGTATCTCTATACGACTCCTATCTGTTGAGTAGGTATCTTATACCCCGGCTCCCAACCTTCTTTGCCACCAGGCCCAAAACCGTTTTGATAGCCTTGTCAAGTTAACCTGATGTAGTGCATGTCTGTGTCCGACATGAACCCTCTAGTTCAAGGACACTAAGTAGCACTCAATTTTATGAGCCCACCGCTAGACGTACTTGACGTGTGAAGGTGCAACATCAGGAATGACAATGTACTTGATATTAACGAGGGATATTTGTACAATATAAGATGCATAGAAAACAAGAAGCAATATAAATCACATATAAACATAAATATGTGAAATAGTACGGCTCCTTCATGGACGACCTTCCAAGTCAGCTCCATCTCCAATCGCCAGGGTGGGACTCCATTTAGTTCGTCACGTCGGGGCGCCAAAACCTAGAACTTGATCTCTGCCCTCCAACTACTACAACTAGTAATGAATTTACGTAGAATCAGAAGTAGACACGCAGATCGTTATAGAATAAAGTGACACCACTTTGGCTCCTGTCGGCTGACAATCATGACAAGTGGATCATGTTAAATTACACGCATGCATCACGTACATATGAGCCATACTATTCACATCAAACCTGCAAAACACCCATATGCATAGAATCGCATTCTAACAGTTTGTGTGATCGTGTACGAATACACGGTGCTACGCACACGACGCCCCTTGCGGGTGCGGGCAGCACCCGACATTTTCGGAAATCACAGATCATATGTGTACTTCGATCACAACGAATTTTCTGATCTGAGTGGTCTTATCGATCATCGCAAACCTAATTCGGATTTACGTTTGAGTGTTAGCCGCGATGGCTGAAACCGACCAGTAGGTGTAGGTTGTGTCACGGCCTCATTGATTCCGATTGACAGAAAACATTGCCTCAACAATCCCGATGAGCAGTTGATCTCATCAACCGTGCACATAGCCGATCTAAAGAATGATGAAGGATCTCATCAGCCGCCTCTACATATCAAATATGCATCCTCTCTGAAACCAAAACCACTACCAAAGGTTATGATACCACTGTTGGGTTCTACCATAGGTGCATCACATGCGAATTAAAATTTTCCTACACGCAGAACATCCAAGATCATGCTATCGAGATGGATCACAGATTGTTACCACTAGATGAGTAGTTGTCATGCAGCGCAAGTAGAGTTGGGCAGCACATCTGCAAGGTCCATCTCCTCCTTGTCCAATCTCTCTCGAATAGTCGGTCGCGTGATCATCTCCCTCGTCACCCGGTCGCTCTATCACATGTACAGGTTCGCCAGAGCATCTAGGAGGAATACCGTGCGGCGGACTGCTAGGTCCAGATCACACAGTTGACGGCAGCAAGTGGAGGTGGCTAGGTGCAACATATGCACATCCCTAATGACAGCATCGAAGCGATCAACGCCATAAGAGTGCTGCACCTCCACTATATATACTCATTCGGTGCGGCCTCAACACTTGGCCTCGCATGGACCCTAAAGCCAATGTGTTCCTTCCCTTAAGCACGTGACCATTTAGGTACTAATTCACATGGTTGCAAGTCAGTCCACGTCCAACTCGGCTAGATGATAGCGGCCTCTAGCAAGGTGTGCCGACTCCAAGTATCCGACGAAGCTGGTTAGGCGAACCTGTACTTCATACGTCTGTTCCCTTTGCCACACGATATATGTTGTTGTGCTCAAGACGACATGGTCATGCTTGTTGCCGCACAACATCTTTCTTGTTTCGGTGAATCTGAAAACATTCAGATTGTCTCATAATACTCATCGCATGGCCATGCTTATCTAGGTTAGATCACCCGAGGGTCCTACAGTATATCTCTCCTGTCGGAGGGGGAAATCCCATCTTGCTCGACCACTTCTCGCACCATGGGTATGGACAAGCCCAAAACCTACCTTTATAACTACCGATTCATGAAGTAGCATTTGGTGAGCTCAAAGAAAGTCGGTCACCATCCCGAGTACATGCACGAGCTCAGATCTTAGGACATAAAACGTATGTTGTACTAGAGACTCAAAGATGACCTATCTTTGCGTCTCATATATGGGTCTGTCCAATTTAGACCTTATCTCGACTCAGATCCGACTACGTCGAATCCGACAAGATATTTCTCAGTCCATAATACACGGATAGCATCCAATCCTACATGGTGAGTGAGACTGAACCATCCACTGTATCATGTGCTAGTCCAATTGGTTGCGCGTACACACAACTCTTTCAACTAGGGACCATTTAGGATAACCATCATACAATCTACAGTCTCACAAACAAGTCACGTACTTGTTAATAGACATCACTGATAATGTCCTAGGACTATCTTGATTCGTAAACACATAGGAAATATCATCATACATGATTACCTCTAGGGCATATCTCCAACAACACCTTCATCTGGAATATAGTCGGAGTTGGAGTGGAAGCTTCTATCAGATTGGTTGTGAGACTTGGAGCCAGATACCCATTCACCAACATGACCTTGATGTCTTCGTCTTGAGTGGTTGTTGGTGTACTTGTCCTTCTTCTCTGATACCTTACTTCTCTGGGAGGGTCTTCATTCATAATGATCTTCTCTACTCCTTCTCTGTCTGTGAGATGACTATTCCCTTCGTTTGTGGGGACTCGAGCACTCATTGGAGTACTGACCGGGCTTTCCATAATTGTAGAAGTTTTTGTCACGACTAGATCAACACTTCTCTTCATATCTTGATCTAGATATTCTCTCTTTGCATCTACTCTTGTAGAACGTGTTGAATTTCCTGATCATGAGGCTTATCTCTTCATTGGTGACCTGGTTGTCATTTGAAGTAGCGGGAGCATCACTTGAAGCTTTGTAAGCACCGCTTAACTTGTTTCGCAGATCCTCTTTGTCCTTGAGTGACATTTCATTAGCGACAATCCTTCGAATGACTTTCGTTGGCTTGAGATCCTTGTAGTTTGGCATCATTTTAATCACGTGCACACGATTTCGTACTTCCCATCCAAGGATCTAAGTATCTTCTTGATGATGAATTTGTCAGTCATCTCTTTGCATATAAGCCGGCAATCTCATTTGTGATGAGAGCTAGCCTAGAGTACATCGCAGCGACTCCTTCACCACCTTTCATCTTCAACTTGTCAAGCTGACTTTGTAGCAGATCCAACTTAGATACCCTGATGGATTCGGTACCTTCGTGCATATCAATCAAAGTGTCCCAAATTTCCTTGGCATTCAACTTGCAATCCAATAAGAACAACAACCCAAACGACGGGGTTATGAACAAGAATATGCATTTTCATCTTATGCTCCCAACTTGCAAAGTTTGTACCATCAAAATAGGGACCTCTGAGATGGTAATTTCCCTCACTAGATGCCATACTCTCCTAGGTTTTGAAAAAAATGCAATGGAGACCAAAGTTGTGATACCACTTGTAGGATCTGAAGTATGTCTAGAGGGGCGTGATGCCATACTACTTGACCAAATAAAAACTTAGCATGTTCCCAATTTTAGTTGTGGGCCAGTTTCAGCAGTTGTAGTAAGTCAAACACACCCGACACATGCTTAACTAAGAGTATTGGAGCGAAAATTAAATACATGCAAATGTAAGTAGAGGGAAGGGATAGGAAGATCAAACGCAAAGGTTGAGACGGTGATTTTTGGTGTTGTTCCGATAGGTGGTGCAATCGTACATCCACGTTAGTGGAAACTTCAACCCGCGGAAGCAAACAGCAGCAAAAATCCAAGGAGGGCTCCACCCCCAAGGAGTCCATGAAGAAGCGGCCTTGTCTATAACACCATGGCTTACATGCACACAGGACTAGCCTCACTCGGGGTAGCTCTTCACAAAGTAGGTGATCTCCTTGCCCTTAGAAACTTCTTGGTTCAACTCCACAACACCAAATAGAGGACTCCCAAGCCACACCTACCCAATCCAAGAGGCACCACCGTCCAAAATGTAATAGATGCGGTAGAACAATCTACTCCTTGCTCTTGTGCTTCTAAAGATAGTCTCCTAAATACTCAATCACTCTCTGATAGATTTGGCATGGGTGGAAGATATTGATTTGGTGGAAAGCAAGTTGGGGTGGCTAGAGATCAAGTTTTTAATGGATGGATTGGAATATCTTGATGTCAACACATGAGTAGGTGGCTCTCTCTAAGAAAAATGGCTATGGCAAGTGCGTGTTTGTTCTGAGTACTTCTTCTATGAATGAGAGGTGGTGGAGGGGTATATATAGGCATCTCCAAAAATCCAACCATTACAACATTATTGCCCAACTCGTTAACACTGACATGACTCTCGGTGGTACTAGTTACACTAAATGTGGCAACTTTTGAATTCAATTTGAGACCGATATAGGAGCCTCGGTGGTACCGATTTGGGGACCTAGGGAGGTTTCTAAATCTTGGTGAGACTGATTTCCGAACTCGGAAATTCCGATTCTTGCAATCAACACACAGAAAGTTAATCACTGATTTTTGGTGGCTCAAAAGTTAAAGTTGGTGGTACCGAGATTCTAAGGTTTGGCATAGGCTCTATCTTTGGAAAATCGATAGGGCCATCTGGAATTGTTGGTGGCACCGATTTTGATGTTTACACTTTGGACAAAGAATATTGTTGGAGGTGGGTGAGTATTTTTTGTGGATATCTCTAAGCACTTGAGCAACCAATTCATCATGGATACCTCACCCACTTTTAATAGTATTGGCTTTCCTCTGGACTCGAAACTGATTTCTCACAAATATAAAATGCAGAGTCTTGTAGCTTCAAGCTTGGCCAATTCTATTACTTTGGTTGCATCAAGGGGTTTCTCCTCACAATCCTTTAACCAGTGCATCTGTGAACTTTTCTAAAATATACTTAGATAGAATCATTAGTTCAATGACACATGTTTTTTTAATTACCAAAACCACCTTAGGGAGCATTTATGCTTTCAACTGAGTACCTCAATTTGATACCATATCATTAGGGACTCCATTTTGGCACACTATCCGGTTGATGTAGAGGTTGGCCAGTTGGTTCCCATTTTAGGTTTTCTTGATGGGGATGAAGTGGGCTACCTTGGTGAGGTGATCTACAATGACCCAAATGGAGTCATGTCTGTTGCTTGATCTGGGAAATCCGGTGATGAAGTCCATCCTAACTTTTCCCACTTCCATTCATGCACTTTGAGAGGTTGTAGTAACTCAGCCGGCCGCTGATGTTCAACTTTGACTCTTTGGCATATGTCGCACTTAGCAACATAAGTAGCTATTAACCTTTTCATGCCATGCCACCAGAACCTTGCCTTGAGGTCTTGGTACATATTGGTTCCTCCAAGATGGACGGAATATGGAGTGTCATGGGCTTCTTCCAATATCAAATTCTTGAGCTCAACATTGTTGGGTACGCAAATGCGGTTCCAAAACCATAAGACTCTTTGTGTATCCACTTAGAATCCCGGGGCCTTGCCTTTCTTGATCTTCTTCATGATGTCGTTGATACCCTCGTGTCCCTTCTGAGCTTCCTTGGTGTCATCCATCAATGTATGCTTCACTCTGAGGTTGTCCAAAAATATTGGAGAAACTAGTTCCAATCTGAAACTCTCAAGTTCCTCATACAAGGTGGGTAGCCTTCCCTTAATCATAGCATTCAAGGAACAAGCCTTTATGCTCAAGGCATCTACTACCACATTCGAATTTCTACGATGGTATTGAACACTAGGGTCATAGTTCTTGATCAACTCCAACCATCTTCATTGCCTCATGTTCAATTCCTTTTGAGTGAAAATATACTTCAAACTCTTGTGGTCCGTGTATATTTCACATCCTTTTCCCAGAAAGTAATGTTGCCATATCTTCAAGGCATGAACCATTTCTCCCAATTGGAGATCATGAGTGGCGTATTTCTCTTCGTAAGAACATAGTTGTCTGGATAGATATTCTATGACCCTTCCTTCTTGCATCAGAACACCAATAAGCCTGGTTCTAGATGCATTGCAGTATATCACAAACTCCTTGTGAATATTGGGAGAGGCCAAAACTAGACTTGTCATCGTTCTCTTCTTCATCTCCTAGAAACTTTCTTCGGAGTTCTGCATCCATTCGAACTTCTTTTCCTTCTTGAAGAGCTGAGTTATAGGTCGGGCAATGCTTGAGAATCGTTCAATCAACTTGCGGTAATACCCTGTGAGTCCAAGAAAGCTTTTGACTTCCTTCACATTGCTTGCACATTGCCACTCAGTCACGGCTTCAATCTTGCCAGGATCCACTAAAAATCCTTTTGTCGTCAACTCATGACCCAAGGATCCAACTACATGCAGCCAGAATTCACACTTGATGAATTTGGCAGGAAGCTGGTGCTCTCAAAGCTTATGCAGCACCATCCTCGAGTGTTGCTCATGATCTTCTTCAGACTTGGAGAAGACAAGTATGTCGTCGATGAAGACAATGAAAAACTGGTCCAAATACTCCATCAAGACTTCGTTCATGAGGTACAGGAACAAGGCCAGGGCATTCGTTAACCCAAGTGACATGATTATGTATTCACACAAACCATACCTCGTCAAAATGTCGTCTTCAGAATATCGTGAGGTCTGATATTCAACTCGTAGTACCCATACCTGAGATTGATCTTGGAAAACACCTTGGCACCATTCAGCTGATCGAACAGGTCTTCAATCTTGTGGAGTGGGTACTAGTTCTTTATGGTGACCTCATTGAGAGATCAATAATCGACACAGAGTCGGATAGTTCTGTTCCCCTTTGACGCAAATACAACAGGTGATCCCTAAGGAGAGGCACTAGGGAGAATAAATCTTTTTCTGAGCTGGTTAGCTAGTTGCTTCTTCAGTTTAGCCAACTCTTCGGATCCCATTTTATAGGGCTTCTGATAGATAGTTCCTGCTCCGAGCATTAGCTCAATCATAAACTCAATGTCGCCGTCGGGAGGCATTTCGTCCAGCTCATTAGGAAATACATCTGGGTATTCACATACTAGTGGCACTTGATCCAACTCAATTCCCGACAAACGATTTACCCGAGGGGCTTCAGCAGAGACAGTGTTGAGAACATACTTGACTTCAACTACTTGGCTATTGGTCATGGTAACAGTCCTCTTGGTGAAGTCTAGCAAGCCTTGGTGCTTGGTCAACCAATTCATGCCAAGGATGACGTCCAAGCCTCGGGAACCCAAAACTATGAGGTATGCTTTGAAGTCTGCCCCATTGATGTTAATCCCAACTCCCTTACATCCTATCTTGGTCCTCAATACTGCACCCATAGTTTGTACCCACGCATGACTTCCTAGAGGTGTAGGCTTGATACCACTCTCTGGTGCAAAATTTTGGGTAACAAAGGAATGCAAAGCACCACAATCAAACAGAACGGTTGCTGGAGTTGAGTTGACAAGGAACATACCCAGTATGACATCCGGGTCGACCTGGCTTCCTTCGCTGTGACGTGATTCACACGACCCTTGTCATTGTTGGGCTAGTTGTGGGGAGCTTGGTTCCTGGGTGGCTCTCCACGTCCTTTGTCCTTGGTTTGGCGCATTGGGGCACTGTGCATGTGGCTTCCTCTTGGGGCACTACATTGAGATGTGTCTAGGGTGACCGCACCCAAAGCATGTGACCTGCCCGAAGTTGTTGGTCTTGCCACAAGTATTTTCATTGGGGTTGTTGTATGATGGCCTCAGGTTGGTATACTGCTGAGGTTCGTAGCTGGGATGAAGTGCAGGAGTCCTCGCCTACTGAGGCTGATAGTTTGGCTTTCCTGGGGCAGGTTGCCATAGGCGAGGCTTCTAGTTGCAGGAACTACCATTGTTGATCATCTTGCTCTTGCGAGTGTCTTCCATGGCATGATGTTTGTCTTCTAACATGAGGGCCTTGTTCACAAGCTCGAAGAAAGTCCGGGAGCCGCATACAACAAGCTAATATTGCACGGCTTGCTCGACCACTTCCATGAAATGCTTTATCCTGGCTACCTCGGTGCTGACGTTTTCACGTGCATACCTCGATAGGATATTGAACTTTTGCATGTACTACTTGGCACAACCACTTCCTTAGTTCAGCGCTCGAAATTCCTTCTTCTTGATAGCCATAATCCGAGATGGAATGTGGGAAGTGTGCAATCCTTGCTTGAAATCAGCCCACGTGATCGCACAGTCGCCTTGCATAACCTTGAATCCATCCCACCAAGATTTGGCGGTACCTCTGAGGTAGTGAGAGGCATAGAAAACCTTATCACGATCCTGATTGCAGTTGACCAATGCAAGGAGCTCCTCTATGGTGTGGATCCAGTCAGCAACATCCAGAGATTCAGCCAGCTCGGTGCAGGTTGGGGGTGAATTCCTCATGAACTCCGACAGAGTGAGTATATGGAATTGGTTAACACTTGCAACAAGCTATAGCATGAACAACACAATACAACAATATGTTCAATCACCATGTAGAAGAGGAGTGTCCGGATAGAGACAAAAACAAATGATAAAAGCATGACATCCATCCTTGCTATCCCAGGCTGCCGTCATGGTACCCATCCTAGATTGATGATGATGAAGAAGAAGAAACTCCACATAAAACAACCATCGGGCTGTCATCAAAGTATCAGTTTACCTATACCTACAACTGTTGTTGTAGTCATCTGTGAGCCACAGGGAATCAGCAATTTCATTTCTAAAGGTATTAGGACTTTCAAAGCTTAATGGGTGAGGTATGGTTAAGAGGTGAGGCTGCATCAAGCAACTAAGCATTTATTTTTGTGGCTAACTTATGAGTACAATAATAAGAGGGGGTGATCTACGCATAACAAAAGTGATCCTGAACACCTACTTACATCAAACATAACCCCATTGTGTCCTCTTCTGGATGGAGAACTCACGAGATGATACAGTCACGGTTATGCACACACTTGGAATATTTGAATTAACATTACTTCAAATTATCTAGAACCCAATGTTAAACAAAGTATTCAAGTTGCCACATAACCGCGGGCAGGGTTGTGAGGAAGATTCAACCCTGCAGGTGTGCTCCAACTAGTCCATCACAAACTACCACAGCGTCGAGGAGAAACTACCACAGTGTCGAAAACCTCGATCGCAAAAATCCCATGAACTCCTCGAATTCCTGGTGGAAAACCTCAACCTCGAGATAGCCAAAAGTATCCTTGGAATTCCTTGCACAAGACGCTCGAGAAAGGTAAAACAAATCAAACAAGGCCGCCCGACGTGTCGACGATCCCGATATGTGCCGCATATCTCATTCTCAGGACACGACAGATGACAACTACGTACGGTGGCCGGTTAGACATCTCCCAAGTTGCCCTGGATGGCCCTGCAAGTGTCTCTAGTTTGGACCAACACCCATGAGGAGCACTGTCTCGGGGATTGGTTAATTATCCACGGGGTCCAGAAAGTCCATATGCAATGTTATTATGTTATTAGGCAAATGTAGTACCAATGATGGGCCTTGCCAGAACAATTTCATCCCCAAAGAAAGTTGAGGGGGTCCCCATAACAACCACAAGCATATTAGGAGCGCTCAATATGGAACTTAACACTGGTAGCCAAAAGTAAGGCGACAAAGATGGAACAAAACACCATGCTAGAAGGCCAAGTCTTCCACCTTTTACCAAGTATATAGGTGCGTTAAATTAAATAACAATAATACGGTGATATAACAAGAATCCCATATTTTCACATCAATGTAACTGCACCTACAACTAGCAATGTTATAAGAAGGTTGTGCAAGTGGTAACATAGCCAATCAGAGGTTTGCTGGGATGTGGAGGGGTTATAGGCTTTTTCATGGCAATGTTGGCAGGTTGACATTTAAGTTGTATGCAGCGGGACACTGCAAAATAAAGTGGAGCATGTGATTCTACACGTCATTTTAGTCAATTTACATATATAGATCACCTAAAAGTGAGCTACGGTTTAAAAGATATGATCATCAGAAGATAATATGACATGGATGCAACATGCATGCAAAAGAGAGCCACAACATGTTAAAGCATGGATGCAACAAGATATTATGGGACTAGATGAACATCTAGACAAGTTTAAATGAGGCCGGAACGATGCAGAACAATTCTGGAAATTCCCCACATGCAAATTAAGATTCGACATTGTTCTACCTACAATACAATTTTAGACGTGTTAAACAAGAAAATAAATGTCATCATGTTGTTCTACACATTTTTCTAGCCAAGTTACATTTTTGAAACATTTTTATCGAAGCTATAGTTACTAAATTATGAGACAAACCGTTTTAACATGGCATTGGTGCAAATTAAACTAAAACAGAAATTTAAACATTTTAAACACATGTGAGAGTCGGATATTGATAAACTACACAAAATTCTAAGCATATTTCATGTATGAAGTTTCTAAATCCGATGCACGGTTAATTTGTTACAAATAAACTCATTTTAAGATGGCCTCACGAAAAAACAATGTAAACAACAAGTTTAATTGTTTTTAACATGTGTGAAAGTGGCATAATATTAATCTACACAAAATTCCACATATTTTACATGTTGAAATTATTTTCATTCGATGGACGATTAATTAACTATTATCAATGCAAATTAATGGCTTTTTCTGAAATTATGAAATTCCCTGAAAATTGCAGAAATTAGCACACTAAAAAATCAACTACGCACTGGATCTGCAACACGGCTCAGAGGGCATTGGGTGCAACATAATTAAAAATTCGCCCGAGCAAAGAATAGAGGGGCAGAGGGGGATGGTGTTGGGCTCACCAAAGTGGGCCAAACCCAAGTCGGCGAGGGAGGTTAGGCTAGGCAGGCTGACGCGGGGTAGGCTGTGGCTAGGCCATGCGGTGCACGTGGCCCATGCGGACGCAGGGGCGGGGAGTGTCCCAAGCGCGTGAGAGCATCTCTAGTGGATGGTGTATATTTGAACGTGTATATCTTCATATACACGTCCATATACACGTTGTTAAATTATACACGTCCTAGTTTTTCAGTGGAACGTGTAAATTAGGACGTGTATATTCTACTCATTCTTTCCCCCTCTGCAAGATAAAAGATTCAGTAGTGCACACAGGTTCACAGAGCAACACAGGGGATCTTTGCCGCATTGCAGCCGTCTCCCTCGTCGCCGGCAGCCTTCCTCGTGGCATCCAAGATGTCCATGGACTCGAGGTTGCCTCCCTCGTTCCATTCCCATCGCTAGGGTGACCGATGGGCCACCACAGCGACGGCCCCAACCTCGTCTCCGGCGAGTACCCGGAGCCGAAGCCCTGCAGCAGGCCGAGCTCGAGCGGGTGGAGCAGGGAGCATCAGGAGCTCGAGCGCTGTCGATGCGGGCACGGGATCCTCTGCCAGGCCGCCGGCACCTCCTCTCCCCAGGCTGCCGGTCCTCCTCTGCCAGGCCGCCCCCCTGCCCCTCCTGTCGCCAGAACTGGAGCGCCGCGCACCCTGCCCGCACCCAGCCCGCACCCCGCCGCCGCGCACCCCGCTGCCGCCGCGCCGCCAGCAGCCCGCCCACACCCCGCCCACCGCCAGCAGCCCTCCCGTACCCCACCGCCGCAGCGCCGCCAGCAGCCCGCCTGCACCCTGCCGCGCACCCCGCCCGCCGCTAGCAGCCCGCCTGCACCCTGCCGCGCACCCCGCCCGCCGCTAGCAGCACGCCCGCACCCCGCCCCGGACAGCGCCGCCAGCCCTCCCGCACAGCGCCGCGAGCTCCACGAGCGTGGCTGGTTCGTGTTTATTTACACGAGGAGTAGCCTCGTGGATGGATGTGTATAACTTCCACGCCCGTATACATGTTCCACTGGGAAGCATTTTTCTGTTTGCAACGTGTATATTTACTATCCACCTCCATATACACCATCCACTAGACATGCTCTTAGGCGGTCCAAGAGCGGGGCACAGTCAATGTTGCCACATCGGGTGTTCTCCCCGCCCCGATCCCGATCGGATCGAGGGAGCGGCGGCGCCATCACGCGACGATGGCCGACGGGGCACATGACCAGTGGGGACGGGATCACGGCAATGGTGACCACCAGGTTCCGGGGTCTCTTGTGACCTACAAGCGATGACACGGGTGGGAAGGCTAGTGGCGCCACGGTGGCAGATCCTGCTGCGGGGCGGCGATGCGGTGGCTGTGGCCGCAGGATTGAGGTGCGGGGCGGTGGCGCAATGCAGGGGTTCGTCGCCGGCGGAGCTCATGTGGCGGTGGTCAGAACTGGCGACGGGGTGCACGGCGGCGGCGGCGCGAGCGGGGGAGCTTGGGAGGAGCAGCGAGGAGGGGAGCGGGTCGCGCGCAGGCTCACCTCAGCCCAGATCAGGTCCTAGAGGTCCGGCTGCAGGCCGCGGCAGTGCGACGCGTGGGAGGGCGGCTCGGGTGACGTGGCGGCGTGGGAGAGGCTGGAGGAGGCGGCTTAGGGTGTGTTTGGTTTGAGGGATAGCCTAGGGTGGCTGTGGGTATCCCCAACCACGTGGTTGGGGATAACCCTTTTTTTTGGTTGGGAGGGTGGGGTTATCCCATGTTTTGTTTGGTTGAAAGGATGAAAAGTGGCTGATGATAGCCATTGAAGTGTTTGGTTCAAGGGATAAGAAGGGTTGTGGTCACCTTTTTTACCTGAGGTGAGTTTACCCTCATAATTTCCATTTTTTCAATGAAATGAAGGAGAATATAATATGTACAAGCATAATTTCGAAAATCTCAACATTTTCATAGTAGAAATTTTAAACTTCCATCACACATAATAGTTCAACATTCCATACATAAGTCAAACATTCCATACATAAGTTAACTGCAAAGAGATCATAGTACAACCCATTGTTAGTCTTGGTTCTTAAAAGAGCTACTACATACAACCATAGTTATAGTTTTGGTTGCATCAAAAGTATAAGGCAGTCATCTGTTCAACACATCCTTATGCTTCTGGAAGTGTATTCTTAACATACCTAGAAACCCAAACCTTGTTTTGATCCTCTTCCCACACCTTGAATGCCATAGCAACACGAGGATTGTCAACCAAATATGCATAGTAATGAGCAAGGTAATCCAAACTGAACCCAGGGAGTACTTTCATGCTCTCCCAAAGACCATCTATGGCATTGTTCTCGGTGTTAGTACTCTTCTCTATGGCAATAGCAATTCTTTCACTAGATGCAAGTATGGTGGCATGCAACCTCTCTTCCGCACAAGGATTTGGTTTGGCTTTCTTTGGTTTGGGACCGGACGAACCTGCATTGGTTGATTGTTCAACCTCTTCATGTGGGGCTTCATGTGGGGCAGTGTGTTTCTTGGAAGTCTCTTCTTCAATATCAACCACTTCTGTAGCAAGAGCGTCACTTGAGCCTTTTGCATATTGCCCTGTAGCCATGCTCCCTCCAGCTATGTTCATCATCTCCTTATAATGAATAATAAGCTTGTTAAGGTATTGTTCGTCCTCTGGATGAGCCTTGTAGAAACAAAATAATAATTTCACCAAGTATTTGATGTAAAATACTAATTTTAGCAAGTGGCTGCACTTGTAGGTACTAATTTCAGCAAGTATTTGATGTAAAATACTATTTTCCCCAAGTGGCTCCACTTGTAGATACTAACTTCAGCAAGTATTTGATGTAAAATAATATTTTCAGCAAGTATTCGATGTAAAATACTAATTTCAGCAAGTGGCTGCACTTTTAGGTACTAATTTCAGCAAGTAGTTCATGTAAAATACTATTTTCAGCAAGTGGCTGCACTTGTAGATACTAATTTCAGCAAGTATTTGATGTAAAATACTATTTTCAGCAAGTGGCTGCACTTGTAGATACAAAATTCAGCAAGTATTTGATGTAAAATACTAATTTCAGCAAGTATTTGATGTAAAATACTAATTTCAGCAAGTACTCATTACGAGAAAAATAGTTACCTTAATATGATTTGTGTAATGCTCATGATCAAGAACAATCATAGATTGTTCCTCATCACATAGTGCACCACTCAAGTCCTTGAGTTTCACTATTTTCTGCAGTTTCCTCCTCCATGTCGTGTTATGATTTTTGATCTGATCTCCATTCAAGCTAAGTTGCAAATGCTCATTCAAAGCACTCGCACAAGCATTGAACTATGATTGTTTGAATGCAGTACTTGTTCTATTGCCACTAGACACCAGATCACTTAGCCATGTTAGCATGAACTTGGACATGGTTGGTGTCCATGAAACTTGCTTAGCCATTTCCTACAATTTTCAGCAAGTGTTTGGGCATAATGAAGTAATTTCAGCAATTATTTGGACATAATGAAGTAATTTCAGCAAGTATTTGGACATAATGAAATAATTTCAGCAAGTATTTGGACAAAATGAAGTAATATCAGCAAGTATTTGGACAAAATGAAGTAATCTCAGCAATTTAAATAGTCAATACAAATATGTTTCTGCACATAGAATCGTTGAACAAATACAATCTCAGAAAATATTATATCCTTGCAAATAAGTTTCAGCACACAGAATCATTGAACAAATACAATTACAGAAAATATTATACTACATATTTTGACCTTGCATATGGTTTTGTCTGTCTTCCCACATTTGATCAGCAAGTCCTTGCCTAAAATTAGCCATGTATGCATGTTCATGTGCTTGACCACATGATGATGAAGCATGAGTAATATTTGGAACCCATTCATCCTCGGGTATGATATATTCATCTATCCCATCATTTATAACCCAATTGTGAATAATACAACAAGCCATAACAATGTCAACTTGTGTTGGATAGAGAAAGAATGGGGTGGCATCATCAAGTATCTTGAATCTTCTCTTCAATGACCCAAATGCACGTTCTACGGTCACACGAAGAGAAGAATGCCTAAGGTTGAACAACTCCCTCTCATATTGCACAGGGTTGTTTCCCCACTCATTCAAGTGGTACCTCACGCCACGAAAAGGAGGCAAAAAACCCCGTTTGGCTCCATATCCAGCATCAACTAGATAAAATCTCCCTAAATAAGGAACATTTGGATTACTTGGTTATATGAAGAATACCCCATTGATATGACATATGTATGTAGTTTATCTATTACCTTGTGGGACACGTAGACCATTTGCACGTTCTAAAGCATCACGTAAAATTAGAGCATCATGTGCTGCCCCCTCCCATCCGGCCAACACATATGTGAATCGAAGATCAAAATCTACAACCGCCATCACATTTTGAGTAGCATAAGGCTTTCTACCATGAAAAGAAGCCTCCATTTCCGGTGTAACGGTGGCTCGCACATGTGTACCATCAATAGCTCCAATACAATCTTATTTTAAGAAAACAAAAACCCAAAAATTAGGATCTAAACAAATTCCTGCCTACAATGACAAAATGTAGTTGTCATTTGGTGTCATACCTTAAAGTATGGATCCCATCGATAGTTTCCTTCTATTTTGGTTTGGGTCTCCAATGAAGGCTTTCTAATAAGGTCATCTCGAAGCTCACCAATAGCATGGAGAACCCTTTGGAAGTAACGGCTCACGACTTCACCGGATCTACCAAAATTGGCACAAATAACCCTATTTCTAATGGTGTGCCCAACAGTGTGCAAGAACATTGCTACTTGTTGCTCAGTAGACAAATGTATTGTGTCCTTTAGCAACTTGCGATCCCTAAAGAGTTGACAAAACCTAAAGAAAGGTTCTCTTTGAAGCCTAAGCATGTTCACGCTAGTTGTCTCATTCTTCCATATTTTGTTGTCAAAATACTCTCTTCTCATCCTATCTCTCTCATCAATTGGGGCATGTGTAATTGCTTCTCTTCTTTTTCTTTTTCCTGATTGAACAACCAATGTTATCATGTTGATAAACCATTGTGCTGTAGCCGCATAAATTAACATCTTTATCTTTCTGTCCATCTACAATGCAGTATAGGATTCAGCTATAATATGTAGTATTTGATTTTTTTCCAAAATATATACTTGCAACCAAAACTAACTTTTTTTTCCACTGTGAACCAAAACTAACCTCTGACTGTAGTTGTGTTGCTGCTGCTAGATGTCCTGGCGATTGGCTTCAAGTTTCCTGCACCAAAAAAACCATCCATCAGTAAAATACACAAGCACATCCATCAGCCGTAGCCGCGTAGTTGGCCGCGCCTGGATCCAGCCGCGCCTGGCTGGGATCCTGCGCGCTGGTCAGCTGGCCTGAACCAGCTGCGGGGCCTGGCCTCCTGCGCGCTGGCTAGCCTGGAACCAGCCGCGGGGGCTGACCTGGAACTAGCCGAGGGGGCTGGCCTCCTGCGCGCTGGCTGGCCTGGAACCAGCCGCATAAGCTGGCCTTCCGTGACCCAGCTGGCCCGGCCTGCTGCCGCGCTGGTCGTCTGGCCAAGCTGCCTTCGCACCGCGCCGCCCCGGTCTGGGATCCAGAAGAAGCAAAGGAGAGACGAAAGAAGTAGAGAAGGAACTCACCTGTAGAACCGCACCGTCCCTGGGATCCAATCGCTGGATGCGCCGCCACCGCGCAAGGAAAGAGAGGGGGAGTAATGGGGAAAGTGAGGGTTTCACGGGGTAAGCGGGAGCATATATGCCGAAAAAACGTTTCGCGCGTGACCAGACGAAGCGGCGCGGAGTGGTTGCCGCCACCCGCTTGTTTTTCGCGGGTAACGCCATCCCCGTTTTTGAGGAATATTCTGGGTATCTGGCTGCCTCTATCCCTCTTTGCCCCAGAACCAAACGCATGGCAACCATAGAAAAAAGTGGTTATCCCTGTCCCTGGGAGGATATCCCTCCAACCAAACACACCCTTAGATGGCGACCTGGCAACTGGCACGGCTCCAAGTGCTAGCGGGGCTGCAGTTTGGCACGAAAAATGGGGGGAGGAGGGCCAGGAAATCCAAAAATGGCAGGGTAGGGGTGTTATTTAACTCACGGGCTAGGGTTTGAAGTTGATATTGGGGGCGTTTCTAGCCCTCCGATTGTGTTCGGACGGCTCCAATTGCACCCCTGGGTTAGGTGGGCTAGTTGGGCTGTGTTGGGAAGATTGTGGGTTGAGATGAGAGGGAGTTAGTGTGGCCCGTGATAAGATTTTGAAATACCTAAACATCCAACGAAATAACCAGTGACGGTGCCACTATGGTCGATCGTTCGGATATCGAACGAACACCCGATTGTGATGAAATTTTGCAGGAGGCCTATCTACACTAAAACGAGACCACACGCCAAGTTTCATCCCAATTCAAGAAATTTTTATACACACCATTAAAAACAATATCTTAACGATGTTGCAGGCGCGTGCGTGTGTGGTTGGTCCTGAAACGGTCAACGAAAAACGGAGAGAACCGACAACTAACAACGGATTTAAGTTTTAAAAACGGATGACAACAAAGTGTCGATGCTATGCAGATGATGCATATGATGCAATGATGAATGTGACAACCAAATAAATCACAGGGTGATAACAGAGTAAACGGGGAATCTTCTCAAGCATCGGTTCCGGCTATTACACTATGATAACCCATAGTTCATCCTAGCTTTGTGTATGCCGACTCTCACGTGACCTAAACCAATGTTTTAACCTTGCCAAGTTCAGGGTCCAAAATGGATTGACTAGCAAGTGTGCATGTGGTCACCTGATCGGAGTCACATGAAGTATACACGCAGGTTTAACAATTTGGTGGTGTTTTTGCCAAATCAAGAGGGTGAGAAAGCTAAACTCAACGAGTTGGAAGCACCAATGTGACTTATGATCATGGAAAAGCTCGGCATAGGGTATATAGGAGACAATGCTACTACTGCAAAACAATATGGGGTCCAGATAAGCAGGCTTTATTCCATTGATCATAATTTGATAATATGATGATTTGTTTGTGCCAGAATCCCCCAAGTAACATGTTTTCAAATAATAAATGCTCATGCTCAATTTGTAGGCAAAAAAATGACAAAGACCCCGAGATTCGGGGATGTCGACTTTATTATATCCAAAACTTTATAGAAATATGTCCAAAGTTTGGGAATCGATACAGACATAATGAGCTGGTAGCTCTAGTATGATAAGGCCAAAGGTTTCCCGGGTTAACTTACTCAATTGGTGGCCTTCTGGAGGGGACCTCTATTAGCCGGGTTAACATAGGCTGTGAGGAACTTTAATTTTTGACGGTGCGAACTAACTCAGCATAAGCCACATCTCCTTCCTCACACTCCTGGGCTATCTTCCTGCTACCTCCCACCATTATGGTGCCTTTGGGCCCTGGCATCTTGAATTTGAGGTAGATGTAGCAAGGGCGAGCAATGAAAAAAGCATAAGCTAGCCTACCTAAGAGAGGGTGATAAGGGCTTTCTATCTTCACCACCTCAAACATTAAGGGTTTGCATATGCAGTTATGTTTGTACACAAAAGCGAGACTGAGCTTAATCGTGATTTCCAAGGAATAATGCCATGAAAAAAGTGGCAGAAGTTTGCAAACTATTATCATGAAGGTTCATCCGGTAGAAAGTGTCATAATATAAGATGTTGATGCTGCTTCCTCCATCTATGAGGACCTTTATGAGGGTATAACCACCAACATGAAGCTCCACCACCAATGCTAGAACTCCTGGGATATCAACCCGGGGAGGGTGATCCTCTGTGGTCCAAATGATTGGTTGCTTGGACTAGCTGAGATATCTAGGGACAGCCGGCTCGACCATATTGATAGATGTCTCCTTACGCTTCTTGTCTTGTTTGCGAGTGTTGGTGATGAAAACGTGGTATTTATCACTGTTTAGTTTCGTAGGGTTTCTTTGAAACATAGATTGATTGGTATGCTGCTGATTGCCTTGAGTAGAATGCTGCCCATTGCTAGTGTTTCATTGGTGCTGAAAACCTGATCGCGGGCCACCTGGTTGATTGAAGCCTGATCGTTAGAACCCGCTAGGTGGTCCACCCTGAGGCCCGGTTTGACCATACTAACCTAAATGTCATCCACCATTGGCCCCCTGGTATTTCTTGGAGGCTTAATTTTGAAACTCCTACATAATATAACAATTCTCCCATGAGTGAGTAGACGGCTTGTACAGGATACTATGCTTTGGGCAGGGCGCCTTAATTGATTCCTCATATTTGCGTGGCTTATTCCCATTGAAAGCTCCTCGAGAGAGATAATTTTGGCACTGGTTCTTGAACCAGTATTTGTATTAGCCAGAAATTCTCACCCGCTCTTAGGCTGCTTCCATTTATTATTTTGACCTCTAGGGGTTCCACCTTGGTGATTGCCCTTGCCACCTTCGCCTCTCTTGTTTTGCCATCTTTCTCCTTGTCCGAGCTGGGATCCTTCATGTCGTTTGACTCAGCATACCTCGTTGGAGCTTACATTAAACCGCCCATATCTTGAGTCTTCTATTTTAAGCGACCACGCTTCAAGACTAGCGGTTGGAAGTGGCAATTTTTCTCCAAAATGAGGACGGCTTGGGAGGCTGTAATGCTGTCCAACAAGTGGATGATTTCTGTGACCTGGTGAGTCCAATGATGAGCTGACGCGCACGTGCGCTAGACACGGTGTTGAAGATCCACAATTTTTATTGGTTGTTTGCAACCGTCCTTCATGGAATTGAGTGGAAGGTTTTCCAGCCAGGTTCTAGTCGGCCCTTCCAAAATAATCGTCAAATACTTTGCGCATATGGCATCGCTGAGGCCGAGCATATCCATGGGCAGCTCATAACTTTCAATCAATGCTACCGGCTCGAGATCTGCTTTATAGTTTGGTACCTTGCGAGGCCTTTTGAAGACCCTAGGCATAGGCTCACTATGAAGAGCTGGAGATAAACAAGGATGCCAATCGTCCTGGAGTTGATTCTAGCCCCTCGTGTTACAGACTGGGTTCCACTGCATGCGATTGTGCCGCCCGCCTTGCCATTGCTTCTACCCCCGCCTGTCAGACAACTATTGCTGCATCAACAAGGTCTTGAGCATTTGGTAATAGTGGCCGACTTGGGGAAACCCGGGGCTACTATTGACGCCCACTACTGGAAACAGGCGGAGACTCCACATGACGACCCCTAGCTTGACTGGCATATGGTATTAAGTGCATCTGATCCCGACTATATGAGTATTGCGCCCGTTGGACCACTGTTGTCTTCAACATCTCAATGGAATTCCGAGACTCAATGTCGTTTGGGGAGTTTCCTTGAATAGGGAGATCCTCTAGATTATGTGTCACCACCAGCATATTGTCAACGATGTTGGAGAAGTGTCCCTGCAGCATACGAAAGCGTTGTGCCGACGGCTGAGCCGGTGGAGGTTGAGACGGATCTTCCTGTCCGCGCCGTGGATTTTGCTCAACGCCTAGTGCATGTGGTCTAGTAAACAAATGAGTCGGTGCAATGTTTGGTGGCAGCCGAGACTGGTGGACCGCCTTAGAATAGTTTTGCCGAAGTCCAAACTGCCAAGTATCAGCATTCAAGCCTGAAACTCCATCATTCGGGCATTTTCGGCCTCAATCTCTTGCTGGACCTTGTCCATCTCTTCACGAAGCTTTACTAGTTTTGTATTGTTCTCCTCTTGGTTCTGCACAATGACAGGACCCTCCAAATGTTTGGTCATCTCAGCCATTGTATCATTCATGGCCTAAGCTTTCGTTTTCCGTGGCCCACTAGTGACGTTGGCGGCTCCTGCGGACGATGGACCCGGAGCCGACATGTTTGTTGCCATGTAGATGGTGACCTGTCGGGGCAGCTCACGGGATTCCCTGGCGGCTTCTATCTTTGGACAGCCCACAAGTCTCCCATGATAGAGGGGTCAAATTGATTCGATGTCTCCCATCAACGAATTGCCATCGGAGTTGACGTGGGTGTCCTTGCCACCTGCCCACTCATCTAGGAGGCCGATTCCTTGAGTGAAACCAACGAAGACGTGACGCTGACGGACTTGACGTCGGTCGAAATAGGCGTACCAAGCCGGCTCGATGATGTCGGTGCGGATGTCCGGCTCGGGTACTAGCGCATCAATTTTGTCGATGCAGACTTGGATCTTATCAAAGGGGGCCTGGTACCAAGACTCAATTGAGGCGACCTTAGGGGCACAACCTGTTTTTTCGTTGTAGAGCTTCCGTCGGTAGATCTTCGTCATCTCACCAACCGCGTAGCTCCCGAACCCTGGAAGAACTCCCTCTGAGAACTCAACTACACCTTGCGATAGCCCCATGGTGGGCGCCAAGTGTCGTGGTTTTTTCACGGCAACTGTTTTGATCACAGAACTTAGGTGTGAGGTCATCACCGCTGCGTGGCGACCCAAAGGGGTTGATCGAGAATGAGAGAGAGATTTACCCAGGTTCGGCCCCTCTAATGGAGGTAAAATCCTATGTCCTACTTCTGTTTCTATATTGATGGTGATCTCGATTACAAGGGTATGTAATAGCCAGCCTAGCTTTCGAGAGTTTCTTACTTGATCTTTTTGGCTCGAGGTTCCCCTTCATATATAGTTGGAGGCCTCGAGCTTACAACAGAGTCCGAGTCAATAAACTCCAGTGATATAACCTAACTCCTACTTCCCTTATTCCTAAAGGAAAAGATAAAGTCCCTTGTATCTTCATCCTTGAGCCGGCCATCTGGACGACGTCTTTAAGCCATCCCATATAACAAGCCGACTTTCTAGGCCTTGTTCTTCTCATGATGATCTTCCATCAAGACCGTCTTCCTGGAGCCCGGGTTAAAACTTGGGCGGGTTATACATGTGGGGTATATACCCATCACCATCCATTGGATAGTACTCACAAGGAAAGACATCTACACCTCTCTAGTTCCGAGCTATGGAGATGGAGCATCTATGGTCGCTTCTCCATGTGTTGCCTCTACTGCCTAACGTGTTGTAGTGGAGCTAGGATGGCTGGGGTACTTCAGAACTTCATTGTCCTCAAACTCTGTCTTTAGTGGCAGGTGTGGACGATCAAGTTGATATGCATGTTTGTTAATCTTGTCATGGATGAGCATCTGAATGTATGGTGCATACCTCCAAGATCTCTTCTGATCTGCAGAAGACGTCCTGACAGTCTCAACTATCAAGTCCATCACTCTAAACCGGGTGTGGGTGTCTAAGTGGTGCATCATCTTAATGGAATAACCTCTGATCATCTTATAATCTCCTAACTTAGGCATTAGGGTGTATCTCATAATGGTGTTTGTCGTTGGTATTCCTGCTTGTAGAAAATAGACAGAGCCAAGCTTGTGTATGTGCCGATATTCATGGGGCACTAGATTGTACTAGTTTTCGATTGAGTTGTCATTCATCTTGGTTTCTGAGTACACATCTATATATCCCTCTTGTGACACACGGGCACCAATGAAATTGTCACACTCATCTATGGTAGACACATACCTGTCACCTTCTGTCATCCACACTATCCTTCCATATGGATAGAAATGAGCAGTTGAATAGAATTGCATAATCATCTCATCATTCCAATCCGTCATCTCTCGGCGAACAAAATATTCAATGTCAATTAGCCTCAATTTCTCTCTCACATGAGGAAAGTAGTCCTCATTGTCTGTGATGTAATTCCAGTCAACATATATCATGTCACTGACTGAAGGACTCTTGTCTACCAACACTGTCTCATAGAAATATTGTTGCTCCTTAGTGTGAAAACGAGGAGCAATAGCAGTTTTTCTCTTAGATAGCATATGGATCTGAATCCTCCACTACCTCAATCATTTATCCCTTCTCTTATATATGTCCTCAGCAACACGATGGGCATCGTTGTACAATGGAAAGTGAGCTCTCAAATTTCTCACCACATATGCATCTTCCTCCTCCTCTGTACCAGCCTCTCTGGATGCAGAGCCTCTGTTCTTCTCTGCTGCAGGTATGTCCTTAGTAGTCCTGTTGGGAGCTACTCGCTTCTTAGGTCCTGAAGGTTGGGGTGCAGTCTTTTTAGGCTTAGCATCATACATGAGCTCCTTCTTCTTAGAAGATTTTTCTCGATCTTCATACATAGATGTTGGCCTTCCAACCACACACACTACTCTCTTACTATCTCTTTTCGGCCCTGGCTTCCTAGATTGCCTGGAAGAAGGGCCTTCATGGGTGAGCTTCATCCCTCTGACCACCCTCTCGAACTCTCACTGAATCTGGTCTGACAAACTCTTTTCTCATAGTGTTTCTAACAGTGACTCTCTCCTTTTTCTTCTGGGAAATGCTCTCATCTGGGATAAAATCAGCAGCCTTCTCATCAGAATGATGCTTCTTCCTTGACATAGTAGCTGCCTTTGGCAAATCATGAGAGTTGGGTGTACCTGAGTTAGAAGCTGTCCTCTCAGGACTAGTGCGTGAATCCATCTCAGCATTGGGCTCTGTGAAATAATTCTGACTGTCCTCGGAACCTGACATACTAACAAACACCAAGAAACAAGCTGACCATGTGAAAGGAATTAGAAGAGCTGGAGTGGATGAGCATGACAAAAAATTCGAAGTACTTGCAAGTTTGAACTCTTAAAAATTGAAGTCTTACTTTCAGCAAAAAGGGATATCGGTTCCACTGAGACAAAAAGTTTGGAGCCACCGAGATTGACATTCTCTTTAACAAAAACTTGGCAACTTTTTTGGTTTCACCGAAAAGGCAACTCGGTTTCTCCCAGACTGTTCTCAGTACCCCAAAACAAAAATTGGGAGGACCGATTTTTCTGAGTCGGTGACACCGAGATTCGGTTTTGTAGAGAGTTAACCATATATCTTCCTTCGTTCCCTAATCTATTTGATGTTTCTTTTGGATAGAGAGGTTTCAATAATGGACTAAATATAGGTGTAACGTCCAAGATGCGGCACTATCCTTAATTGGGGACGAGGCCTTAATATGGATAGAGGTGCATCTTAGCATTTCACAAGTACAAAAATCATCACAATACATACATGAAGAGATGAGTATATGGAATGGATTACACTCGCCACATATTAAGTTACAAGCGACGTAGCATTACTTCAATCATCCACAAAACTGGGTCCGGCTATGGACAAGATAAACATCAAAATGCAATGACACTGTCTCGCTAGCCCAGGAGAAGACAAAGGTCCTCCAATCATCGAGGTGCGTCACTTACATGTGACCACTGCCTTCATCAAACTACCACTGAAGCTACGTAGCGTTAAACGCCTCTGGATCTACGTTACCTGGACCTATGGTATTGTAAAAATATGTGAGCCACAGGGACTCAGCAATCTTGCGACCATGATGCCGGGGCTCATCAAGTTATTGGGTGTGGGTAGGTTAAGTGTTGAGGTTGCAACAGAACTATGCATATATGGTGGCTAACTTACGAGAACATAATGGAAAGTGAGTGGTATACGCATTACGGTCATGAACTACATAATGATCACTAAGCGATCCTGAACGCCAACTAATTCCAGTCATAACCCCACCATGTCCCCGGACGGAGAAGGATCTCGCGAAAGAGACAATCAAGATTACACACATAGTTGGCATATTTTTGTTAAGTTAACTTCAAGTTTTCTAGAACCGCATGTTAAACAAAGTTTCCAAGTTCCCACATAATCGCGGGCACGACTTTCTAGAAGATATTAACGCTCTAGGGGTGCTCTAGCTAGTGCATCAGAAACTACCTAAAGCTTCTCTGGAGTGAAAACCTCAACCTCGAGAAAGCCCGAAGTATCACCGATATTCAAGTGCACAAGACATTCGCTAAAAGTTAGACAAATCCAGCAAGACCGCTTGGCAGGCTAGATCCCAATAGGAGCCATGCGTATCTCTGTCTCAGGGCACTACCGTATGAGAAATCCTACGAGTAAAACCAAATCCCGAGTTTCCCCATGGTGGCCCGGTAGTGTGCCCATTTGGACTAACACTCATGAGGAGCATCGTCCCGGGTTGTTGATTAATTATCCATGGGGTAGCTATTCCCTATGCATGTGTATTAAGTTGTTAAGAAAATGTAGTACTAATGTTGGGTCTTGCCAGAATATCCTTATCTCAAAGCAAATTGTCAAGGGGATCCCCATAACAACCCCAAGCGTGTTAGGAGCGCCCAATATGGAACTTAACACCAGTAACCGAAACTAGGGCGGCAAAAAGAGAACAAATCACCGAGCGAAACACCAAGCCTTCTGCCATTTTCCAAGTATATATGTGCATTAAATAAAATAGTGGTAACAAGATGATATCCAAAAGCCCATGTTAACACATGTATCAGCCTGCACCAACAACTAGCAATACTATAGGAGGGTTGAACAAGCACAATCTTAGAGGATCAATGTTTTCTAGGTTGTGGATGGGTTAGAGGCTTTTAATGGCAGTGTTTTGAGGCTATGTATTCAGGTGGTGGGAAACAACAAATAGAGTTAGGAAAATGATCCATCTATGCACAACGAAATTAGAAGCAATATAAAAGTCACAGTCATCTTGCTTGTTGGTTCTTCTGACGGGTACAACTCTTGCTCCTCAGGAACATACTCAATGTGATCCTCACACTCATTCTAAGCTCCCGTTGCAACCCAAAGAAAAATACTCATCCAATGAACATACGCCAAGGTGCAATGATTCAAGCAACATGATGCATGAGTGTTGGTATGAAAGGAGTATGGCAATACTAAATAGTCATCCTTCTCATGCAATTATTAAGTTGTTAGCATTTTGGACAAAACCTCAAGTTTATTTATTTGGACATGCGTGAACATTGCATGAATGGATGCATCATGAGAAAACGGTGCTAAAACATTTATGGAACACCGCAAACTGAGCTACGTATCTCTCGGAAAACACACAGCGAGATACGAAAGGCAACAAAGATTAAAGATCACTTGAGAGGGAGCTATGGGCATTTTCTTGGCAATCCAAGTATGCCACTAAATTTGGCACAAAATTCCTGGTGGAAAGGGCCTAAAATATATGCAAAACAAAGAAGCACAACTCACCCATGACACAAAACAAAACAACAACCAATCTATCCACAAACAACAACATATGACTTTGGTCAAATGAAAACTAGTAGCTACAACCACTCAACAAGTTCAACCAAGACATAAATATGAAGCTGTCAAAGAGCACAATAATAGCTAACAAACAGCAACATGGATAGGTTCATGAAACAATGCCAATCAAGCTCCCAACATTGGAAGAAATATAACAGATTATGACTAAGTGAAAATGTGAGTTTGTACTTGCATTTTTTAACCTGGTGGCATGTTGACATCAATAATACCCTACTCTACAGCAAGTTTCATGTCATGAAATTTGACAAGATGAAAGAGCGCAACAACAACTAAAAATCACTCTCACTAAGCATGAGCTGACACTCCACAGAAAACATGGTAGCATCCTCTGAACATGGAATGAAAATAACAGCATCCCTCCAGACTTTGTCAAATTTCACCAAGAGAATTTACAACAATTTATAACATCATAGCATATTAGACAGGAAGAAACTCTAAGATGCAAAATATATTTGGCAAGGTGGTGGCACCATTTGATCGAGGGCAACAAACCGTACAGATTATGGCACTGGGCCAACCACAATGGAACTACATATTCATGGGAATCATCAAGAGAACTTGGTAAGAAATTAACAAGTTCAACACTTAGAATTATTTGAGCTCATGAAAACTCTCATATTTCTTGGCATGTTTACAGCAAGAAACCCACTAAACCACAAGATAATCATGGCAAAGAAAAATACGAGGGCCTAGTACCCTAAATACTTTACCACATTCATTTTGAAAACTTTACCAAATAGTGCAAGGATTAATTCATGCAAAAATAATAAAATGGCAGCTTATCACAAAATAACATTTTCACAACGTTTCTCTAATGGCCAATCGAATGGCTGCATTGGATTCCTGGGATTTTTCTACCCCAAAATCACATATTACACCCCCTATGTTATTGTAGAGAAAATCACCACAAACAGATCACAAAAATCCACATATCTAGTTATAAGTTAATACTTGCCAAATATGGCAACTCCCAAAAATGGTATGCAGTGAATACACAGTGTTTAGAATTGGACTTGCCCTATACGGCAACAGACATAAATGGTCATAGGCACAAATAGAAATTTACCCTAAAAGGAATATGCCTAAGCCAAAGAAATGAAGACAAGAAAAAAACAAAATAAAAGTTGGGACCACTTGGCATAGACAACAGGGCCCGGAGGGGGTGACATGTGTGCTTTGGGCCCACTATGAGTGCCCTGCACACAATAGGGGACAAAATGGGGTTTTAATCACCACGGGGGGATCAAATACGCGACCTCCTGGTCATGCTACTGGCGCGCAACCACTTCGCTACTTCACGACTCATAGAGAGGGGGGTGCAAGCTCTCAAGTACATACAGAAGGTACCGGCTTGCCCTCGCCGGTTATAGAACGCCAGCGACGCTACAACGATGATGCGGTGCCTGCCGGTGCACACAACAATGTCAGTTGCTGGTTAATCAGAGGACACTGCCTACACACGGCGCAACACATCGGAGTAGAGGGGAGGTCGACACACGCGCACACACGCTACTGCCGATGGCATCCCGAGGAGGGACCAGTG
Source organism: Hordeum vulgare subsp. vulgare (assembly GCF_904849725.1). NCBI lineage: Eukaryota > Viridiplantae > Streptophyta > Magnoliopsida > Poales > Poaceae > Hordeum > Hordeum vulgare. The sequence continues at coordinate 182,817,742 of NC_058518.1, forward strand.
GCTCGATGCACTCCGATGATTCGCAACAGGAGATGCTGGCTGGAATCGGTTCTACACCGCAACGCGAACTCGATACACATGCGTAGATTACGCCAATGCGTCTGTTTCACTCGCTCACGGCGAGGTCCGACGGTAAAACTTTTGGGTCCGACGAGAAAACCAGTCCTAGGGCCTAATCAAGAGGGAGAAGTCGATGGGGAGGCACTGCAGCTCTCCTAGGGGGGCTGACGGGGTCGATCGGTGATGACGAATTTGGCCGGCGATGTGTCCTGCCCGAGGAAGAAGAACGGCGAGAATTCGCTCTGCCTTGGCATCCCGTGTGGCTGTAGTGGACATCGAGGATGTAGCCGACCCTGATGCCGCTCCTGGACACTCTAGCCATGTGGTGCCTTGCCTGAGAGCACGCCGGTGATGGTCGTCGCACTCTAACACTCTCTACTACTAGGGGGAAACTGATCTGGAGGGGGCTAGCTCCCAGGCGGCGGCGAGGGGGGAGGAAGAGGGAACCCTGGAGAGGACCGGACATTGAGGGGGTTATATAGGGCTGGTCTCGACGGCTGCCGCCGCGACACCTTTCTACCTCACCTGTGAGTGGGAGGTACAAAGGGGGAGGAGGACAATGCTCTGATGGGTGGCCGGCAGGTGGGGCTGGGCACGCCACGCTCGAGAGGAGGCGCACGCGAGGCTGCATTCGGCTGGGCTGGGGGTTCACTTGGGCCGCGCTGGGGCACTACAATGCTGCTGGGCCGCGGGCACAAGGCTCCTGCGCTGCTTCTTCTTTTGGGACGGGGTGAGATAAGGAGGAGAGGCCCATGTGGGCTGCGTCTCTCACACAAAAACAAATAAGAAAGATGGTTTCCATTTAAATTAAAACAACAACAGAAAAAATGCCAGGAAGTTGAAAGAGAATAATTGAGAGAAAGGAAAAGTTTTTTGAACACATGAAAACAGGCTCTCATTAATTAAAATGCCACGGTCATTTTTAGATCAAACAATTAAATCACATATACTTACTTTAGGAAACTATTTTGCAAAGATTCAAAAGGGGCAAAATAAGAAAACATGGTTGAGAGCTATTTTGAAATACCTCACATGTTATTAGGTGGAAGTGCAACATTTTATTTAATTGATTAAGGCAAGTAAATTCACCACCTCTCATTGAATTGGAATGAAAGGTATTATTGCCATAGCTTTTAAAAGATTTGAGAGAGGTTTTGCAAGCACACAACACACATTCAACTCAACATAACACACAAGCTTATGATGCAACAATAATTAAGAGATGATGTCATGATGCCATGATGCAAATAGGAATGTCATGAAGAATTTTTTTATTAAACCCTTCATACATGAGGGCAAACTTGGAAGGTCATACATAGAATATTACAAAGGTAGCAATGGAATGCACTTTGGCTGTTACAACTCTTCCACGCTACACGAGGATCTCGACCCGAGATCTAGGACTAAAAGAACTGAGGATACTCGGAATGATGAAGGTCCTCATGTTACCAAGTGACTTGTTTATCGAAATGGTGTGACCATTTAACTTCGAGGAAGTTGATAGACTTGTTGCGAGTCTTGTGCTCGATATCTTCGAGAATGGCAACTGGATGCTCATGATAGGAAAGGCCTTGCGGAAGATCAATGTCTTGGAATTCAACTGTGCGCTTCGGGGTCTTGAAACACGTCCGGAGGTAAGAGACATCAAAAACGTCATGCACATTGCAGAAATTGGGTGGAAGCTCTATTGGATAAGCAAGGTAGCCTCTTTTGCCAACAATATTGAAAGGACCGACAAAGCATGGAGTAAGCTTTCCTTTGATGCCAAAGCACTGAGTGCCCTTCATGGGAGATTGAAAGGATAGATATGGTTGACTGGAGGGGGATGAATAGGCAACTACAAATTTTTAGCTCTTCTTATCAAATTAGGGTTAGCAACAAAAGGTTCTCTAGATGAACAACTAGGTGAGCAACCTATATGATGCTAACAACCACGACAAAAGGTGCAAGCAAGGAATACACGACAACAACAATAGATGCAAAGTAAAGGTAAGAGATAACGACAAGTGGAACCGGTGGAGAAGAGGATGTGTTACCGAAGTTCATTCCTTTTACAAGGAAGTACGTCTCCATTGGAGCGGTGTGGAGGCACAATGCTCCCCAAGAATCCACTAGGGCCACCGTATTCTCCTCACGCCCTCACACAATGCGAGATGTCGTGATTCCACTATTGGTGCCCTTGAAGGCAGCGACCGAACCTTTACAAACAAGGTTGGGGCAATCTCCATACAAAGCTTGGAGGCTCCCAAGAAGACCGTGAAGGTTCACCACAATGGAATGAGGCTCCGAGGTGACCTCAACCATCTAGGGTGCTCAAACACTCAAGAGCAACAAGAACCGCAAAGGATTAGTCGGGGGAACCAAATATCTCTTGGTAGAAGTGTAGATCAGGGCCTTCTCAACCAATACGTAGGAAATCAACAAGTTTGATTGGAGAGATTGGGCAAAAATGAGCTTTTGGAGCAACAATGGAGGTTGGAAGGTAAGAGGTAAGCTTCACGGGAAGAAGACCCCTTTATATAGTGGGGGAATAAACCAACCGTTACCCCCCACTCACAACACTATCAGAGTGGTATTACCGCTGCGAGGAGCGGTACTACCGCATGGTGGTTCACTAACCATGGTAGTAATAAATTACTACCGTGCCTACCATTGCTGAGGCAAAAGAATGCGTAAAAAGTCCGACGGAGTGGTAGTAAAAAATTACTACTGCCTAGAGAGCGGTACTACCGTACACACAACGGTACTACCTCCCAGCAGTAGTAAAAAACTACTACCACACTGAGGATTGTACTACCTTGTTCCTGCGGTACTACCGCTCGCACTAGCGGTACTACCGCTGGTCCTTTTGCACATACAGGGAAAAGCATGCTGGAGCTCCATTGAAGCAAGGGAAAGGTGGTGCGATGGAAATGTGTACGTGTTGATTCCACTCAAACCTTTCCGAAGGGACCCCATCTTAATAGTTCGGCTTTCCTACAACTCAAATCCACCAAAGAGAAACATAGAAAGCAACCGTCTTTGAAAGACTCCGAGGGCCACCGAATCGTCTTGTGCCAAGTCAAGAATTATCTGAAATTCTTAATCCACATGATTAGTCCGCACTGGCATTGTCATCGATCACTAAAACCACTTTGGAAAAATATGCCCTAACAATCTCCCCCTTTTTGGTGGATTGATGACAATACATGATTTGCACTAAAGGATATAAAAAACATATGCAAACCCAAAATCTACAAACTAGAGACAGGCTCCCCCTGGATGTGTGCATACTTTAGAGAAAGGACATGGTCCGTCTAGCACACAACCAAAGAAAGGCACCCCCCCTAGATTTTATAGACGAGGCATTCCTTGCAACAAACTGAATAAACACTAAGCATGGAAGCAAGGCATAGCATGTGAGCATGAAGATAAGAGCACATAATAATTAGACTCACAATCTACAAATATACTTGATAATAATGAGAGAGTAAAGATAGAGGAGTGATAGCATATGTCTCACATCATATGATAAAGTACGACATCTCCTAGGCTCACACACCAAGAAAAAACAACCAAAGGAGCAATGAAAGTTCAAGAAATAAAGCAACATAGAAAACGAGGAAACTCGCAAATCCTACTCTCTCTCCCCCTTTGGAATCAGGACACCAAAAAGGCAGAGAGGACGCCTATGACATAGGTGGTAGCTCGAAATGAAGAGGACTCAGCCATCGGACTCCTCAACAGGCTCCTCATTAGTCTCGTCTTCTATATCCTCATCAAACTCCTTCTCAGACTCAGCCCACTGAAGATTCTTCTTTTTCATCCAAGGAGCTTCAGGAGTGATGTCTTGCTCAGACCCACTGGAGATGAGCACGTCGAGCTTCCTCATAATCAATTTGTCACGCCGACCACTCTCCTTCTAAGCAAAATGAGTCATGTACTACCCCTTCGCCTGCACGCAGAACAAGGTTTTCATCTGGTCCGTGAGCTTCTTGGCCCAAGATGGCTCGGCAGAGGAAGGAACATGTGACTTTGGAACGCCCTCATCCCCAGCCGCAGCCTCATCCTCATCAGTATCCACAATGGCAGCAACAGGTGTAGTGGTGGTGTTATCCGACTTGTTCTTCTTTTGTAGCTTAATAGGCACATGGCGGATCCAACCGGGAGCTTGGAACTCTACATGTGACAAGGACGCCACCCACTTCTTCTGGATCAGGTAAAATAGATAAGGGATGTAGATGGGAAAATTACGGTTAAAAACTACTGACTGAAGCTCACTCCACATGACATGAGACACATCAAGCGGTCCAGAGGTACGAGTCTGCCCTTTCTGGCACATCAAAAGCATATACACCAGGTATGAATGCACCTAGTCCTTGTTCCCAACGTGCGGAAAAAGAGTGTTGCAAAAGATACGGTGAATGACATCAAGGAATGGGTTCAACACGTGAGAGACCTCCCCAATGGGGACACCTTCTCAATAAAGAAGGGCAACAACTTCTCCTTAGCTATAGCAGATGGGTTAGCGTGTCAGCGTAAAACAACTATGTGCTCAAGGCCCTCATCACGAACGTTCGGAAAATCCATAAACTCCTTCCCAGTAGCCGACAACCTCTCCCCATTGGTCATCCAAGTCATCGCGCGTGCTACATTAGAGTGGAGGTGGAATGTAACAAAGAACTGGGCCACTATCTCAGGATCAAAGTCAAGGTGAAACGTGATGAGCTCCGCGATCTCAAGTTGTTCCACCATGTTCAGAGCTTCACCAAAGTACGTCGGGTCCTTCTTCAGATGGTCCATGTCAATCCACTGAACCGGTACATAGATATTATTCGTGTTCTTGATCACATATTCGTAAATGTGTGCCTGCTGCTTAGACCAGAACAATTCACATATGGGGATTTGAACCCTCTCGTTGTCATAGGGGTTGATCTTCCGACGAAGTTGAAACTCATCTAGTGGCATAGCATCCCAATCGACACTGTTTTCCTTGTTCTTGTGAGTGGGCCGCTTCAAATTGCGCTTCGGAGCCTTGGATCCCTCGAGTGCATATGAAGTGCGAGTTCGCTTGGAACTGGCATCTCGAGTGGGGTTTGAGCGCCCGGAGCCACCACCTATGACACGCAACACAAACACAAGAAAAATAGAAAAGAGGTCAAGCCAAAGACCAAAGCAATCCATAAAATCCCATAGAAAGGAGAACTAGGAGTATAAGACAAGTGCATTCAAGGAACATCGGTAGTACCGCTGGTCAAGCGGTAGGAAAAATTTACTACCGCTCCTGCAGTGGTAGTACCACAGCTCAAGCGGAAGTAAAAATTTACTACCGCCCTGACAGACGTAGTACCGCTCCACTGCGGTAGTATCGCTCGAGGAGGAGCAGTAGTACCGTGATACGTCTCCATCGTATCTACTGTTCCAAACTCTTTTGCCCTCGTTTTGGACTCTAATTTGCATGATTTGAATGGAATTAACCTGGACTGACGCTGTTTTCAGCAGAATTGCCTTGGTGTTATTTTTGTGCAGAAATCAAAGTTCTCCAAACGTCCTGAAAATTTACGGGGAGCATTTTTGGAAAATAGGAAAAATACCTGCGCCAAGATCCACCTGAGGAGGTGGGCCAGTGGGCCACAAGCCCTGCCTCCGCCACCCCCTGTTGGCGGTGGGCAAGCTTTTGTGGCCCACACGGCTCTGCCGCCCCCAATCTCAGCTCTATAAGTTCACTTTCGTCCCAGAAAAAATAAAAAGAGAAGATTTCGTCGCGTTTGCGATACGGAGTCGCCGCCACAACCTGTTCTTCATCTGGAGGGCAGATCTGGAGTCCGTTTTGGGCTCCGGAGAGAGGAAATCGTCGCCATCGTCATCATCAACGTTCTTCCCTCTCCAATTCCATGAAGCTCTTCGTCGTTCGTGAGTAATCTATTCGTAGGCTCGCTGGGCAGTGATGAGTAGGATGAGATCTATCATGTAATCGAGTTAGTTTTGATGGGGATTGATCCCTAGTATCCACTATGTTCTGAGATTGATGTTGCTACTACTTTGCCATGCTTAATGCTTGTCACTAGGGCCCGAGTCCCATGATTTCAGATCTAAAATTATTATGTTGTCACCAATATATGTGTGTTTTAGATCCGATCTTGCAAGTTGTAGTTACCTACAATGTGTTATGATCCAACAACCCGGAGTGACAATAACCGGAACCACTCCTGGTGATGACCATAGTTTGAGGAGTTCATGTGTTCACCAAGTGGTAATGCGTTGGTCTGGTTCTTTATTAAGAGGAGAACCTTAATATCCTGTAGTTTCCTTTTGGACCCCGCTGCCACGGGAAAGATGGACAATAGATGTCATGCAAGTTCTTTTCCCTAAGCACGTATGACGGCACACGGAATGCATGTCTACATCACATTGACGAACGGGAGCTAGCCACATATCTCTCCGTGTTATAACTATTGCATGATGAATTTTATCCAAACAAATCACCGACCCATTGCCTACGAGTTTGTCCTACTACTGTTGTTACTTGTCTTGCTCTGCTGCTGTTACTTGTCTTGCTCTGCTGCTGTTACTTGTCTTGCTCTGATGCTATTGTTGCTACTTGCTACTGCTGTCACTACTGCTATTCCTTGCCACTGCTATTACTCGTTACACTACTGCTACCTGCTACAATTTTGGTACGCTGGTCGTTTACGGGAACAGACAATTTCCGTCAACGGGCAACTTGGCGCCATTGATACAATCGTTAGAAATAGTCTACCGTGTCAATAGATCGTTTTTGGCACCGTTGTTATCACACTACTTTGCTGTTACTACTTTGCATGCAGATACTAATCTTTCAGGTGTGGTTGAATCTGATAAATTCAGCTGCTAATACTCGAGAGTATTCTCTCACCTCCTGCTTGGCGTACCAACAAATTTGTGTCGAATACTCTACCCTCAAAAACTGCTGCGAACCCACGCGCTGGTGGGCGATCAACAACATTCTTTTAGTTTCGTTGCCGGGGAGTGCTCGCAGCATTCTTCTGGTGCCGTTGCAGGGGAAGGTCTATTGTTACAGAATCAACATTCGTCTAGCTATTGCCAAAGAGTGCGAGTCATACCGCACGGGCGAAAAGTGCCAGATCTGACATGAAAAACTTCAGATCCGGTACTACCGGAGACCCAAACACACATATTGTATCCTACTCGGTAAAAGTTTTACCACAAAAGCACTCTCCAACCCTCTTTGCATGAAAAGATTGTGCCACGAATCGATGAACTAACGCATATGCCCCCAACCCTAGATACAACAAGAATGAAGCAAAGAGAAGGGAACGATGGCAATACCGAGGTCCATGGAACGAGGGAGAGGAGGGAGACGATCCCACCAAACAGAATCGGAGGAGAGTGGTCGGTGAAGGAGATCCGCCGTGTCCCTCTAGGAAGGTTTCGTGAGAAGAGAGAGAGAAAGAGAAAGAGAGCCACGAGACGAATGTGTATCGGGTAAGAAAGAGCTGCCCCCTGCCCTAGTACTATGGCCATTGCGGTAGTACCGCTTCGCCAACGGTAGTAAAATTTTACTTCCGCTCGCTGAGCGGTAGTACCGCTTGTCTAGCGGCTGTAAAATCTTACTACCGTGCCTGGAGCGGTAGTACCATGCTCTTTTCAACAAAAATAGTTTTGAACTTTGCCAAAACCAGAAAAATGCACGAAAACCCGGATGAAGATACAAAAAGTGAAATGAGCACGAAAAAGGAACATTGAACCGAATCTTCTCACCAAGAGAGGGTGGTGGTCGCAGCCACCAATGTTTGAGACAAATGGTATAAAACCGCGAATAATTATCCTTGGGTTCATGACCAAAGTTCGTCCTTGAAACACAAGTGCCATCAATAATGGCTAATGTGAAAGACGTGATCAATTTATGCATAATGGGGGGAGGGAGAGTTCATTGAGAGAACAACACTCCCCCTATGTCCATGCCTACACCTAGAGCAATATGTAATGATGAGTGAAGTGTGGTGTGCCTAGTTTCAATCCACATTACTATAATCAATGATATTTAGCTCATTCCTTAACTCGCGAAACCTTGCTTCATAGAGGTTTGGTGAAAATATTCGCAAGTTGCTCTAGAGTGTTGATGAAGGGGAGCTCAATATCTCCTTGCTTGATATCATCTCAAATGAAATGATGACAAATATCCGGTACTACCGGAGACCCAAACAAACATATTGTATCCTAGTCAGTAAAAGTGTTACCACACAAGCACTCTTCAACCGTATTTGCATGAAAAGATTGTGTCGTGAATCGATGAACTAACACATATGCCCCCAATCCTAGATACAACAAGAATGAAGCAAAGAGAAGGGAACGAGGGCAATACCGAGGTCCATGGAACGAGGGAGAGGAGGGAGACGATCCCACCAAACGGAATTCGAGGAGAGTGGTCGGAGAAGGAGATCTGGCGTGTCCCTTTGGGAACGTTTCATGAGAAGACACAGAGAGAGAGAGAGCCACGAGATGAATGTGTATGGGGGAACAAAGAACTGCCCCTGAACTAGTACCGTGGTCATTGCGGTAGTACCGCTTGGCCAGCGGTAGTAAACTTTTACTTTCGCTCGTCGAGCGGTAGTACCACTTGTCTAGCGGCATTAAAATCTTACTACCGTGCCTGGAGAAGTAGTACCATGCCTTTTTCAAAAAAATTAGTTTTGAACTTTGCCACAACCAGAAAAAATGCAGGAAAACCCAGATGAAGATACGAAAAGTGAAATGAGCACGAAACATGAACATTGAACCAAATCTTCTCCCCAAGAGAGGGTGGTGGCCGAAGCCACCAATGTTTGAGACAAATGGTATAAAACTGCGAAGAATTATCCTTGGGTTCATGACCAAAGCTCATCCTTGAAGCACAAGTACCATCAATAATGGCTAATGTTAAACACGTGATCAATTTATGGAAAATGGGGGGACGGAGAGTTCATTGAGAGAACAACACTCCCCCTATGTCCATGCCTACACCTAGAACAAATTATAATGATGAGTGAAGTGTGGTGTGCCTAGTTTCAATTGACATTACTAGAATCAATGATATTTAGCTCATTCCTTAACTCACGAAACCTTGCTTCATAGAGGTTTGGTGAAAATAGTCGCAAGTTGCTCTAGATTGTTGCTGAAGAGGACCTCAATATATCCATGCTTGATATGATGTCAAATGAAATGATGAAGAATATCAATATGCTTGGTCTTGCTATGTTGCACCGGATTGAGAGATGTCTTGATGTCACTTTCATTGTCATGTAGAAGGGGCACTTTGTCAGAAGTGAAACTGTAATCCTTTAAAGTTTGCCTCATCCATAATAGTTGAGCACAACAACTTGCGGCAGCTACATACTCGGCCTCGGTGGAAGAAAATGACACACAATTTTGTTTCTTCGAAGACCAACTTACCAAAGAGCGACCAAGGAATTGGCATCCTCCAGAAGTTGACTTCCTTCCCACATAGTCTCCAGCCCCTTCTAAGTAAGAGTAACCTACTAGACTAAAGCTTGCTCCTTTGGGGTACCATAAGCCAAAGTTTGGGGTATGAGCCAACTATCAAAAGATTCGTTTGACTGCCGCATAATGGATTTCCTTTGGTGTGGATTGAAACCGTGCACAACTTCCCACACTCAACATGATATCTGGTCTAGATGCAAAAAGATAAAGCAAGGACCCAATCACGGAGCGATATACCTTTTGATCCAATGCTTTACCATTGGGATCATTGCTAATCTTGCATTTGGTTGGCATGGGAAATTTGACCGGCTTGACTTCCTCGAGCTCAAACCTTTTGAGCATATCTTGACTGTATTTGGCTTCTTTGATGAATGTTCCTTCTCTTCCTTGTTTGATTTCAAACCCGAGAAAGTACTTCAACTCTCCCATGATAGACATCTCAAACTTCTCCGTCATTGGTGCAACAAACCCTTCATTGAAAGATTCGTTAGCAGAACCATAAATAATATCATCAACATATAGTTGGTATATGAACAAATCCCCTTTGACCTTTTTGGTAAAAAGGTTGTGATTAATTTTCCCAATTTCAAACCGACGATCTTGCAACAACTCGGTAAGGTACTCATACCACGCAAATGGGGCTTGTTTAAGGCCATAGATCGCCTTCTTGACTTTGTATACATGTCTGAGGAACTTGGGATCCTCGAATCTTGGGGATTGTTTGACATATACCAGCTCATTTAGGAGACCATTAAAAAAAGCACTCTTCACATACATTTGTTGCAATTTAAAATCATGATGAGAAGCAAATGCAAGCAACATGCGAATCGATTCAAGACGAGCAACAGGGGCAAAGGTTTCACCATAGTCGATACCCTCGACCTAGGAGTATCCTTGAGCCACCAATCTTGCCTTGTTCCGAATAACAACATTGTTTGTGTCCTGCTTGTTCTTAAAGATCCATTTGGTTCCAATGACATTATGTTCCTCCGTTGGCCTTGGCACTAATTCCCAAACTTGATTGCGCTGGAAGTTGTTAAGTTCATCATGCATGGCTTCAAGCCAATCCTCATCATCATGTGGTTCATGTACCTTTTGGGGTTCAACACACGAAACAAACGTGTCATGCAAACAAAAGTTTGATAATTGTTGATGAGTAGTTACCCCCTTATTGAAGCTTCCAAGCACATTCTTGAAGATATGTTGTCGAACCCACATATTGTTATCTATCTTGGCAGCATGGCGCTCCTTGACTTCCTTACTAGGTAACCAAGGAGCGTCTTCTTGAACATCTTGAGCTTGCTCACTAGTTTGCGCTTGATCTTGTGGTTGCACTTGACCTTGAGCACCGTCTTCAGCTTGCTCACTAGTTTGCCCTAGATCTTGTGGTTGCACTTGATCTTGAGCAAACTGAGAGTCTTGAGCATGATCTTGGACATCATTTGGTAAAACACCATCTTCATGAGGTTGATCTTGTCCTTGATCTTGTTCATCGGGTTGAGGGCCTGCACTTTGTTCTTCAGAAGTGTGTGGGACTAGCGAAGGTGATGGCTCCATTTGAGTAGAGCATTGCCCTTCCCCTTCCGCCACAACTTGGTTCCTCAATGGGGAGTATTTGACCAATCCCCATTCTTATTATGGCTTGAGGAGCAATTTCATCACCTACATCACAAAGACCACTTTGGTCCACTTGGGAGCCATTATTTTCATCAAACTCTACATTACACATCTACTCAACGAGTCTGGTGGACTTGTTGAGAACATGGTAAGCATGAGAGTTTGTAGCATAACCAACAAATATGCCCTCATGATCTCTAGCTTCAAATTTAGCCAAAGGAACACCTTTCTTGAGTATGAAACACTTACAAACAAACACACGGAAGTACTTGAGGTTGGGCTTGTTCCCGTTAAGAATGTCATATGGAGACTTGTTCAAGCCTTTGCGGAGGTAGAGCTGCTTGGATGGATGACATGTAGTGTTGATGGCTTTGGCCCAAAAGTTGTACGGAGATTTGAATTCCTCCATTAGTGTTCTCGCCGCGTCCATCACGTCTGGTTCTTCCTCTCTGCCACACCGTTTTATTGGGGGTATAGGGTGCTGAATATTGGTGCTTGATCCCCTCATCACTAAGGAACTCATTCAAGGTGTAGTTCTTGAACTCGGTGCCTATTGGGGATATTACCCATTGTATGACCCGCCCTATTCGGCCGGGTCAGGCTCAGGGCGACTCAACATTCATGGTCAACATGGGCTTAGACCCAGGATTCAAAAGGTGTGAGGTGATCTTCAACAGAGAGTCGGCCGGGACCAAGGGTTCGGATAGTGATTCAAGGACCATGAAGAGGAAGAATCGCCGGGTAGTTTCCTTGCTTGAGAGACATGGCGGTTTAGAGAAATGAGAGGTCACGACTTATGATGTGTCTTGGACTCTTGTAAACCTAGGGCCTCCACCTATATATAAAGGCGAGTCTCTAGGGTAGAAAGATCAAGTTACAATCCATCGAGAGCTAGGTCAGGCGAGTTACGCACCCTTGTAATCGATTCCACAATCAATATACACAAAGCAGGACGTAGGCTTTTACCTCCATCGGAGGGGCCAAACATGGGTAAACCCGGGTCTCGCTTCCGCTTAAACCCTTTGAGTCGCCACCGAGGTGCGATGGCTCCATCTCTAATTCCTTTAATGACGACATCTGCCGTGACAAAACCACGAGAATTGGCGCCCACCGTGGGGCTAGCGAACGGTGGAGTTGAGTTCTCAAAGGGAGCGCTTCCATGGTTTGGGAGCTACGCGGTCGGCCTCATGACAATGAGCCGCAGTGTGAAGTACTACATCGACAACACTCAGTGGGAGCCTAACGCCGAATCAATCGAGTATGGGTACAGGGTCCCCTTCGGAAAGATCCAAGTCTTCACTGACAAGTTTGGGGTTCCAGTACCTGAGCCGGACACCTTCACCGACATCTTCGAGCCAGCCAAGTTCGCCCAACCCGCCAAACGTCAGGTGAGGACACGCCATGCCTTTGTTAGTTTTACATAGGGGATCGACATGCCGGATCAGCCAGTAATCCAGGAGAACACCCCTGTCAACTCGGACGACGAGTTGTCCATCGACGACAGAGATTCAATCTATCCTCTCCACGAAGGGCAGCTTGGGGGATTGCCCGAGGCGGCAATTTCTGAGGATTTCCAAGAACCCCATCGCTAGGTCGCCATGTACATGGCAGGAGCGGCGGTGGCTCAGCCGACTGCAGCGGGCAACAATGGAGCCAGCGGATCAGGGAAGACTTTGGCTCAAGCCATGACAGATCTGGTGGCAGAGATGTCTAAACTCACGGCGGTTGCCGTGACCGTGGAGAACGAGGAAGAGGTCAACGCCGAATTGGCAAAGCTGAGGGAGGACACGGCCAAGATCCAGCGCGAGATCGAAGTCGAGTCCACCAGGATGGCAGGCCAACAGGCCCAGAGGAGGCATCACAATCGTCTACCAGCCGATCTAAGGGTTCAGGGATGGCGGCTTGAACGACAACAACGCACTTCCGATGCGGTCCACCAGAGGAGGCATCACAATCGTCTACCAGCCGATCTAAACCCTACTCGACTCTTCGACAACCCACATACCCCTCGGATGGAACCTAACCAGCCATGGCAAGTCACTAAATAGGTTGACCCAGCTCAGCCGCGGCCCTATCTACAGTCTCCTCGGTCGATGCTGGCTCAACCGCCACGCTTCCACACGCCACAGGGTCACTTTTCTAACCCTGTTGACAATGTGTTGGCTGCAACCCGCAACCTAGAGTCTCTTCCCATCCATGGAAACTCTTTAGCTGAGGTGGAGGCAAGGAACGCCATCGAGATGTTGAAAACGGTGGTGGTCTAACAGGCGCAGTACTCGTGTAGTCGTGATCATACCAGGAGTCAGACCAGGAGTCGCCAGGATGACCTGCCCGCAGTGTCTAGGAGTGAACGGCGTCGACACCCACATACCAACCCGCCTGAGCTGCCAGACACGCAGGCCCAGGTCCTCATGGATGCAGCACGAGCCGCCCGTCTGACGGAGGTGAGAGCCGTGGCTGGTCAAGGTTATCAGGCTTATGTGCCGCCTTCCCCCGCGCACGGCGAGTCAGGAGGCAGGAACATAGGGATACCCTGTTTGTCACCCGCCCTCTGTAATGAAATTATGCCCAAGCCATTTAAGGGTCCGCGCAAGGTTCCCAACTACACGCCGGACCTTGAGCCAGGAGCGTGGCTTGAGAGTTACGAGCTTGCGATGGACATGCTCGATGTTAACGACGCGGTGTGCTAAGTACTTTACAATGGTGCTCGAAGGGACGACATGCACTTGGCTGACGAATCTGCCGCCCAACTCCATCAACAGCTGGGCCGAGTTGAAATAACGTTTTGTCAAGAACTTCAGAGGAACCTGCAAGTGCACAATGACTATTGTCGACTTACAAAACTGTGTCCAACATAAACATGACGGGTTGCAGAGGTAAACCATTCATCAGATGGTATCACGGTGGATCATGCCGTGCTAATCTTGGAGAAAAACTACCACTACCAGCCCTTGGTGTTGAAGCTTGGGTGACTCGAGCGGAACCTGCAGGATATGGGCGAGTTGATGGACACCCTAACCAGATACGCCGAGTCAGACGATACCAAAGATCCCTGGGAGGACGATGATAAAATCGGCAGTGCCAGGAGGGGAGGATCATCCAAAGGCCAATCTCAAGCCCAGGGATGAAATAACTACAACTTCGCGGGCCAAGGGAATAAAGGGTTGTAGGAAAGTGACACTGATTTTGTCGCCAATACTAACATCGGGACCGGGAATCAGTGTCACAAGAAAAGGGGCTTCAGTAGGAAAAAGCCACAGAACTATCATGAGATGCTCAAGGGCCCCTGCCCACAACATACCACAGTGGAAGCTCCATCCACTCATGCTTGGGAAGGCTGCTATGTGATGCAGGAATTTCGTGCCGAGGCACTCAAGAACAACCAAGGAGGGAGTAGTGGTGGACACATGGACCAATTTGGATCGGCCGACTCACACAAGAGTCCGTCTGGCGGTTTCCCCAACCCTGGTCCTTAGGGCGGGTCACACTCCAACGTTGTGAAGTATTCGGTCCAGAATAGGCAGCAATATAATGTGCAGGGCGGTTTTCAGCACCAGCTTCACCTGGGCGGCTCTCAGGAGCAGAATGACAACGGCGGGTTCCAGAACAACCCCAAGCAGTTGAAAAGCCGGCAGTATCACGTGTTTACGAGCAATGCTTGCAAGAGGGACAGGAAGGTTAAGCACAAAACCCTTAGCATAACTGAGCCGGCGCTTCCCAAGTATCTCAACTGGTCCGAGCAGCCAGTTACCTGGAGTAGAGAGGATCGCCCTCCCCTGGTTAATAACCCTAGCGACTTGGAATTGGTTGTGGCACCACTGGTGGGGGCTATACCCTCTCCAAAGTACTCATGGATGGTGGCAGCAGTATCAACATCCTATATTATGACAGTTTCTAAAGAATGAATTTCTCTGAAGGCGACCTGATGCCTTCCTCCACGGACTTCCACGGTATCGTCCCGGTTAAGTCCGCATATCCTGTTGGGCGGATTAAACTCAATGCGGCTTTTGACACATAGTCTAACTACATCAGCTAGTCTCTCATGTTCGAGGTGGTCAAGATCAAGTGCCCTTATCATGCGCTTTTTGGTCGGCCGGCTTACGCCCGCTTCATGGCCCGACCATGTTACGTATACCTTAAGCTCAAGATGCCGGGACCTAGGGGAATCATCACGATAAGTGGAGGATCGGAAGATTGCTCCGGAGTGTGAAGAAGGAGATGCTGCTTATGTTGAGTCGGCTTGCGCCGTTGAGGAACTCAAGTTTCATCAGTCCAATATTGACCCGGCGGACATGACACCCGCTCAAGAAGCCCATAATAGATTGAAAGTCGCCCCTTAAGTTTAAACCTACATATGACACTAATCTGGTTGATTTCATGTGTGCGACTCTTCCAAGAAATTCACTATTGGGACGGGTCTGGATCCCAAATAGGAAAGCACGCTCATCGAATTCATCCTTGAGAATCGGGACATCTTTGCATGGAAACCTTTTGACATGCCCGGTGTACCGAGATAATTCGGTGAGCACCACATTAATATAGATCCCAAGATGAAGCCGGTTCGGCAGTATCTCCGTCGTTTCAACGAGGAGGGGCGTAAAGTAATTGGAGAAGAGGTAGCCCGACTCTTGGCTGCTGGGTTCATTGTGGAGGTTTTTCATCCTGAGTGGTTGGCCAACCCAATCTTGGTCCTCAAGAAGAATGGCACCTTTCGCATGTGCATTGATTACACTCACCTTAACAAGGCCTGCCCACAAGACCCTTTCGCTCTGCCTCGTATCGATCAAATCATTAAGCCTACGGCGGGTTGCGAGCGGCTGTATTTTTTGGTGCATACTCAGGTTATCACCAGATCAAGATGGTTGTGGCAGATCAAGAGAATACGGCTTTCATAACTCGTGTTGGGGCCTTTTGCTATGTCTTAATGTTATTTGGTCTCAAAAGTGCAGGGCGACTTATCAGCGTTGTATCCAGAATTGCATGCACAATCAGATCGGGTGCAACATTCACGCCTATGTTGATGACATAGTGGTAAAATCCCAGAAGAAAGAATCACTTTTAGAGGATCTCAAGGAAATATTAGACAATATGCGTGTGCACCAGATGAAGCTTAACCCGACTATGTCTGTTTTCGGTGTCCCGGCAGGGAAGTTATTGGGCTTCTTGGTGTGAGAGCGAGGTATTGAGGCCAACTTGGACAAGATCAAGGCGATTACTTCACTTGGAAAGCCGGCTAATATTAACCAGGTCCAGCGTATGGCGGGTCGTATCGCATCTTTGAGTCGCTTCATAAGCCGCGTTGGCGAGAAGGCCATCTCCCTTTATCAGCTGCTCAAGAAAACAGATCGTTTTGTGTGGACAGACGCGGCCTACGAAGCTTTTGAAGTCCTGAAGGAGAACTTAGCCGAGCCGCCTGTTTTAGCCACCCCCACCGACAAAGAGCTTATGCTCCTGTACGTTGCTACTAACTCTAAAGTAGTAATTTTGGCACTCATTGTCGAACGCAAGGAAGAAGGAAAGGAGTATCCGGTCCAGAGGCCAGTAAACTTTGTCACCGAAATCTTGACCCTCTCCAAACAACATTATCCACACTTGCAGAAGTTGATTTTCGGGATCTTCATGGCGAGTCGGAAACCGATACACTACTTCCAGGAGCATCCAATCATGGTGGTTAGTTCTGCACTACTTGGCGATATCATACAAAATCATGAAGCGACTGGGCGGATTGCTAAGTGGGCCATGGAGCTTGGTCCTCACCACGTGAATTATGTGCCCCTCACGGCCATCAAGTCACAGGCCTTGGTTCATTTCATCAACGACTGGAACGATTACACATATTGGACTATCCACTTTGACGGGTACAGGCAGCTGGAAGGCTCAGGGGCTGGCGTGGTACTAACTTCCCCACAGGGTGACAATTTTTGCTATGTCCTACAGCTCATCTTTCCATGTACTAACAATGCAACAGAGTATGAGGCTTTGCTCCATGGGCTTAGGATCACCAAAGAAATGAACCTCAACCGAGTTAGGTTCGTGGGCGACTCGGATCTGGTGGCGCAAAAGTTTCTGGGATGTGAGATTACAAGGATCCGCTAATGGCGGCTTATAAGTGTGCTGTATCAGATGTGGCAGGTCACTTTCATGGTTATCAATTTGATCATATCGACCACAGGCTCCACGAGGCAGCTGACCATCTTTCACGACTCGGGTCACAGCGTAAGCCGGTTCCTCCGAATGTATTTTTGTATATCTTGCATAACCCGTCGGTGAAATTGCCCTCCAAAGAGGATATAGCGGTCCGTGACCTGGAGTCTCAACATGTGGCGGCTCTTCGTGACACTCCGGATTGGGTCCCTTACATGGCTTATTTGGCATAGGGCGAGTTACCTGCTGATGAATTACTGGCTCGCCAAATTTTTCAGCGATGCAAGTCCATGGTCATACATAAGGGCAAGTTGCACAAATGGAGCATTTTCCAAATTTCTCAATGGTGCGTCTCACCCGAAGAAAAACGTATGATAATTAATGAGATTTAAGCTGATGACTGTGGCAACCATGCCGGGTCACGCTCTTTGGTGTCCAAGGCTTTTAGGCATGGATTCTATTGATTGACGGCTCACGCAGATGCTGAGGACATAGTGCACAAATGTGATCGGTGCCAGAAATTTGGGCTTCAGATGCATGTGCCAGCTCAAGAGGTGCGGATGATCCCAATTACATGGACTTTTGTGGTCTGGGGGCTCGACATGGTTGGTCCTTTCAAGATGTCTTCCAACAAAAAGACTCACCTACTAGTGGCGGTTGACAAATTTACCAAGTGGGTTGAAGCAGAGCCGGTTAGCAGTTGCGATGAAGATACGACCATCAAGTTCCATAAGAAGCTGATTTTTCACTTCGGATATCCTTATAGTATCATCACTGATAATGGTACTAATGTATCCAAAGGAGCCATGCAAGAATTTTGTGAAAAGGACCACATCCGTGTCTCTGCAGTTGCGGATCCCCAATCCAATGGACAAGCGGAGAGGGCGAATCAAGAAATCCTTCGTGGGTTCAAGCCCCGACTCATGGTTCCTCTGGAGTGCACCCCGGGTTGTTGGGTTGAAGAGATTCCTTCATTACTTTGGAGCATAAGGACTACCCCTAACAGATCCACTGGTTACATGCCCTTTTTCTTGGTCTACGAAGATGAGGCGGTCTTACCAAGTGACATCAGGCATGACTCGCCACGAGTCGTCGCTTTGGTTAAACAGGACAATGAGCTGGCGCGTGAAAATTCGTTGGATGCTTTGGAGGAGGAGCGTGACTTAACAGTAGCACGGTCGGCGATTGACCAGCAAGACCTGTGATGCTACCATAGCCACCGAGTCAAAAGCTGGGTTTTTGAGGAGGGCGACTTAGTGCTTCGATTGATTCAAGATCATACTAGTATGCACAAATTATCACCCCCATGGGTAGTGCCGTTTGTCGTCAGCAAAAGTCTTCATAATGGTTCTTACTACCTGGTGGATCTTCGTCCAGATAGGTCAACAACAGAGGTAGAAACAACCCGGCCGTGGAATATTGCCCACTTGCGGCCATATTATACTTAGAGCCATTGGCTCCTTATCATGGTACATATTGAAGTCCTTTTACTCTTTATATTTATATATATATATATAGAAATAAAGCCGGCGCCCATGAAATTCGGTTTCTGTGCCGTTTCAGCTTCTTGAAAGCTTTAGTCTTTATTGTTTCACAAGCCGTCCAAGCATCCACGCTATTAGTATCAAAGAGCATAAGTTGCCACGCTGCACCTTTTCAAAACTAGATACTGGTAAACCAAAGAGGACCAAAGTTTCCACGTTGCACGGTTCATACATGGGCGCCTTATATAATTTTGAGAATTAAGTCGGCTTAGTTGGGGGCTACTAGTTCCCAAGTCGTTTTGCAGTAAGAGCATAAACACTTCTGCAATCCTATGTCCGTATTTTCTCTAATCATAGGTGACTTGGGGGCTTCTACACCCTGAGTTCAGCCTGAATAGCCTCTTGGCTAGAGAAAAATTAACGCATTACAGTGGTTATACTGGACTGTATATTTGGCGACTCGCCCTATGGTCCGATGTAATCTTGGCGAGTCAATCCAGTTTTTGGACCTTGAACTCGCCTTGGTTAAAACATGAAGGGTGCTTGCGGGAGCCGACATATGGAAAATAGACAAACCATAGGTTCACTGAACCTGCTTCATGGAAGCTTGACTCGCGCGTGATCAGCCGGTCTAAATAACTTAGGCTGTTGCAAAAGCCTCTCTTGGGTAGCACTAGAGCCTTGCAAGCTCATCCTACCCTGCCGCGACCCCTTGAGACGACACACTTTATGACTACAAGGCATCTCTTTGGTACAGTTACGAGTTTTCAAGACTCATGACTACTCGTCCCGTCTCACAGAACCGGCTCAATATTCTTCTATGATCACATGTACCATAATTACTATGATGAAGACATAGCAAAATTCCTAGTAAGGCGACTTATATTCTCAAAAGGGTGAAACTTCAGAGTCAACAAAGGTACGATGCATGACAATACTATTTTCATCTCTAACCTATTACATGGCTCAGAAGGCGAACAAAATCTACATGACCCGACACTGGATCTTCTGGGTCGATCTCCATGGGCAGTCTTCAAGTAAGCACCTTCTTCAAACCACCTCTGGGTTA
Source organism: Hordeum vulgare subsp. vulgare (assembly GCF_904849725.1). Classification (NCBI taxonomy): domain Eukaryota; kingdom Viridiplantae; phylum Streptophyta; class Magnoliopsida; order Poales; family Poaceae; genus Hordeum; species Hordeum vulgare. The sequence goes on from NC_058518.1 coordinate 182,837,575, forward strand.
GCCTGCGTCGAGCTTTCGTCGTCTTGGATCTGTAAGTCGCCCATTGTCCAATTGCAATTGGTTAAGTCGTGGAATTTAGCCTCGTCGGTCAAGATGGTGGACGGGTCAGCATCAGAGTCAAAAAGATGCTTATGGCGTTGCAGACTCGAAACTGTGATTTCATAAGAGGGAGGAGTGACACGTTTGTTGTTCTCGTCATATTCTGCATGATACTTGGTTAACTCAAGGCTGGCTGCCAGTTGACTCGCTGCTAGGAGAGATACCTTCACACAACGATGATAATCCTCTTCAATAAATTCTGACCCGTCGTATTTATATTCCGGAAACCAGCGAGTTATCTCCTCCATCTTAAGCTCTGGCGCATAAACCAAGCATCAGCTCAGGGTGGTGAGTACTCCTTTCCGGGCGGCTGATATTTTTAATTCTTCAATTTGTTTGGGCAGTGTGGACAAACATTCCAGTATATACTTGATTGACTTCCCGGGCTCCTTGTCGCCCATAACGGCCTTAATAGTCATCACGCCGCCATTATAAAGTTGCTCTGTTAAGGTATATGTTGCCTTCAGTTTGAATACGCAATCATCATGCAAATTGGCAGATCGAGGACCTGCAGCAAGGATATAGAATCATAAGTCGTGGAAATGTTTTACAACATGATTTTGCAAATAAGAATAGTGGTGGATACTTACCAAACACGACATTAGCCATTTTGGAGATGTGAAGTTTCAGCCCGGTTAGTTCTTGCACGACAACCTTCATTTGTTCTTCGGCTTGATCGGCCCTTTTCATCAACGCGGCTCGCTCAACTTCAGCCTTTTCATCAAAATGCTTATGATCCGCCTTCATTTTCTCAATATCAACCAATGCAAGACAAAGCTTTTCTTCAATCTTAGCTCTGCCATCGTGTTGCTCTACTAAGCTTTGGTTTAAGCTGAAAGTGCATTATATCGACTAGAGGGGGGTGAATAGGAGATTTTTAGAATTTCATCACTCAGGATATTCCTTTTGAGGAAATTCCTCACTTATGACTAACTTACAGCGGAAACAGTAAAGGATCAGAAATGCAAAGTTTCACAACATCAATTTTTCAGAGTGAGGAATGTGAAAACAGATTGCACAGTGAGCAGGCACGCAGAAAACATATCAGGATTAACTAGCGTGAAGAATTTGGGGTTGAGGAATTTCAGAGAAAGTCTTCAGCAAATTCTTCAAACAGTAGCAGTGAAAGTCATCAACACATAATCTGAGGAAAGTAAGGAGTTGAGGAATTAGAACCCGTTTCACAGTGAAGACAGTAGTTGATGACCCAGTTCCAACTGCTGTGACTGTCGTACATCTGGTTTGGAGCGGCTTGGTATTGAAACCAAAGGACACACAGTCCCTACCGTGTTCTCCTTGGGCTAAGAACACATAGTCCTCGCCCAACACTCGTGGTAAGTCTTCAGGGCAGACTTCCAAACCCTCACAAACTTGGTCACCTGGCGATCCACAATTGACTGCTGGAAAGCTCTATACCATGACGCCTAACCGTGTGGAGGATGCACAGTCCTCAAAGGGAAAAGGCTTCAGTCCCACACAGGAACAACTTCTTCAGTGATGCTCAATCACTAGGTTTGGTTTGTGGTTTCGGTGTATGGGGTATTTCCTCACTGATGAATTACTCTCGAGGACTTCTGAGGAATTTGGGTTGCTCTTATGACAAGTTCAGTTCCCAACGGAGGAGCCAACCAGCTAATGGTTGTGGGGGCGGCTATTTATAGCCTGGGAGCATCCCGACATGATTTGACACTAATGCCCTTAAATAATATGACCGTTGGTGTGGATAAGACCAATGACTTGGCGTGGCTATCAAAACGGTCGGAACCCTCAACTGTGAGAGTCCTCATGTCACTCTATTCCTCACTTTGAAGCTTTTGGTAGGATTAGGCTTGGGTTGAGCATCATGAGGAAATTCGTTCCAAAGTGTAACTTCGACCCCCTTTAACAGTATAGTGTTCCTATTACTCAAATGTCAAGAAAATAAAACAGAAAGAGTAAATATTCATGCTTCAAAGTCTTCAAAATGATTTTCTTCGGGACACACCGAATTCCTCAATTTCAGTATCTTCATGAGGAATATCAATTTCATCGCAGATTCTTCGCGATTCAATTCTTCAACTTCAGACCAATTTCTTCAACCAAAGATATATATTTTTAGGGGTCGATATTCGTCAAATATCTCAAACTCCTCAGTGACTTATAGATCCTGTGTACACTCATAAACACATTAGATACTTAACCTATAAGTCTTCAAACCACCAAAATCACTAAGGAGCACTAGATGCACTTACAATCTCCCCCTTTTTGGTGGTTGATGACAATTAGGTTAAGTCTTCAACAGGGATCAAAAATATGAAGTGTAAATACTCATTTGAGGAATTTGAAATCAAGATTCAGAGAGACTCCCCCTGAAGATGTGCATATCTTGAGGATTTTGCTTTTCACAGCAAATGCACATTGATGATATATATCATGGAGATCTCCCCCTGAGTCTTGTAAATCATGCATACATGTAACATATCGTATGAAGAAAATGAAGATGCATGATGACAAATGGTATCTGACGAATTCCAGCATGCGTGCATTAAAACTTGAGGAATAAGCATGCGAAGAAAAACGTTCAAAAGCGTCAGAGTACCATCGGGCTTAAGTTACAACTCATTACATAAAAACTTCAGAAGAGCCAAGAGTTTGTAACTTAAATGTAGTTCATAAGCCCCAAAATATCCCGCTTGAAGACTAACTCTCAAGTTTCTCCACCTTTGTCATCAAGTGACAAAAAGGGACAAACTGAGGACTAACGCCCATGAAGACTTCACTTCTTGGCCGTTGATGAAGAGGCGTGATGCTTCCTGGGAGTAGTCTTCTTCCTTGGACAGGTAGCAGTGTCGAGCTGCTCTTCATCAGTTTCAGCAGTGCGGAATGAAGAAAAGGAATTGTCTTCAAGGTCTGGAACTGGAATGGGCCTAAACTTCTTCTTGGGAGGCCACGACCAGTCGAAGTCTCGCTCAAAGTCCATTTCTTCAAGCTCTGTCTGAGTCTTCAGATGTGCAAGTGTAGCCCTGGTGCGATCAAAAACCTCATGCAGATAGTGATGGTTAAGCTTCACAGAGTTCTGTGTTTCAGTGAGGGTATTCACAATGGCTCCAAACTGGCGTTTGACCCACTTGTGATTGCAATCCACCTTCTGGTGAAGACTGAGGAGGAGCTCTCTTTTATTCATCACGCGAGGAGGAACGGGGCTTGCCGGGCGAGTCTCAGTATCATCCCATAAAGAATAAGCTTCTGTCTCTCTGAACTAGCCATCAAGGGGCCTACTGCCTTCATCAATCACTGACTTGCCTTTTCCTTCAACTGGCTCGAAAGTCTTCTTGTTGACCCGGATAGGAGGCATATAACCAACATGGTTTTGGAAATCAGCATGGAAGTTGATGCCTGTACTTGTCCTGATGAATCTCATGATCCATGGGGCATATGTCTTCTGATCAAATGGACACATAGTATTGTCGGCCAAAGTCCTCAAGAAGAAATCATGGATGTTGATAGGAATACCATGGATGATGTTGAAGAGGATATTCTTCATGATGCCTACGACATCTTCTTCATCATCATGGCCTTTGATCGGTGCGAGAACACTGTAGAGGATTCTGTAGACAGACCTTGGTGTATATTTGAGCTCGTGGTCGAGGAAGGTTTTTCTGGGTGATTGTCCTTCAGCCAAATGCTTCATGAGGACTTCCATCATCCCGTTGGGCAGCTCACGCTCACAGTAAAGCTTCACAGCATCCTCTGAGGGAATTGATACAGGCAGTTCACGCAGGAGGTCACTAGCAGGAGCCTTGTAGTGAGTGTTTTGTGTCATCCAGTCAAACACCCAGGTGTTAATGTCTTCAGGGTCGCCAGATATGTGAAGAGTGGCATAAAACTAAAGAATGAGCTCACTGTTCCAATCAGAGATGTCGGAGCACATTGGCAGCAGACCAGCTTCATGGAGGACATTGAGGACTGGAGCTAGGCACGGTATTGCTTCAAGTTCAACGTGAGGAATATGCCTGTGCTGGAATATCATGTTTCTTCCACACAACACAGAGGCATAGTAATTCAGTTGTGTCCTCGTCCAAAACTTCAGATGCCTCATTTGAGGCTTGTCATAGGGATTCTCTCCACTGAAGTACATGCGCTCTTCAAAGAAATTCTCCTTTTGAAACTGTGGTCGCTTGGAGAATGGCTGGCGCTGAACTGGCTGAATATTTTGCTAAGGAACAGGAGGGGAGACAACAATAGCAGTCTCGGTGCTGAGCACGATGAAGGCATTGTCTTGATCAGGTGCATTTTCCTCAGCATTGTCCTCAGGGAGAGGAATTTCATCAGCTGGGGCTTCAGGCTGAGGAGCTTGCTCTGGCTGGGCATCAGGCTGAGGAATAGGTTCATCTTGCTCAGGTGGAGGAATTGGGTCAGCCAGTTCCTCATCTTGAGGATTTTGCTCAGGACTTTGAATTTTATCAGCATGAGGAATTTCACTTTGCTCTTCCTCAGCTGGCTTGGTGATAGAGGCAGTTTCATTAGCTGGTGCAGCTGATCCTTGTATAGTGTCTTTCTGAGGAATGGAGGGCTGAGGACTGTCGTCAATACGAATTTCTTCGTCAGTGTGTTCCTCAGATGCGGTATCCTTCATTTCCTCATCTGTCCCTTTCGCTTGGTCATCAAGGATGACCATTTCATAAGACGGAGCAACATTGAGGGGCACAGGGTCCAGTGGATCATTATCTTCAAGCGCTTTGAGGCGCTTGGCCTCTGTTTCTTCTTCTGCTGAAGAGGCCTTTCTCTTTTTGGCTTCCTTCTCAGCAGCCCCAGTTTTCTTCACGTCTGATGCAGACGGAGTCATCTTCTTCACCTTTGAAGCTTTTGGTGAAGGGGTTCTCTCGACCGATTCTTCAACTCGCTTTGAGGAACCAGCTGGAGCAGAGTCATCAGCTTGCTTTGATGAAGCAGCTGGGTCGGGGGCAGTCTCACCAGCTGCAGCATGTTCATCAGCTGGATTTTCCATGGTGATTTCTTCAATAGCCGGTACATCCACACGGCTTTCTTGGGGTATTTCCTCAGCTTGACGAGATTCATCAGCTGGCTCTTCAATCAAGGGCTGGGGAGTTGGTGCTGGAGGTGCAGCCTTCTTGTTGTAGTCATCAACAACTTTAGTGGCCAGCTTGATGAAATTGCTCTTGAGACTCTGACAATCTGACAGCTTGGAGTACTTATCAGTCCAATTCTTCAACTCAGCCTGTGTTGACACCAGTGCATCAGGAGTCAAGCTGAGGAGATTCTGTTTGAGGAATTTCTCCTTTTTAAGCTTCGCAACCTTTCCTTCCTGGCTTGTTGTTCTTTCCACTTGGCTTCATTGATGAATATGGCCACCATGTGGCTGATGCCAGGGGGAAGTTTCAAATCATCAAGCGGAGTGTTTGGGTCCTCATACCAGATGTTTATGTAGTCTAGGAGGACATTGGGGTCCATGGCTAGAGGAATGGCGCTTCCTGATGCTTGAGCTACCCTTTCCTGCTTGTTTCTGATTATCGCTTGTAGGGTTTGATCATCATATTCATCACTGCCCCCTGATGCAGACGTGACTGTGATGATTTTGCTGGGGCTTGGCATAGTTGCTCTTTCAGCAGACACCTGAGTCTTCACAGGAGGTGGTGAAGACTTTGTTTCTGAGTTGGTTGCAGCCGGGAATGAGGAGCTGGAGGTGGCGGTCAGTGGCTTCATGACCGGCTTCTGTACTGGTATCTCTTGAGGCTTTGGTGGTGGTGCTGAGGATTTCGGAGCTGAGGGTTTTGGCACTGAGGGTTTTGTAACTGATGCGTGAGCAGATTTCTCTTGAGGCTTTGGAGCCCTTGGTTTTGATGGCACAGATTGTGGTTGAGGAATTTCTGAACCAGAGGTCTGAGCGGCAGAGGAAGTAGCTGCAGTTGAGGCAGCAGCTGAGGATTCATTGAATTTCCTCACTGCAGCATCTGCCTGCTTCTTGAGCTTAGCCAAATGCTTGTCCTTCTCATCCGGATAATCATGAATGGGCTTGAGGCTTGAGGGATGTGCTACTTGATGAGCCTCAAGTGGGGCCCGTTTGCCAGGAGGCTTCAGGGTGAATTTCTTCGCATACTTGGCAGTTACAAAACTGTATTCCTTCCATTCCTTAGCCCATCGGCGTTCTATCTTCTGCAGCCGAATCTTTCTCTTGGCCATTGTTTCAGTTTCGTCAGGTGTGCAATAGTCCAAGTAAATATCCTCAGGGATATCCAAAGGTGTGTTCTGCTCAAGTTTCTTTCCTCCCTTCTGCTTTGTGTCATCCTCCATTTTCTTCAGCTGAGGATTTTGCTGCTGAGATTGAACTCTTGAGGATTCTGATGAGACTTGAAGATTTTCTTCAAGAAATGCTGCAAATGAGTTAATGTGATGAGAACCGAGAGATTAATCAGCTGACATGTGTGTACCTGTGAACAGAGTATAGTTGTGAGGAATTTGGAGAGGTCATATGCGTTCTCAGATTTGAAGAAAATGAAAGAGTTTGACAGTTGAGGAATTTAACCAGTGGTTGAGGAATTTGCCTAAGCATACTGTTCATGGGTTCCAGAGTTGTACAGATCCGAAAATTCGCACAATTGAGGAATCTCGTAAAAATCTTAGATGCTTAGTGAAGTTCATCAATGGTGTGGTGATAGGCAGTTATTGAGGAATCTAGTGCATATCGATTCTTGAGGAAAAACAGATTTCACATAGGAGCTGTAAAATAGTAGATCTAACTTGCTGTAAAAATGGGATTTTTATTTACCCTTGAAGGCGCACACGAAGAACACAGAAAAGTTGTGTAGAGAAGCTCTTCAGTCGCGTTACCAATGCGCCCTAACCTGGCGGCAGAGGACGTCTACGGCGGCGGCGGACGAAGATGGTCCAACTCCGGCGTGGTTCCGGCGACGGAGAAGTCGAGGCAGTGAAGCTCTTCTTCACCGGCGACGAGACTTCCAGCGGTGGCGCTAGGGTTCGGTGCTTTTTGCTGTAGCAGGAGAGCGATGGGGCGAAGAAGTGTTTGCCGAGAGGGATAAGGACATATTTATAGCCAGACAGTTACTGTTGGCGCGAAGAATTCGGACCAAACAGCCCCTGCCTCTATGTCTCCGCAGGACACGTGTAGTTCCCGAGCAAGGCGGTGGAGATAGTGGAGATCGTGGTTATCCGAACGTGAGAAGTGGGGTTCGGTTACTGTGCATTAAAGAAACAATATTTGAAGATTTGAGGATTTTTGTTACAAAATCATCAGCTAACAAGGACGCAGTGAGGATTTTGAACAAAGTTTCAAGTAGAACGCATGTGAAGAATTGAATAGACTGGATGAGAATAGCATAGAGGGAAAGTAGGGTCCGATCACATTCACTTAGAAGAAATATCAACTTGAAGAAATAGCTATAAGTGAATGCTGTTGAGGACTTGAAATCACAGTCTATCTAGTCAAATGAAAGTCATCAAGTGTTTTTGAAGATTTGAGTAACTTGAGGATTTTGTGATAAATCGTCACAATGAAGAACAACTGTTTTGAACAAATACACATTTTGAGGAAATGGAACATTTGAAGAAAATCAACTTGAGGAATTTCACGTTTGGCGGTGGCGTGACCCACCATATAAGAATGTTGATTACAGACGACGCGTACAATTGTCGTAGGGCCGTGAGAATCAATTTATTCGTTGATTTCTTCACATTCAGAGTGATATTCTTCATCAGTTGAAGAAAATCGATTTATCATGTGTTGCACATCTAAGTCATCAATTTTGCATAAGTGTTAGGATGTGTGCATGTTTTTACAAAACATTTGAAGATTCTAAGATATTTAGCTCACACCACAACTTGCAAAACCTTTTCTCATCCAAGGGCTTAGTGAAGATATCTCCGAGTTGATCATCAGTCTTCACATGGTCGATGAGGATATTGCCCTTGAGGACATGGTCCCGAAGAAAATGATGACGAATCTGGATGTGCATAGTCTTCGAGTGATGTACTGGGTTGTATGCAATATTGATTGCACTCTCATTATCGCAGTAGAGGGGCACATTCTTCATGTTGATGCCGTAGTCCTTGAGGGTTTGCTTCATCCATAGTAATTGAGCACATCATGAATCAACAACAATGTACTCAGCTTCGGCAGTGGAGAGTGATACGCAGTTCTGCTTCTTTGAGGACCAGCAGACTAGTGATTTTCCGAGGAAATGACATGTACCAGAAGTTCACTTGCGATCCACACGATCACCAGCATAGTTAGAATCAGAATATCCTACCAGATGAAGATTGGAGCCCTTGGGATACCATAATCCTAGTGTTAGTGTGTGAGCTAAGTATCGAAGAATATGCTTCACAGCCTTATGCTGTGATTCCTTCGGTTTTGCTTTAAAACGTGCACACATGCAAACACTAACCATTATATCTGGCCTAGATGCACATAGATACAATAAAGAGCCAATCATAGAGCGATATACCTGCTGATCAAATTTTTTACCATTTTCATCAGTGCCGAGATGGCGTTGGTAGGCATTGGAGTTTTGTCACCTTTGCATTCATGCATGTCGAATTTCCTCAGAACATCCTTGAGGTATTTCTCCTGTGATATGAAGATTCCATTGCGTTGTTGACGAATTTGAAGACCTAAGAAGAATTTCAGCTCCCCCATCATAGACATATGATATTCTTCACTCATTATGTAATCAAATTCATCACTGTATCATTTGTCAGTACAGCCAAATATGATATCATCGACATATATTTGACACACAAATAGCTCATTATCATAGGATTTAGTGAAAAGAGTTGGATCGAGTGAACCAGGTTTGAAGCCTTTCTTCATGAGGAATTCCTTCAATGTATCATACCATGCCCGAGGGGCCTGCTTGAGACCATAGAGAGCCTTTTTGAGTCTGAAGACTTTGTCTGGATTCTTTGGATCCTCAAAACCTGGGGGCTGAGCAACATATACTTCTTCCTCGAGATTACCATTGAGGAATGCACTTTTCACATCCATTTGATATAAGATGATGTTATGATGATTAGCATAAGCAAGTTGTATTCGAAAAGCTTCTAGTCTAGCAACAGGTGCAAAAGTTTCATCGAAATCTATTCCTTCAACCTGGTGTAGCCTTTGGCTACAAGTCGTGCCTTGTTCCTCACCACTTGACCGTCCTGATCTTGCTTGTTTCGGAAAATCCACTTGGTGCCGATGATCTTGTGCTTGCGAGGATCTGGTCGTTTGACGAGCTCCCATACGTCATTCAGTTGGAATTGAAAAAGTTCGTCTTGCATAGCTTGGATCCACTCCGGTTCTAGAAAAGCCTCAGCAACTTTTGAGGGTTCTGTGATGGATACAAAGGAAAAATGCCCACAAAAGTTAACTAACTGTGAAGCTTTTGAGTGAGTGAGAGGACCTGGCGCGTTGATGTCGTTGAGGATTTTGTCAAGTTCTACTTCATTTGCAATCCTCAGATGAGCTGGTTGAGGATTTCGTCTGGGCTGAGGAAGTGGTTCTGGTGCAATTTCCTCAGGAGCATCTTCTTGATTTTCATCAGTGATGGGGATCGTTTCTTCACCAATTTCCGCAGTGGGGACAATGTCTTCAGTAGGTTTGAGCTTTATTGCTTCCTCGGGAGACAGCTTATCTGGATCAGAAGGCAATTGCTCTCTTTGCGAGCCATTAGTTTCACCGAAGCGCACATCTACAGTCTCAACAACTTTGTTGTGATAGTTGTTGAAGACTCTGTAGGTGTGCGAGTCCTTTCCATAACCAAGCATAAAACCTTCATGTGCCTTAGGTGCCAATTTTGATCTATGGTGAGGATCTCTAATCCAACATTTTGCACCGAAGACTTTGAAATAACTTACATTGGGTTTCTTATCAGTGAGGAGTTCATATGAGGTTTTCTTGAGGAATTTGTGAAGATATACCCTGTTGATGATATGGCATGCAGTGTTGATTGCTTCAGGCCAAAAGCGATGAGGAGTCTGATATTCTTCAAGCATAGTTCTTGCCATCTCAACCAGAGTCCTGTTCTTCCTTTCGACGACACCATTCTGCTGAGGAGTATAAGGAGCAGATAATTCGTGAGTAATACCAAGTTCATCAAGATAATCATGAAGACCGGTGTTTTGAACTTTGTTCCCTTATCACTCTTGATATGTTTGATCTTGATGCCAAAGTTCGTCGAGGCCCTTGAAGAAAATTGTTTGAAGATTTCATGCACTTCAGTTTTATATACTATGATATGCACCCATGTATATCTGGAATAATCATCAACTATGATGAAGCCATATAAAGATGTTGCATTGGTTAGTGTAGCATAGTGAGTAGGTCCAAATAGATCCATATGAAGTAATTCGAATGGACGCGTAGTGGTCATGATAGTCTTCGAGGGATGCTTGGATCTGGTCATTTTCCCCGATTCACATGCACCGCAGAGATGATCTTTGAGGAATTTGACTGATTCGATGCCGATGACATGCTTCTTCTTCGCAAGCGTGTGCAAATTCCTCATGCCTGCATGACGTAGTCTTCGGTGCCACAACCATCCTTCTGAGGTTTTTGCTAGTAAGCAAGTGGCTGGTTGAGGACCTGTAGAGAAATCAACAATGTACAAATCCCCTCTTCTTACACCTTCGAAGACTTTAGATCTGTCAGATTCCATGATGACTACACATCTATATCTACCAAAGATAACACTCATATCAAGATCACAAAGCATCGAGACTGACATGAGGTTAAAACCAAGGGATTCAACAAGCATCACTTTGTCCATATGCCTATCCTTGGAAATAGCCACTTTGCCAAGTCCCAATACCTTGCTTTTACCTTTGTCAGCATATGTGATTTGCTTCAGAGGTGATGGAGTTAGTGGCATATTCATCAGCAAGCTTTTATCACCAGTAATGTGATGTGTGCAGCCACTATCAAGAACCCACTCAGTATTCTTGGGTTTATCATCCTGCAGATGAATTAGTACAACTTACCATCTCATATGCTTCAAGTTTGAAGAATATGATATCAATTTCATCACATAAGAATTTCATCACAACAGAATTATAAGGACGTGTGAAATATTTCTATTTCATCAATATTAGCTTGCGTCCTATCAAGCATTTCCTCAGGTCTCCAGGAAATTCTTCAGATGATGATTTTCATTTGGGGACCTGTCCTGCAGAAGTGATTAGTTCGATTTCTTCACCACCCACATCTAAAGGGGTGGTAAAGCATTCCTCATCATGCGAGCACCATATGAGAAAGGTGGCATTTAAGCTAATGCACTTCTCTTAACAGTAGGGGGGTTAAAGTACTCATATGAATATGCAGAGAACTGGTTGAGGATTTATGAACATAATGATTTGAAGAGTAACGCCCATATTCATATTCCTTGTAGATTCCCTGCATGTTAGACGCATCAGCACGGGTACGAGCATAATTTTGACCAGTTGAGGATTTTGATCCTCTTGAAGACATTGGTCCTCCTGAGGAATTTGATCTGGGGTTCAGATTCTTCATCGGTGGTGTCATGAGGACATTTACCTGAAGATTTTTAAAAACAGCTTTTGGGAACCCAGATTTTCCTCAAGGGAGGACCATTCCTGCAGTTAGTTCCAACATATCGAGCAAATACTTCACGGGACTGATTTTTGAACAATTTATAGTTGGAGTCACATGACTCTTCTGAGCAGTAGGATAATTCACATGAAAAGCCAGTTAGATTGGATGGATCAAAAGGAGGCCAAGTAGCAGCAACCCATGAGGTTTTGGGATACTGCTGAGGTTTCAATAAGATCCATCAGCATTTAATTTCCTCTCAAAGGCAATTCCTTCTTTCCTCGGGTTCCTGTTCAAGATATGCTTTTTGAGCACATCACAAAGGGTTTGATGTCCTTTGAGACTTTTGTATATGCCTGTCTCATACAATTCCTTCAACCCTGCTTTTCATCAGTAACATTTGTGTTTTCCTCAAGTGAGGAAATAGACACTACACATGGAGTTGAAGAATTTGTAGCAATAGAAGCATTTGATGACTCTAGTGAAGAATTAGCATTGTCACGTTCAATGCATTTAAGACATGGAGGAATGAATTCAAGTTGACCAACGCTGATCCGTTGAGCTAGTAATGAATTATTTTCCATACGAAGACCATCATGAGACATCCTCAGCTTCTCTAGATCAAGCTTCCTTTAAAGAAATTCATAGGAAAGCTTCTCATGATCAGCGAGGAGTGTATCATAACGATCTTGAAGATTATCAAATCTAGACTGAAGACTTTTCACATCTTTAGTGAGGATTTGGGTAAGGTTCATTTCATCATTCAACAGATCATCACTTCTATCTAGCAGTTTCTGAAGCTTTTCTAGGGAAGTTTGTTGTTTAGTGGCAATGATAGCAAGTTACTGTAACTGGGTTTTTTATAATCATCAGGTTCACAGTCACTTGAATCAGAGGAGGAGGAATCATTTGGTACCTTTGAACCTTTTGCCATGAAGCAATAGGTTGGAGCGAAGTTATCAGCATAGTTATCAGTGTGGATGGTGTTATCATCTTATTCAAGAGTGAAGATTGACTTGCTGACGAAAGTGCTTGCCAGTGCAAGACTAGCCTGTCCGGATTCTGAGTCTTCATCAGAACCCTCTTCTTCTTCACATTCCTCTGATTCTGCCTCGGAGTCCATTTCCTTGCGAATAAGTGCCCCAGCCTTTCTGAAACTAGTCTTCTTGTGCGATGAGGGCTTTGAAGATGAGGATTTTGAAGATTTCTTCTTCTTCTTCGAGTCATCAGAATTGTAATCCTTGTATTTCTTCTTCTTTGATTCCTTTCCCCAACGGGGACAATCAGCAATGTAATGACCTGATTTCTTGCATTTGTGGCAGGTTCTTTTCTTGTAGTCCTCAGATGAAGATTCTGATTTCCTCATGTCTCTTCTTGAAGATTTACCGAACTGGCCACGTCGTGTAAACCTCTGGAATTTCCTCACGAGCATTGCAAGCTCCTGTCCAAATTCTTCAGGGT